>NC_057720.1:38633850-38696350 GCF_004010195.1 Chiloscyllium plagiosum | reverse complement strand
TAGCTGCACATACAACAGTCTTTGGTCATGAGAGAATTATTGTGCATTATCAAGCCTAACAACTTGCAGAAAATCTGATTCATCATTAACAATACTACACAAAATCTGGTGGTATAAGAAAAGTCATGTGTATTTGGAACTTCCAACACTTATAAACAATTGTTTCAAGTAACTATCAACCACATCCCAGTATCGGACCAATATTGTGCAACTGCTGATCTACAACTGGCTGCTTTGAGCATGTGACTTAGCTTAGGCATTGCCTGATAATGCTGATTGACGAGCAATGACAAATTTGTTGAATGCAGAGGGAAAATGGTTAGATAATCTCTGTTGGAGATGGCCATTTCCAGGTCATTGTGTTGCATGATGCTATTTGCCATTTCTTCGCAGAAGTCTTGCATGGACTGTTTCATCTGAGAAATTATGAAACTAAGTGAAACTTTGTAATCATCAGCAAATGTTCTCACTTCAGACTTTATAAAGGAAACTTTGATGTTGATCCTTATCAACCGCCTTTAAGAAAACCAAGTATTTATATCTACAGGTTCTCCTTCATCCTTGCTTGTTATTTCCGCAAAAGAGTGAAATAAATGAAACATTATTTCCTTTTTTCAAATCAATGTTCACTCTACCTAATCACATCATGATTTTCTTAGTATGTTCTCCACACTCCTTTAAAATCCCATATTGAAAATCTTGGCTATATTTTATAGTTTATGCATTAATTTTCCATTTCAATTCCAGAAAGGCTAAATTCTAGGTAAAATAGAAATCTTCAAAAAAAAAGCACAGCCACATATTCAAAAACATTTTCAATTGGAGCTCAACTGGTTCTCAGCTGTGCTGCAAAAATGAGTACGTCATAGCCATATCTGTGCACCACGAAGCTACAAGTGTTTGGTTTAACAAGGCAGACTGGAGATATAGACTAAAAGGCCTTTACGTACAAAGTTATCTTTGCATTATCTAGCTGATCTTCGTATTGAAAATAAATATAGATAATTGCAAAGTAGAAGTCACAAATTTTGGTTCTCTCTTTAACTGATGAAAGACGTCTATAATATATAATTGCCCTTTAATAAATAAAACAAAGAACTCTGGATGCTGGAAATCTGAAACAAAAACACAAATTTCTGGATAAGCTGAGCAGGTCTGGAATCATCGGTGGAGAGAAAGCAGAGTAAATATTGTGAATCCAATGGTTCTTCTTCAGAACCAGATTCACTGAACTGAAACCAAAACTCTGCTTTTTCTGTACAGATGCTGCCAGACTTTAGATTAGATTACTTATAGTATGGAAATAGGCCCTTCGGCCCAACAAGTCCACACCGACCCGCCGAAGCGCAACCCACCCATAACCCTACATTTACCCTTTCACCTAACACTACGGGCAATTTAGCATGGCCAATTCACCTGACCTGCACATCTTTGGACTGTGGGAGGAAACCCACGCAGACACGGGGAGAATGTGCAAACTCCACACAGTCAGTCGCCTGAGGTGGGAATTGAACCCGGGTCTCTGACGTTGTGAGGCAGCAGTGCTAACCACTGTGCCACCCATTTCTGCCACCGTGCCACCCATTTTCTTGCTCAGTTTCTCCTGCAATTTCTGTTTTTGTTTAAGACTTACATTATTATTTTCATACTAAAATCAAGGGCTCCATTAGATTAATTTAAGAATCATTTGTATGATTTAAGCTAAACCATCTATCAAATTCTGTTATGATAATTTGCAAAAACTAAATTCAGTAACTCTGGCTTTCTACATTTAACACAGATGTAATAAGCATGAAAATTGCTGAATGACTGAAAATTCAAGTGGTTCAGTAAAATTCTTTACGTTATCAGTCCTTATCTAGTCAGGCTACATACAATCCAGCTTCACTTAATTGACTCTCACAATGCCTTAACTGAATTTGCAAATGGCATTTAATACTGTTTTTTACAATGTCATCTCCAGCTCTGGCAAAAACAAAACCTTAAAAATACTTTATTTCCTTGTATGCTGTTCTCTGCAAACTTACCAGTTAAAGTTGAGCTGCTTATGTTACTGATTGTCGAAGCTGGTGTGGCAGGACTAACATCCACTTCCAGTGTGAGGTCTTTCTCTGCAGGCTGTTCTGGTATAGTTAAGGACACATCTTCCCATGTTCTAGTTGTTTGCTGCTTCTTTCCCTCATCTTCTCCAGAGATAGCAAAGCGTGGCATCTCTATTAATGTTGAACAACGGCGCCTGACTGTTAGTGGGGGACTAGAGTCACTTTCAGTGTGGGATGATTCTGACAATGACATACGCTTTCGGATACTGAAGAAACGAGAAGAATAAAAGGTAAATAAGTCACAAAATTAGATAAACAAGTTTTCTTAAGCATCATTAAATATGATTGTCAAAGTTATTTGGGCTGTCATGTAGTGGCATATCAGTCATAATGATTAGAGAAGGGTGTTCTCGAGCATAAATTCTAGCACTTGCCTTCTGCTACTCAGAATGCATATCAATTTAAACTGAAGTGTTTACACTTTTGCCTTCAAAGATTGTACAGATATCTCTTTGAGTGAGAGATGTAAAATGAATGGTACTAACATTTCATCATCTTGTCAAAGAAACCAATGGCTGTATTTCCTGACAGCAGAGTCTATATTTTGTATTTTGTAACCAGAGACAGAGTGTGGTGGTGAAAGGTTGCTTTTCAGACTGGAGGCCTGTTGCCAGGGGTTGGTTCTGGGTCCTCTTTCATTTGTCATTTATATAAATGATTTGGATGAGAATCTAGAAGGCATGGTTCGTAAGTTTGTAGACGATACCAAAATTGAGGGCATAGTAGACAGTGAGGAAGGTTTCCTAAGATTACAAAGGGATCTTGATCAAATGGGTCGATGGGCTGAAAAATGGCAGATGACGTTCAATTGAGATAAGTGTGAGGTATTGCATTTTACTGCAATAAACAAGGGTACAGCTTATACAATTAAAGGTAGAGCATTGGATGGTGTTGTAGAACAGAGGGACCTAGTGGTGCAGATACAGAACTCTTTAAAGTTTGAGTCACATATCAACAGGAAAGTTAAAAAGATGGAAAGACCTTTGAGTATAGGAGTTGGGAAGTCGTGTTGAGGTTGTACTGGACATTGGTGAGGCCTCTTCTGGAACATCCCTGCTTCTCGGATGCTGCCTGACCTGCTGTGCTTTTCTAGCACCACAATCTCGACTCTTCTGGAATAATGTTCAGTTCTAGTTGCCCAGTTGTAGGAACAATATTAATAAGCTGGAGAGGGTTTAGAAGAGATTTACCAGGATGTTGCTGTGTTTGGAAGTTTTGAGTTATGAAAAAAGGCTGGATAGGCTGGGATCTTTTCCACTGGAACTTAGGAGGTTGAGAGGTTACCTCATAGAAGTTTATAAAATAATGAGAGGTATAGATAGAGTTAATGGCAGTTGTCTTTTAGCGAGGATGGGGGATTTCAAATCTATGGGGCACATTTTTAACATAATAGGAGAGAGATTTTAGAAAAAAATGAGGGGCAAATTTTTTTGCACAGAGAGTGGTTTGCATGTGGAATGGACTTCCTGAGGAAGTAGTGGATGTGGGTACAATTACTATGTTTAAAAGACATTTGGATAAGTACATCAGTAAGAAAGGTTTGGAAGGACATGGGCTAGGAGCAGGCAGGTGGACTAGTTTAGCAGGGATTATGTTCAGCATGGACTGGTTGGAGGGAAGGGTCTGTTTCTGTACTGTGTGATGCTATTAAACCAGTTTGTCCACGTGATTGAAAAGATTAGGGAAAAAACTGCACTAGAATAAAGAAAGTGGAAAGCTGAGAATTAGGAATATTTCAGAAACAGCAAAAGATGATCTAGCATAAAAGTAGGCCCATTATAGAAGAAGACAGGAGAATTTGTCGTGGAGTACAGGGAAATGGTAGAGAAACTAAACAGTTACTTGTGCAGATGCCTTCACAGAGGACAACATAGAAAATCTTCTCAAAATACAAGGTAACCAAGAGACTTGTGAAATGGAGGAAGTGAAAGAAATTATTAATACAGAGCTATTTCTTGAAACAATAACTGGATTGAATATTACTAAATATCCTGACCAGATCAACTTTACCCCAGAGAGTTGAAGGTGGTGGCTACTGGGGAAGTGAGTGCATTGATCTTTCAATAAGTCAGTGGGTTACGGACATAGGGTTAGATAGTGAAACTAGCTGGGTGGCTCTTTCGGGAGTCAGTAGAGGCACCTTCTGTATTGTAAAATTCAATGATTTCTATTCTGTATGATATCAGAAAGGTTCCTCTAGCCTAGAAAGAAGCAAATGTAACAGCACTGTTTAAGAAGGGTGGGAGAATGGACACCAATATACCTATTATTTTGACATCAGTTGAAGAGAAAATGTCAGAATAATAGCTGAATACAAATAAAATTTTAATAAAATTGGGTACAGTCAACATGGATTTATTAAAGAGAATTCATGTTTGGAAAAATCATTAGGAGTATTGTTTTGAGCAGGTTACTTATATCATAGATAAAGGAGAACCAATTGATGTAATGTATTTGAATTTTCAGAAGACCTTTGATAAACGTCCACACAGGAAGTCAGCAAACAAAATTAGAGTGCATGGAGGTAATATAGAAGCAGGGATCAAGAATTGGTTCACAGCCAGAAAGCAAAGAGTAAAAGTAAATGGATGTGCCATTTCCAGGATGGCACAGCTGTTACTAGTGAGGTTCTATAAGAACCACTGCTAGGCCATAACTATTCACACTTTGTATAAATGATATGGATGCAGCAACTAATTGTAATACTTTCACAGAGCTATGTGGAATGTAAGTTGAGTGAATATGTAAGGAGGCTTCAAACAGACTTGTAAAGGCTATGTGAATGGGCAAGAATTTGGCTGATAAAACAGAAGGTAAATAAGTGTGAAGTTGGAAGAAGAACTAAAAAGCAGGAAGTTTCTTAAATGGCAGGAGGTTTGAATGCTATATTTCTTAAAGAGTGAGTTAGATGTCCAAAAGGGCCTGATGTCCTTGTTCATGACTCACTGAAAGTTTGCATGCATTTGCAACAATAAATACAAAATACGAGTTGTATATGGGCCTTCATCACAATCACTGCAATCGCATTGTGAATCTACACCTGCCTGGCGTATTGTGTATAGCTTTGTTTCTTTATCCCAGATTTTGGCCACAGAAGGAGTGCAGTGGAGCTTCACAGCTTCATGGTAGAATTGTCTAATGAGGTAAGACTGAGGAAACTGAGTCTACTTTCTCTAGGGTTTCAAAGAATGAGAGGTGATCACATGAAAACATACAAAATTCTGAGAGTGCAATATCCTGTGTTATTGAGAAGATAGTCCATCCCTCAACAGAGTTACTTCCTCTCTTGATTTGACAGTAGGCAGTTAACTCACATTTCAGGTGATCCAATTATCCAGTTCCTATCTCGGGTCTTCAGACTACCAAGGCCATCCAACTTGTCGATTCGATCATCTTTTTCCTCACTGAAGCTACGCTTGGTTGGGGGTGGTGTTTTCTTTTCTTCATGCAGGGAAAGCCGTTCCATGCTACTGTAAACCTAAAGGATAGAGGTATTTAATAGTTTCTGTAGGCTCTAACAGCAGCTTGCAGTTTTGCATTAAAATTGCAGAAACTAAATAACAAGGACCAAAGAAATAAATTCCTGAAATTTGATTTTTTACATCTTTTCATCTAGTTGTTTAAGGTTATTTATCTTCATCTTCATATGCTTCATGAGCTCTTCAGGATAATTTCCTTGGTTCAGCCATCTCCTGGCTGTTTCATTACTAATATTTCCTCCATCATTAAGTCATATTTGAAGATATTTGCTGGATTGCACATTATTCAGTACTATTCACAACTGTTCAAATATTAAAGCAAGCCATGCCTGCATGCAGCAAGACCTGGTCAATACTCAGACATGGGTTATTTAGTGCTAAGTAATGAGCCTGTTCACCAAGAGTCTAATCACCTCCCCATAGAACATAGAACATAGAAGAATACAGCGCAGTACAGGCCCTTGGGCCCTCGATGTTGCGCCGATCCAAGCCCACCTAAACTACACTAACCCACTATCCTCCATATACCTATCCAATGCCCTCTTAAATGCCCATAAAGAGGGAGAGTCCCCTTGACAATCAATAGGATTAACATTGCTGAATCTCCCACTATCAACAGTCTGATGGTCTCACCTCATGACTCTGCAAAGTCTTTTGATCATTTACAGGTAGAAACGTGTGATGGATTAGTGCCCACTTGCCTGGATGAGTACAGCTCCAACAACACACAAGAAGCTCAACATCATCCAGGACAAAGCAGTGAACCTATCCACCACCTTAAACATGTATTCCCCTATCCCTGGTGTATTGTGGCTACAGTCTCAAGGCAGCAACATGCTAACTCTTCTTTAACAACAGCATTTTCCAAATCCACAATCTATGTCATCTAAAGAATGAGGGGAACAAGTGAATAGGAATGCCACCACCTTCAAGCTTCCCATTAAGCAATTCATCATACAGACATGGAACTATATCATCGTTCTTTCATCGCTGCTGAGTCAAACTCCCAGAATTCTTGCAGGTTATAGTGGTTCAAGAAGGTACCTTCTCAAGGACAATTAGGAATGGGTAACAAATGCTGGTCTTGACAATGATCCCAAACCCCATTAGTGATTAGAAGAAGAGACAATAATAGCCCCACATGGATGTACAGTATCAAACTGTTCAATTATCTAATATGATAAACTATAATTATCATCCCATTTACAAGTTAATCTCAGTGACCACACTTACCTAAATTTCACTTAACTTTTTCTCTCTCCACAAAGTATTTGGTTACCACTTGGATCGTATTAGAGTATTGGGAAGGTGGAGTATTCAGATCAGCCATCAAGTTATTGAATGGCACAGCAGGCATGAGAGCTGAGTGGCCTGCCCCTGCTCCTAGGTCGTAAGTTTTCATAATCTATAATGTTCAAATTAAGTTACTTCTTGAATTATAATCACTGTACCTCTCACATTAAGTCATCTGGAAATCAATCTTATATACCCAAACAAAAAACTGCAGATGCTAGAAATCGGAAACAAAAACTGAAATTGCTAGAGAAACTCAGCAGCTCTGGCAGTATCTATGGAGGGAAAGCAAGGTTAACATTTGTTTTCAATATCATACTTACCTTGCTGAATCTTGGTGAACAGGATGAAAACTGTTTAAGTTCTACCCGGTCATCCTCATTAGTGTCATCTTCTTCATCAGAATCCAAGTGGTGGTACCTGTCAGATCGAGCTATGACAAAAAAAGTATCAATCAAAAATGAATTCTAATTCAACAGTTTTAAATTGCCACATTTGCACATACATCTCAATAAAAAACTTCATAATGGCAACTAATCAGATATTTAAGTGCTGCTTGATAATAATCAATCAAATCATACACAGACAACAAAAGAAAGCCAGTAAAATTGAGCATTGAACTATCAAACCTACACATTCGTGACATTTAATAGGAATTAACAAACAAAACATTGTCAAAGTATCAGAAGTCACCATCACAATTTTAAGCAGGGAGTGTTGGCAACATTATATTTTATTAAAAATTGACTGAATAGTGCAATTGGTTGGAACAAATTTGGTCCATATATAATCCAAATCCTGGTAATCTGGCTTTGAAGACAAGATAACTCATAAACCTTTTGCTTTGTTCAGTTTGATTTTTGTGAGCTTGAAAACTTGGAAGAGAGTTAACTTAAATCTGTCCAACTAAGAGAATAAGAATGAAATCTTCGTTGATTGTCCTACAAAGCCCTTGAAATGAGGATGACTTGGGTGAGTTCTGAATACATGAGACATTCTTAATCATAATTAAGGCACTAAACTAGATTAGCAACTTGCACACATATTGATCTTTTAACCTTGAGCTGCAAGTCTCTACACTCTACCTACTGTCAAAGTAACTGGTGTCATCTTCTGACTCAAGCTGAGGAATGAATTCAGCCTTCTGACGAAGTAGACTGTTCCAGTCCAGTTCTGTAAAAAACCGATGTTGCTTCACTTCATACACACTTCCTAAGGAGGATAAAACATCAATCCATGTTCATTCAAGTCCACCATCCTTGATCTTATATGAATGCAAAAGGAAATGGTAAGCAATTTCAAATTGTTAATCTACTTATTCCTGTCCAGAACAGGAAGCTTGCACTGCAGTTTAACAATTCTTAGTGCAAGATCTCTACACATAATAAAACTGCCCTGATAGCTAGATAAAGGTTGATGTTGAGATTTCAAAAGAAGTGCATATAAAAAATAAGAAATATGGATAATGGAAGCAGAGAAAAGAAAGATGGTGAGAGGATAGCGATTAAAATGCACAAACACATGAGGCCTTAGTGTAAGCAGTGTTACTGATAATTATAATACTTCGATTATGTTTGAGGGCTTTTAATATGTACATTTGAGCAATTGAGTTATATGAATTTAAGTGCTGGTGTGATGCTAGATCAAACACCTCAAAGACAGGTGGATTGACTCAAACAGCATATTCCTTTGGCTGTTTGCAACAAGAATTGACTATACCATCTGCAATTGTAAATTTTACGATGCAGTATCCAAAATTAGATGTGATTTTGAAATTGAATATTTACTGGATAATCCTGAGTGTGCAAAGAGTTATGCAGACAACCAGTTCATGAATGTCACTTGGGCTCTCAGAGTGGTACATTTGCATGCAACGAAGGCTATATATAATCAATGCACAGGGCATTGCTTTTTGCAGACAGAAAGCAAATGTACATGCAGTGCACCTGTTTCATTTCAACAAAATGCAAGCCATTTGTTGGTCGTTGCTCAGGATTATAAACCGACGAATCAGAGTCAACCTGCCAGTTAAATTTATAGAAAACCTAGTAGTTAACTGTCAACCACCATTAATGGATGCATTCTCCATGGCAAAGTGTCTACCAATCAGAGTCCATTTGCCAGCCAATTAACAATGTCTTCTTATACAGTATAAATGTTGGTCTTTCCCCTTGAATTTGTAGTCTTGTAAAATATTGTAATGCTTGCAAGGTAATACACTTTGACAAAACATGCCTTTATTTCAGAAATTCAAATTCAGTAAATTTCCACAAGAATCTCTAACGAGAGCCTTTATGTTTCTGAGGTATACCCAAACATTACCTGCACCCAGTCGTTCCAATGGATTTTGCCTTAGCAGCTTTGAGATGAGGTCCTCTGCATCAGGTGGTAGAGCATCATCTCCATCTGGCCAAGCTATCTCATCTGAGAAAATGAAACACAAAATTTAGAATGGAAGATATCATGTAAAAAGATAAAATCTTAACTGTTTGTAAAGCCTAATTAAAATAATGAAAAACTTCACCTGAAGCTAAATCAATCAAATACAGAATTTTATGTCACACCATTCAGATGCCCATTACTCCTATGTCAGCACTTTAATAGAATTATCCTTCACTTGGTCCCATTACCTCATTCTTCCCCAATTTATGCATTACATTTATTATTTTTTCTACATTCACAAATATGTCATCTAAAGATTTAAATTAGTCAGTTTAAATCATTTTTCCTGGTCGCACATTCTGGGTTCCCTGCAGCATTCTGTACAAGGTAGAAAACCTCCTATCATCACCAAATTCTGAGGGGACAAGTTTAAAGTTATGCCCCTCCAGTTTCTGGGGCAGGGCCATCACACTTAAGATTTTTCTTATTTATATTATTTAAATCTATCATTTTGAACATAGCACGGTTTACAATAGTAACCATTACAGGCATGAAAGGACTGGTTTATCCAGTTGATCTTTTGATCCAACTCGTCCATGCCAACCACTTATCCTAAAGTAATCTAATCCTATTTGCCAGCACTTGGCTCACATTCCTCTAAACTCTTCCTATTCAAACAACCATCCAGATGCATTTTAATGTTGTAATTGTAGAAGCCTCCATCACTTCTTCTGGTAGCTCCATGCTGTTATATCACGGGGTAAACCCTCCTGCTTAATTTAAATTAGCAAGATTTATCCCGTGCAGAAATCTGTGAAAGCTCGAGTGGTCAAGAGCTATTTAAAGTAAAAATGAACAACTTGATTTCTTAAAGTAGAAGATAGAATAATTAACTAACAACTACTTACAACTCCTTCCTCTAACCTATCTTTTACCTTCCCTTCTTTAATACTAGTCCGATAAAACTCTCATTTAAGCTTTACCAAAATTCAACTTATAAAGCGAGCCAGATGTTGAATCTTCTCGTTATGGCTTCCTCTGTCTTCTTTTCTTCTTCTTAGGGATTTCTCCTTCACAAGTCACTGATCGATAAAGGTACCTTTAAGAGAGCTATTCTCCGGGCAGTCTGCAGATGCTGGGAGCTTGGTAATTCTCCCCACAACTGTTCAATTTTCCTTGGTCTTATACCCCCAAAGCATCGGATTGTGTCATTGGCTTTTAAGATTGTCAGTATACTAAATTCAAACTTTATTACCGTTTGGTATTTTTCGCGGTATAATTTAAACTGATTGGCCTAATTCGAATTTGGTTTCTCCAGGCAACCATCTTTTCAAGTTGTTCGACCAAATGTTACATTATACCTTGTTCAGAACACTTGGTGCTGTGTCAGGTAGTTCTACTAGCTTTTAACTCTCTTAAAGATACAGTATATCACCTTAACACCTCCCCCCTTAAGAAAGAATGAACTGTCAAAATGAAAAGATATTTTTTTTTCTATTTTTTAAACACATTACCTTAATATACAGATAACTTTAATCTAAGTTCACCTTAATTTCTTCCCATATAGCTGTATATACGTATATAACATTAAATAAAGACACATCTCATCTAAACTTTATCAGTTACATCTGTGATAATTCATCTGCGATTACATTCTTATGACCCATCTGTAACATAAGACTCCAACGAAATAGTCTTACATTCTTGTCTTTAAAGCATTTTAAGAATGGAAGAGGATTGTGATCTGTGTACACTACCGTCTCTGACACATTGCTTATGACATACACATTAAAATGTTGTAACGCCAGTACCAAACTCAATAGTTCTTTTCTCTGGTGGATGTTGATCTTCTTTGAAAAGTAACCAACTGCTAGTTCAATCCCAGCCTCATCTTCCTGTAGGATTACAGGTCCAACTCCTATGTCACAGCACCAATGGCAATTTTAAAAGGTTTTAAAAAGTTTGGTGTAGCTAAAACCAGTTTGGTGGTTAATATTGCTTTCAAATAGTCGAATGCCTCCTGGCATGGTTGTGTCTACCGAAACTTTGGGATCTTCTTCAGCAAATTAGTTAACGGTGCCACTACACTGCTGAAGTTTGGAACAAACTTCTGATAGGATCCACTGAGTCCGAAGAATCAAAGCACTTCTTTCTCCGAGGTTGGTCATGGAAATTCTTCGATGGCCTTCGTCTTTGCGTTCTGTTGGGTCAACCTTCCATGACCAATGTTATGTCCCAAGTTCGTCACCTTGGCTTTCGTGAATTCAGTTTTATTTAAATTTATCACCAGTTTTGCTTCTCGTAGTCATTCAAGGAGGTTTGCCAACTGTACCATGTGATCTTTCCAGGATTTACTAAAGATCACTACATCATCCAAACAGACTGCATAGTTTGTTAACCTTGCCACAACTCTATTCATGTCTCTTTGGAATGTGGCGGGTGCATTCTTTATTCCAAAGGGCATCACTTTAAATTGATATAGCCCAATTGGGGTTACAAACGCAGAAATTTCTTTCACCGACTCTGATAAAGTTATCTGCCAGAAACCACAAATTAAGTCCAACTTAGTGATGTAACTGGCTTGTTCGACTTTCTTGATACAGTCCTCCAATCTAGGATTTGGATATGAGTCCAATTTTGTAATGGGGCTGAACTTCCAATAATCCATGCTGAACTGTTGAGTCCCGTCGGTTTGAGAACTAAGACGATCGGTGAACTCCATTCACTCTGGCTTGGTTCGATGATGTCCTCGTCGAGCATGGCCTTCACCTCCTTCTGGACCTACCTGGCTTTGAAAGGATTAAGCCGATAGGGAATACTGTTCAGATAAAACAACACCCCTATGTGTACTTCATGTACAACAGCATTAGTCCTCCCCATCTGATACTTACATATGTCCTTATACTACAGTAACAAATCTTTCAACTGTGTTCTATGCTCCTGAGACAGATAGCTTACTAATCTATCCCACTCCTGAATGGCTTCGTCATATTTTAATCTATTTTGAGGCACATCAAAATCTACACCATTTGAATTTGATTCCCCACTCTGTAGGGCAATAACTAACACCTGTTTCTCCAGTTCTTTCTCTCTAGTATAATACAACGTGCTCACATGACATACCTGATACCTTTTTCTATGTGGCATCTTTACTAGATAGTTCACCTGACTCAAATCTTTCTCAATTTGAGAGGGACCACGAAACCGGGCCTTGAAGGGATCGGTACTAACATGTCATCCCCTCAGGAAAATGTCTGAGTCTTAGAGGTTTTATCTGCCACCTGCTTCATTGTATAGTGTGCCCTCTTTAGGTGCTGTTTAGCTAACTCACCTACTCTATTTAATCCCTCCTTCACCTCCGATACATAATCTAAGTGAGATCTCAACTTTGGTCCTGTCAATTTTTCTTTAATTAATTTCAAAGGACTCCTCACTTCACGCCCAAACATTAACTTGAAGGGAGTGAACCAAATAGATTTGTTTGGGGCATCTCTAATGGCAAACAATACAAATGGGATTCCTTTACTCAATAATTTGGGTAATCCTGACAGTATACTCACAACATGATCTTCAAGGTGCGATGCCACCTTTCTGAAGCTCCCTGGGATTCAGGATGATATGCTCTGGATTTAAAAGTGCGGTATACCTAAGCTATTCATAACTTCCTTAAACAGCCTAGCAGTAAAATTTGACCCTTGGCCCGACTGAATCTCTCTGGGTAGCCCATACCGTGTGAAGACAGCTACTAACTGCTCTACCACCCTTTTTTGCCTTGATACTCCGATATGGAAGCCTGCAGAAATCTGGTAGACACATCCATTATGGTTAACAAGTACTAGTTCCCACTTTTAGCTCTCGGGAGGGGACCTACACAATCAATTATAATCCGAGTGAAAGGTTCTTCATTTCTGGGAATTGGCAACAAGGGTGCTGTTTTATTACTGTCTGTGGCTTACCTACTGTTTGGCATGTATGACACCTACAACAAAGGTTAACCACAACCTTATGCATTCCAAGCCAATAAAGATGTTTTTGTACCATAGCCTGAGTTTTTCATACCCCTAGGTGACCTTCTATGCGTAGTTCATGTGCGACCTGTAACACCTCCTGTCTGTATGCTACCAGCAACACAATCTGTGCACTTCAGCCCATTTCTTCTTTGCACTAACCTGTCATGGTCTCCATTTTATCTTTCAGATAATAACCCTCCAGAATATTCTCTGCCTCTTTTTCGGAGTACGTATCGACATATATATCTTTTATCGTCTTGTCTTGCTGTCGCAGGTCTCTTAGGCTTTCAGGTCTAAACACCTCTGTCTGACCCGCTGCCTATTCAGGTTTTTCCTGCACCGTTATGTCAACAGAGTGTCTGTAACTGAACCTCAACTCCTTCATTTTTCTCTTTACTTTTTTGCTTTGTACTGTGAATTATGATCATGGGATCTGGTTGCCACACAGTCTGGAAAAATACCAGGATATTTCTGTTTTAACCCCATCAGTTTCTTGGTCTTCCTTAGGCTTCTCCAGAACAAGGGGTGTCACTCCCAACTTGGATCCTGCAAAATCATTCCCAAGAACAAACTGAATTCCTGGAACTGACACTTGGTCAATCACTCCCACTGTAACTTCCCCAGTCTTGAGTTGGCACTTCAACCTGATCTTACATAGGGGAATGCTAAATTTCTGTCCATCTATCCCACAGATTACCACACTCTCGGGTAACAGATCAGAAAGAGTGCATATTCGCTTGTCCATTACTATCAGCAGCTGGTTAGATCCTATATTTCTCAAAATCATAACTTCTTCCCCCTTCTTTCTGAGTAAACATTATCCACAGAGATGAATTCTTTATAGAAGTCAGGTACTAACTCCATACCCAGCCCCCTTGGCTGTGCACTCTCCTGCAACTCCTCGGCTCTTCTTTGGGTCTCCTTTACTACCTTCACGAATGCCATTGGCTTAGCTTCTTTTACCACATCTTTTCCCACAGTGCCTTTCTTTAATGACCAGCACTGTGACTTTACATGTCCCATTTTACCACAGTGGAAACACCTGACGCCTTCCACCCCTCCTTCCACCTTCTCGGACTTCTTTTTTATCCTGTGCTAAGTTCTTACCAGTGCTCTCTACTCTTGATTTCATAGTGTAGGATCTCCCCTTCTCCCAGCTTCTAACCCTCACAGGACGAAATTCTGGCCGGAAGCTTCTGTTGTGCACCAACATGTACTTATCTGCTAATTCTGCTGCCCTTTTCACTTCCTGAACTTTCTTTTCCTCCATGTGAATTTTTACTATCTGTGGAAGTGAGTTTTTAAACTCCTCCAGCAGAATAATCTCTCTTAGAGCCTCGAAGGTCCTATCTATTTTCATGCACCAATCGATCAAAATGACAATGTTTAACTCTTTCAAACTCAACATGAGTCTGACCTGGTTTCTTCTTTGTGTTTCTGAACCGCTGTCTGTGTGTTTCTGGTATCAATTCATAAGCACTTAAAATAGCCTGTTCAACCTCTTCATAATCTCTTTACCCTTCAACTGACAATGCGGCAAATATCTCACCAGCTCTGCCTACCAGTTTAGTCTGAACTAGCATGACTCATAAATCCTCAGACCACTCCATCTGCCTAGCCAATTTTTCAAATGAAATAAAGAAGGCTTCAACATCTTTCTCCTCAAGATGTGGCAGAGTTTTGACATATTTATATACACCACTACCTTCTCTTTCAATCTCCATCCTGTTAACCTGACTTTGCTGACTAAGTTGCAACTTCTCAAGTTCAAATTCTCTCTCGTTTTGCTCATCTAAGAACTTTTCTCTCTATGTTTATCTTCTAACTCCATTTTCCTCAATTATAATTTAAGTTTTTCCAACTCTACTGCACTTCTCTGTTTCTCTGACACACCTAAGTGCTTGAGTGATTCCCTTACAATTTCAGCTTGACTTTTGTCCTTGATTAAACCCAAATCTAACTTATTTGCTAATTCTAGAAGTATGGCCTTTTTCTTTCCTTCTAAATTTTCTTGGTAAATTTGAAAATCATCTTCAAATCCCAGAATCTCTTTGCCAATTTTAGGAAGCATTTCTCTCACTTTTAGTTTAATCAACTACAAGTCACTGAAATTAAACAAATTGACTCACCGATGTTTTATTTAAAGATCTAGGACACTAACCTGCAAGTGTTTAAATCTACTGGGATCTTATCTGTTCAAATCTCCTACTTGATCTGTCTAAACCTGTCCAACTCACGGACCCGAGTCCCCAAACAGTTCAAATCCCAGCGGCAAGCCTGCAAACTGTTCAATTCCCAACGACAAGTCTCCAAACTGTTATGTCACGGGGGTAAACCCTCCTGCTTAACTTAAACCAGCAACACAGAGAAGATTTATCCTGTGCAGTAATCTATGAAAATTTGAGAGGCCAAGAACTATTTAAAGTAAAAATTAACAACTTGCTTTCTTAAAGAATAAGATGAATAATTAACTAACAACTATTTACAACTCCTTCATCTAACCTATCTTTTATCTTCCCTTCTATAATACTAGTCTGATAAAACCCCCGATTAAGATTTACCAAAATTCAACTTATCAAAACCAGCCAGATGTTGAATCTTCTTATTATGGCTTCCTCTGTCTTCTTTTCTTCTTCTTAAGGATTTCTGCTTCACAAGTCACTGATCGATAAAGGCACCCTTAAGAGAGCTATTTTCCAGGCAGGCTGCTGATGCTGGTGGCTTGGCAATTCTCCCCACAATTGTTCAATTTTCCTCGGTCTTATACCCCCAAATCATCGGATTGTGTCATTGGCTTTTAAGAATGTCAATATACTAAATTCAAACTTGATTGCAGTTTGGCGTCTTTCGAGGCATAATTTGACTTAATTCAAATTTGTTTAGTCATCTCCAGGCAACTAGCTAATCGAGTTGTTCGACCAAATGTTACATTATAATTTCTTCAGAACACTTGGTGCTGTATCAGGTAGTTCTGCTAGCTTTTAACTCTGTTAAAGGTATAGTACACCTACAGCTTCATAACAATACATAAACCACCCTCAGCATTAAAAGTTGCCCCTTAAGTCCTTTTTAAATCTTTCCCCTCTCACCTTAAAACTATGCCCTCTAAATTTTATATTTACTCTATCCATGTCTTTCATGATTTTATAAACCTCAACTCCCGCTGCTCCAGGGAAAATAGCCTCAGCCTCTCCCTATAGCTCAAACCCTTCAACCCCGGCAACAGCCTTGTAAATCTTGCTGAACCCTTTCAAGTTTCACAACATCCTTCTAATAGCAGGGAGACCAGAATTACATGCAGTATTCTAAAAGTGGCCAAAACAATGTCCTGTACAGCCGCAAGATGACCTCCCAACTGCTATACTCAATGCACTGACTAATAAACGCACTCATACCAAATGCCTTCTTCACTACCCTGGCTACCACTCCACTTTCAAGGAACTATGAACCTGCACTCCAAAGCCTGCCACTGATGTTAGGCTCACCAGGCTATAGTCCCCTGGATTTTCCTTACCATGTTTCTTTAATACTGGCACCACATTAAGCCAACCTCCAGTCTTCCAGCACTTCACGTGTGGCTATCGATGATACAAATATTGCAGCAAGGGACCCAGCAATTACCTCCAACCTTCCCACAGAGTTTGAGGGTACACCTGATCAGGTCCCAGAGATTTATATACCTTTAAGCATTTTAAGACATCCAGCACCACCTCCTCAGTAAAATGGACATTTTTAAAGATGGCACTATTTATTTCCTCTCGTTCCCTATCTTCCATGTCCTTCTCCACAGTAAACACTGATGCAAAATACTCATTTAGTATCTCCCCCATCTCATGTGGCTGCGCACATAGGTGACCTTGCTGATCTCTGAGGGGCCCTATTCTCTCCTAGGTTACCCTTTTGTCCTTAATGTATTTGTAAAAACCCTTTGGATTCTGCTTAACCCTATATGCCAAAGCTATCTCATGTCCCCTTTCTGCCCTCCTGATTTCCCTCTTAAGTATACTCCTACTGCATTTATACTCTTCTGGGGATTCACTCGATCTCTGTTGTCTACACCTGACATATCCTTCTTTCTTATTCTTGACCAAAACCTCAATTTCTTTAGTCATCCAGCATTTTCTACACCTACCAGCCTTGGCCTTAACCCTAACAGGAACATATTGTCTCTGGACTCATGTTACCTCATTTTTGAAGGCTTCCCATTATCCAGCTGTCTCTTTACCTGCAAATATCAACCCCCAATCAGCTTTTGAAAGTTTTTGCCTAATACTGCCAAAATTGGCCTTCCTCCAATTTAGAACTTTAACTTTTAGATCTGGTCTATCCTTTTCCATCACTATTTTAAAACAAATACAATAATGGTCACTAGTCCCAAAGTGCTACCCTTCTGCCACCTCAGTCACCTGCCCTGCCTTATTTCCCAAGCGTAGGCCAAGACATGCATTTTCTTCAGTAGGTACATCCAAATACTGAATCAGAAATTTTTAAATTCCTTAATTCCTGAAATTCCGTAAACACACTTAAATTCCTCTCCATCCAAGCCCCTAACACTATAATAGTCCCAGTCTATGTTTGGCAAGTTAAAATCTCCTAACATAGCCACCCAATTATTCTTACAGATAACAGAGATCTTCTTACAAATTTGTTACTCAATTTCCCGCTGACTATTCGGGGGTCTATTGGACAATCCCAGTAAGGTGATCATCCCTTTCTTATTTCTCAACTCCATCCAAATAACTTCCCTGGACATAATTCTGGAAATTTCTTCGCTAAGTACAGCTGTAATGTTATCTCTTATTCAAAACGCCACTCCTCTCTTGACCCCCCTTTCTATCCTTTCTATAGTATCTATACCCTGGAACATTAAGCTGCCAGAACCTATTAAGCTTTATTATCCCATCAACCACAACAGCAATGTGCTTCACTTGTTTACCAGCCTTTAAGTATAGAGGTCTGTCCTGCCATTCATGTATTCCTTTGGTGCCTTCATTTGTTAATACATCCCCTAGTACATAGCAGGATAACCTATTTGGTTCCAATTTTTCCAGACCTTTAATAATCCCTAACATTTCAATCAAATCCTCTCTCAGCTTTCTCTTTTTGGAAAGGGAGAGGCAGAGGGAAAGGCAGAGTAGACCAAGGGAAGTCAATCTTATATCGTACGTTACTCTCTTAAGTTCTGGGATCAATCATGTCACACTTTTCCACATCATCTGAAAATAACTGAATAGTCCATTTAAAACATTAGGACCCAAATACAAGATTAATTACAAGAAAATTAGCATCAAAAGCAGGAGAAGAGCTTAAAAAAAGGCTTTGTGGATGTGAAATGCTCTACTGGTGTTAGAGATTAAAACTGAAACTAAGTTAATGTTTAAAAATAGGTAAAAAAAGATTGATAAGGGAGTTGGTAACAAGGGGATATGGGAACAGGGTGGGCACATGAATTAAGACCACTGCTTGCCTGGAGGATTAGCATCACCTATCTCTTTACTACAATTTCAATGTAATTGTATGTAAAATTGACTATGTTATTCTAACAAATGGCTAAATACACTTATACTAAACTATTATTTCCAATACTTTAACAGGTTGTTAAAACATTTACAGCTGAAAATGTGTTGCTGGAAAAGCGCAGCAGGTCAGGCAGCATCCAAGGAACAGGAGAATCGACGTTTCGGGCATAAGCCCTTCTTCAGGACTTTATTGAAATAATGCATGAATTATTTTTGTATGTGCATAGAATATGCCAGCAATAACTGCACTTACTGGATAGATTACTCTAGTACAATTACAAAATTGGAATTTTCCTTGAATAATAATGAACAATAGAAAGGGGTTTTGATTTCCAATACAGGAAAACCATTGAGCTTTGAAATCATTGGTAAAGCAACAGCATTGACTATGTCATTGAAGGAAGTTGCCCAAGAGGAACAATGTCCATGGCATGGATTTCATCTTTCCGGGCACTAAGTCAAGGAAGTTTAAACCAGATACCAAGTCAGGGAACCTTCTGAATAATGTAGCAACAATATTGTCAGGCTGCTTGCTCTGCTTGCAATTATTCAAAAATATTCTCAGAGACAGAAAGGCAAGAAGTTAAAACCACTAATAACAATAATTTCTAATTTAAGTCTTCAGGTTGTGAATTAAATTATGACTGAAATAAGATAGAAGCTAAAACATAACTTTAAAAGCAAATTTAAAAAGCAGGTAAAATTGTGGATTTCTGTTTTTACATCATAATGGAGAAATTTGGATTTCCATAAAATTAAAACCAGCTTGTCACTGCCAGTGAGGGTGCTTAACTAGCACCCAAGCTTTCAGTGCAGTTGAAAAACTGCATGGGTTTTGCAGCAAGACAAAGAACAATAAATTGGATTTCTTCTAAATTTACTGATTGCTGAGGGATTGCAATCTAAGAGCACACCCTGTTATGCAGGATAGAATTACTGATAGCTCCATATTTCCATGGTGGTCAGTGCACATAGAGTCACACAGCAGAATCCTGACGCTGCTGTCATTTTTCAGTGATGTAATAATGTCAAAGGCCAGCAGTTTCCCTGTCATTATCATCTCAAAATTTCAGGATTCTAGAAGCAACTTAAGATTGAAGGATTTATTTGCTGCTTTTCACCAAAGTTCTCCACATATCTTAATTGGTGCATAGAAGGCTGAAAATCCAAAACATTACTTACCACTTATCACTTGTCCAAACAGTTCCTCTGGAGTATCTCCAAAGAAAGGAACACATCCTACTAAAAATTCATACAGGATTATACCCATGGCCCACCAATCCACTGGCTTTCCATAACCCTGCCGCAATATCACTTCAGGAGCGATGTATTCTGGAGTTCCACATACCTTTGTCAAAATAAAAGATCTTGTTTTATAAAGCTTATCTCTCTGTACATTTAAATCCACAAAACCTATGGCTCAGCAAAATGAATAGAATATACACTTCAGGTGATTTTCTAACCACTCATTTTTAGAAAATGAAAAAGCTCAATAAACTAGCTGATTTATTAATATTTTAAAAACATCACAAAAATGTAGCATACTATTCATTGTAAGAAGCAATAGTTGATCCTACAATATGTTGGAATATATAGGATTGGACATCTGATATATGGATAGTAATTCAGTGAGCATTTGACAATTGTCACCTGACAAGATAGAATTAGATTAGATTAGATTTCCTACAGTGTGGAAACAGGCCCTTCAGCCAAACAAGTCCACACCAACCCCCAAAGAGCAACCCATTCCCTACATTTACCCCTGACTAATGCACCTAACACTACGGGCAATTTACCATGGCCAATTCACCTGACCTGCACATCTTTGGACTGTGGAGCACCTGGAGGAAACCCACACTGACATGGGGAGAATGCGCAAACGCCACACAGACAGTTACCCGAGGAAGGAATTGAACCTGGGTCCCTGGCGCTGTGAGAGAGTAATGCTAACCACTGAGCCACCGTGCCACCCCTATGATGATGCTTGACAATTTTCCAAGTAAACATGATCAACTAAAACTCAAAAGGAATAACCTGAAAACAAATTAACCAAATGAAAACTAATATTGCTCCAAAATTGCAGGTTGATTGCTTCAAGCAACACTTCATTCCGTACAACAAAGTGGGAGAATTTCTTAAAACAGAACAAAAATTGCTGGAAAATCTCAGCAGGTCTGGCAGTATTTGTGGAGAGAAACCAGAGACAATATTTCGGGTCTAGTGACTCTTCAGAGCTGACTTCTTAGTGCTCGGTACATTATATTTAGGATTTAAAAAAAATAAATATTGTTTCTCACTTAACTATTAAGTCCAAAGTTTTCTGACAGAAATCACAGGTGAGTCAACAAAATAGAGCTGAGGATATCATGGTGAGTTATAGTCATAACATGAGATGGAGTCCACAGTGATAATGCCACAAAAACAGATCAGTAAAAATAATAATACTCAAAAATGTATTACCTGCTTGTCAAGAAATTCTCTTGCATCTTTTTCAATATGTCCTTCATATAGATTAGTGGTGAGGCTCATCAGACCAATCTTTGAAAGCCCAAAATCTGTCAGCTTGATGTGACCCATTGAAGTGATGAGCAGACTGTAAGGCAAAATAATTCAGTCAATATTCGAGGTAATATATACATGAAAGGCTTTGAAATGTACCAGATGATTGTATGATGTTTCTTCTATAACAAAGGTCCAGAATCCTTCTAAATCTTCATGCTTTTCTCCAATTTAATTAATGGTGTCTGATTGTCAATTCTTTAAAATTGTCAGTGTACTAACAGACTTAGAATGAATGCATCAATAACACTTAGATACAGCAGATTAATTTCAAGACATTAACTTAACCTGAAGTTTGATACAGTTGTTATAATAAATTGAAGACAATGCACAAAACAATAATGATCGTTATGAATGCAAGATTAATGTAATTGAAACAATCGGAGGAATCCATTGCTATATATTTAAACTAACAATGCTATAATATAAACCAGATTTTCAAAAATTATAAACAATGAAGTTCCAACATAAATTGTCTGACTACAGTAATTTGTTCAAGGCACAAATGTAAAGACAATATTGAATGTAACGTTCAATCATGCAACTCATTTTTCATAAGGGAATTGACACTGAATGAACTGCTTTTATTTTCCACTATGTCTGACAGGCAGCATTCCAGTCTGACTCGAAACTGACCCATTTGATATGCATGGCAACTAGATTCACTATTTCAAAGAAATCTGGGCAAACTAAGTTGCTGAAGTAAGGAATAGCAAATATCTTTAAATACGGCATTTATGCAATGTGCTTATGCACTTTGGTATAAGAAATCTTGAATAATATGCATGGATGCCCAATGGTGAACGTAGGAAGGTTTTGGTCAGATTTTACCAGCTATTTACTGGAATTTATGACAGTGTCAATGATTAACTAAAAACCACAATGCATCTCCAAGCTAATTTCAAAGACTGTAAGCCAAAACAAACTTTTTCGTCTTGCGTAACTTATGACAGGGATCACTTTTTACAAAAGGTATACATTAGCAAGAATTAAGTAGAGGCTAAGAACCTTTGAGGGGATCTAATCCTGTGCTTTCAGTGTGGGTGTAGTGGCAGGGGAAGCAATTCCAATAGGACTACTTAGAGATAGTGAGAACTGCAGATACTGGAGAAGCCAGAGTTGATGAAGTGCCTCACTGGAAAAAGCACAGCAGGTCAGGCAGCATCTGAGGCGCAAGACAGTTGATGCTTTGGGCTTGACCTTTCATCAGGACTGGGGAGGGGGAAGAGAAATAAATAAGGGTAGTGGGACTAGGGGATAAGCAGTTGGGATGGTGATAGGTGGGCAATTGTGATAGGTCAATGGGAAGTGTGAAGTGGGTAAGTGGGAAGGAAGATGAACAGGTAGGTCAGGACAAGAGGGCAAAGCCAAGCCAGAGAGATTTAGAAACTGGTGATTGAAGAAAGTTCAGGAGCCAGGAATAGCCATTTGTGTCAAACTAAGGTGGAAGGATGAAGGGAGGAAAGATGTGGGTCAATAGACCTTCTGAGCAAGATCCAGAGATAGTACTTATGAGAAAAAGAGAAAGAGGATAACTTAAAGAGAAAAGCCAACAGCAACACTTTTATTTTTGAAGAGTAGGAGAAACTGAAGTCTGTATTTTGGGCAATGGGAATCAAGGGAGAGAACTGGTGCTTTATGAGGGGAGCCTGAAAATAGGAACAGGAGAATGAGTGTCAAGATGGATTTTCATGAAGTTTTGCCCCTCATCCATGAAGTACATTGACTAATTATTTCAAGTGATCAGATGTATGTGTGGAAAACCTGAAACAACCCTTCTTGATGAGTACTTTCAGGCCATCTGAAACATCAAAATAATTGAAAACATATTGGTGCATGTTATTTATTTTTATTGTTATGCAAATACAAATATCTGAAAGCCTCTCTTTTCCTTAGAAGCAAACAGTATTACTTGTGAAATAGGGCACATTTTTGTTGTATGAATAAATACACAAGAAAAATAAGCATGTATTTCATTTTTTTGTGTTTTGCAAAATGAAGTTAATTAGAATTTTGAATATATTTCCAAATAGTATTTTCTCTCTGCAATTGTCAATCTTGAAGATGAAGTACCAAGACCTCAACATTTATGCATCTACATGAAGCTATATCATTCCAAAAGACAGAAAAAACTGTATTGTTGAACACCTGTCACAACCTCAGACACAGAAAAGTATTTTGCAAACAATGAACAATTTGCAGTAAAGTTATTGTTGTAAAGTAGGAAATGAGCTGCCAACTTGAGAACAAACAACAATGAGAAAAAATGATCATTTTGATCCTTTCAGTGGTGTTGGTTGATAGATAAATATAGGGAACTATGAGGAATTCTTTTGCTCTTTTTGAAATAGTGCTATGGAATCTTTACATCGACCTGTGGGGGAAATGGAGTGTCAGCTGAACATCAGTCTGGAATACAGAGCTCTGACAGTGCAGCATTCCCTCCTTACTGCATTGCACTATTCAACTATATTAAATACTCAAATGTCTGGAGTGAAATTTGAACCTACCAAATCCTAACATTTTCTCAATGTCCTGCTACTACTTCCTTAGTAACAGATTCCAATATTTCACATTTTCCCAATGACAGATGATGGTCTATAGTTTCTGGCTTTTATTTATTTATTCTTTATTGCCATTCCAAATGGATGAGCTGTGTGTCTTGCTAGGTCATTTCGTGCACAAGTCAGACTTGAACACTTTGCTGAATTGGTCTTGAAGTCACATGAAGGCCAGACCAGGTAAAATTGACAGATGCCTTTTCTTCAAGTAGATTAGGGAACCAGATTGATTTTTCTGACAATCAATGCTAGTTTCATGGCCATTAGTACTGAAGTTAGCTTTAATTTCAGGGTCTATTTTCATTAACTGAATTAAGTTTGAACTCATAGCCCAAAGCATTAGCCTAGTACTGTGGATTAACAGTCTAGCATCAATACTATTATGCCATCATCTCCCCTTTCTGACTCCTACCTTTCTTCAATAGGAACATATGTTGGCAGTTTCACAATCTGCGGGCAACATTCCAGAATTTCAGGAATTTTGCACGATTACAATCAATTTCTGCAGCCACTTCTTTGAACAGCCTTGGTTGTGAGCTATCAGATCCAAAGAGCAAGTCACTTTTAGTCCTTTAGCTTTCCATCACCTTAGCTTATTGCTTTTCTGCTGTTATGATGCAAAACAAAATTTCTTCTTCGCCTTTTTCTCTCTTATTAATGTCCTAGTCTTACCACTAGGAAACCAAAGTTACTTCGGTTATTCACCTTTTTATATATTTGCAGATGCTTTTATTTTATGACTATTTACTCTCAAATTCTGATTTCTCTCTTTAAAAAAAATCACTCATTGTGGAGTTCTGAGTTCCAAAAAATTTGAAAGAAATTACACCCATAAAAATGACTTGCTCTTTATTCACAATACAATATTAAGATTCATTTAGTCAGGGTCTAAATTAAGATACACTCAGGGAGTGGCTTGTATCAGATTGCCCCAAGGATGGAAAACCATATTGACACTCAAGTACTTGGGCTATTTTCAGTGGATGAAAGAATTTTAAAAGCATATTTCATAGAGGTCCTTCATAGCTTTCATACAATGACTAGAGAAAGACTATTTGCTTTAGTTGGACTGCCTGTGATAAAGAGTGTTCAAGTTAAAAGTGACATCACAAGGATAGCAAGGAGAAGGGTTTGGAATTTCTTCAAAGAGTCAGTTGTTATGGACTGGTTTGCCACAGGGAATGGTTGACAAAGAGATCACTAAAACCATTAACAGTAAACTGGAAAAGTGCTTCAATTAGATAAATGGTCCACTTCAATGCTGTAAATCTTTATAGTTACAACATATCCTTTAACAATTGTATTGAGAACTCAAAAATATATACGTATTGTTATCATGTAGTTGTTAGGTAGTGTGCTAACTTGTAGAATTAGTAATTGTAAGCATCACCCTAAGCCTTCACTAAAATACGCCAAATCTAAATTATTACCCTGGCAGTAATTAGTGAGTACAATAGTTCATACTTGTCTGGCTTGAGGTCTCGATGAACAATGCCATAATTGTGTAGGTATTCCAAAGCCAACACAGTCTCTGCAAAATACATCCTGGCCATTTCAACAGGCAAAGCACCAATATTCTTCAATAAAGTTGCACAGTCACCACCTATTGTACAAAATGCAAAAAAGGACACATTTAAATGCATCATTAGTTATTAATGGTAGAAATCTAATTTTAAAAAGTACTTTTAATGAACAACATAAATACCATAAAACTTTACACATTGACCATGCCTCCAAGTTCAACATATTAATATGTTTTAAAGTCTGTGACACTGTATCTTCTATCCCACTATCTTGGGAACCTAGAGTGTAGAAGTTCTTCGTTGCCATGCCTCATTTTCAGGGACTGCTTCTGAACTTTCAACTTCTGTAATTATCAAAATGTCAATAGTTCCATTGATATTAATATTGCAGTAGCTGGTTTCAGGAACTGTGGTGTTAAAGGTTTGGCTCAGTGTATCAGTTAGTTATTGTAGTGCTAACTGATCCTACTGGCTAACACTACTGCAATCAATCTAATAATTGGCCCAACAGTGGCAAATTAGATAGTGAAAAGATATATTTGAAAACATGTAAACATATTTGTGCTCCTAACTTAATGAGGTACCACCTTCTCTCTCCCACCCCCCCCCTCCCCAAAAACCAGCCAACTCACTAGCCATTCAACTACTTTACAGAAAGCCCTTAGGTAATCAACTTAATGATGTTACACTATGATACAAATTAATGTATTTAAACAAATCTTCAAACTCATCAGGAAAATATCTGAGATTCTGTGGACTTTTCATTTTGAGAAACAAGTTAAAATCCTTACAGCACCCCACTAGTAACAGTCTGCAATCCTGAAAATGGTCCTTATTCCTACCACTTTCTTACTGTAAATCAATTCACAATCAATACTAGTATATTACCTCCAATCCCATGCACTCTAATTTTATTTACTAACTTCCTAAATGGGACATTATCAAAACCAACATAGTCATTTGCTCTCCTCTGTCTGTGCTACAAGAACCATCCTCAATAAACTCTAACCAGCTTGTCAAACATGATTTACCTTTCATAAATTCCTGCTGAGTTAGCATGAGTTTACCATTCTTTTCTGAATATTACATGATCTCATTTATTACAATAGATTCAAGCATTTTCCCTCCTACTAACACCAAGCTAACAGGTATGTAGTTCTACACTCTCCCTCTGCCTCCCTTCTCTAATAGCGGGATTATGTTTGCCACCTTCTAGTCAGTAAGAATATTTTCAGAATCTACAGAATTAGCATAACTGCCAATGTATCTACTATCTCTACTTCAAGCAACACTCATCTGATCCAGAAGATTGATCAACCCACTTAATGTTGCAAGTACTATCTCTTTATTAATGCTAATTTCTATAGCTCTTCAGTTACAGTCTCTTGGTTGCCTATCATTTCTGTGAGATTGTCTGATCTTATTCCATGAAGACAGGCACAAATTAACTGTTTAGTTCCTCTGCCTTTCCCTGTTCTCTCTAATATATTCTCCTGTAGCCATCTGCAATGGGCCTACATTTATCATTGCTAACCTTTTATATTCTGCAGTGGCTTATATTTATATTCTTTCATAATCAGTTTCTTGGTCCCCCATTGCTGGGTCCTAAATAATTCCCAACCTTCAGGCTTGCCACTATTTCTGACATTCTTGTAAGTCACTTCCTGTTATACAATACAATCTTTAACTTCCTTCATCAACTACAGCTAATTCACCATTCCCTTTTGATGTTTGTGCCTAAGGAATATATATCGATTGCAGACCTTATAGTATTTCTTTAATTACTAGCCACTGCTTATCTGCTAGCAAATCTCTGTGCATTTAAAACAAAATTCATTCATAGTATGTATGTGTCATTGGCTGGGCCAACATTTATTTTCCATCTCTAGTAGCTCTTGAAAATGCGGTCGTGAACTGCCTTCTTAAACCTCTGCAGAGTATGTATTTTCCCAATCCATCATAGCTAACTTGATCCCCTACCCTCCGAGTTTTTTTTGCTAGGATTTAAGACCCCAGTTTCAAACTAAACTATTTCACATTCAAACATCACATAAAATTCTATCCTAGTAAGGTCCTGCAAACCATGGAACATCTCTTTCAATATGTCAACTGCCAAGCAGATCAATGATATTAGTTTACATTTAGATCAGTTTTGAATGAGCAGAAGCTGATCTTTGGCCAGATCTTGTTACTTGGTTTACAAACTCGCAGCTCAGAGGAGATAGTATGGAAAGTCCTTTCACTTGCATTACTTTCTAGGTGTCATTAGGTGCCAATATGCGATAGTAAGTAGTGAATCCCTTCATTTACAGATTCAACTCTGAACATCGCAAGCTCATTAGTTAATAATCATGCTGATGATAATTAAAGATTGGAGATATTAAAGATAATGAAAGATGTCATGACACAAGATATACATCATTACTCAAAGTAGGCTGATAAACAAGAACAGAGTCATTAGTAATGTGCCTGGCGATCAATAATGTGATCCCCATTTTCAAGAGCAATGTGAAGACCTCACAGCAACAAAGGATAAGCAAACAGTTTGCCAGGCCTAAGTGATCACCTCCATTTTTACATGTAAATGGTGGAAAACTTTGGGGATCATTTCTGGATCCAGTCCCTCCTCAGATCTCTGCATGCTAGAAGGAGATTCTGAGTCGAGAGTGTGGTGCTGGAAAAACTCAGCAGGTCAGGCAGCATCCTAGGAACAGAAGAATCGATGTTTTGGGCATAAGCCCTTCATCAGTCCTCACTTCCTCCCAGGAGGAGAGATCTTCTAGGAAATGGCTAATCAGTCGGCCACCTCTGCATTCTGTCCAATTAACAGTGATGGGAGAACCAGAGATAGAAACAGAAAATGCTAGAAAAGTTCAACAGCCTCCATAGAGAGACAGAGTAACTGGATTAATGTTTCAAGTTCAACATGACTCTTAAAGTAGCTGGTTGGCAAGGGTGAATGTGTTGAGGCTCAAGGTTAAGCCAGAGGGAACCTCAAGATAGAGGCACCCTCAAAAAGCTGTGCAAGGTTCCATAATAACCTGAGAGCATAGGGCCACCTAGGGTGGAGGGGTAACTCCTTTGTTGAGTTTTAACCATGGCTGTGGCCACTGTAGCCTTGTGGCTCTGTCATAAATGCACGAAGAGTAGGCTCTGATGACCCTCAATCCCCTCACTGGAATCAAATCATTGCCAGACTCCAGGCTGATTAGGGTGTTTTGCAATATCGGGAATGTTTCATTACAATGGGGGGGGGGGGGGGGGGCGTAGAGGGGCGTGGAGGGAAGTTGCCAGAATGCCATCATACTGTTGAGTAGTATTCTACCTGCCGAGAAAACCTATCTATTTAGGGGCACACTTTATGTCCAGTGGATAACTATAAAGACGATCATCACGTGGACAATGCATTTTACTGCACATTTTGCAAAATGAAAATTCTAACTGTGCATCTTTAGTCAGGATTGAATTTGGTTACCCTCCCTCTGCAGCCAAGAAGTCCATGAATAATTGATGTTTAGTCTCACATACAAAGAATGGGCAACATATAAGTGGATTGTCAGAACCATGGAATCACATCAAGTTCCATTCAATTCCAGACAAGAAACAACATTCAATATAAAATACCTTCTAAGAAAGAATACAGTTCTAAAACAGACAGATTATTACTTTTCAGAAAGAAACCACTTGCATAAGCAATTTGATAACTAACCTTCTACATATTCGATTACCATACACAAGTGTCGTTTAGTCTCAAAAGAGCAAAACATGCTCACAACAAAAGGGTTTTCGGCAAACGTAAGGATATCTCGTTCAACAAAAGCTTGTTGGATTTGGTTCCTTAGAATTAGATTCTGCTTATTAATTTTCTTCATCGCAAACCTCTGTCGTGTTTCCTTATGTCTTACAAGATAGACAGCTCTGGAATAAATATATTCGTAATTTCAGTTAAAAACTGCCATATGGTATAAGTAGCAGAACAATCCTAATAAAATGGCAATGTTTCTAGAAGGTTACTCAGAATTAATGATTCCATTGATTGTACTGTACATTGAGGTTAATATTTCTAGAATTGTAGGAACCAGTGCATTTTTAGATCTAATTTCTGGGTAATGTCCACAGTGAAAATGTCAGGTCATAACAACAAAGGTGATTTCATACAGGGACAAGCAGCATTTAGCCTCCTTTGGATTTTTTTGTTACTTCAATTGTAATGATGTTTTGGTAGCTATCGAGGACAGCCACAAAAAGATTATCATCGGTTGTATCATTTTAAGTGTAAATTTACTGCTTTTTTGTGCAAATCTTATCTTATGGCAATGTCACTAACATTCGCCAGTTACAGAAAACATTCCTTCTCAAAAATGAAATATGGATCACTGGGCTTTCTGATTTTTTTAAATATGAAAATCTTTACCCATAGGCTCCATTGCTAATTAGCTTTAGGTTTTCAAAGTCTTCCTCACACGGAGTTTTCTTTGTTTGAAGTGCAGCACCTTGACCCTGAAAGTAAGCAAAATTCAACAAGTAAATCTGATATTCTGTCACAGGGTTATTCTGTGCATTCTCCTAAAACATTAAGGAGCTATTGGGATAAGAGAAAAGGTATGGCAAGTGCAAGAAGAAATGTTTATACTCAACTGTCCTGCAGATGCAATGAAAAACAAAAATGAAGACAAAGTAAATTACTACAGATGCTAGAATTTGTACTGGAGTTCACAGTGGGTCAGGCAGCTTCCATGGACAGACAGCATGTTAGACTCGAAGTGTTAGCTTGCTTTCTCTCCAAGGATGCTGATTGACCTGCTGCAACCTCACTGTTTTCAGTGAGGACAAAGTAAGTTTTTCAAAATACAAGTTCTTTATTGAAATTGGATAGTAATTCTAGGAGACAAGAGGCATGTTATTCAAAGATTTAAATCTGAAAATATCTCTTTAATTTTCTTCCCAAGTGTTTAACTACTTTTCACCTGTTTAGTAGACCGTAATACATAATCTTGCCACAATTTGGGTTGGATGCACAAATGTCTATGGAAAGCATGCTGAGCAGAAAAATAGATGTGGGTGAACAACTTGCATGTTTGTTGGCATGTTAACATCTCTAGGCCATCTTCAAGCACAACTATCTACCAGTAAGCAGCAAGTAGCTAACTGATGAAATTAAGAGGTCTAACCCTGACTTGAGTAGATGTGCCAGACAACTGATTTTAGCTGGAATACAGTAAGTAACAAACGGTTCTGTTTCTGTCTGGAATGGAAAGATAACCTCAAAACTTAACAGTCACAGAGCCATAGAGTCACACAGCATGGAAATAGACCATTTCGTCCAACAAGTCCACACCGACCACGTTCTCAAACTGAACTAGTTACACCTGCCTGCGTTTGGCCCAAATCCTTCCAAACCTTTATCTAAACATCTGTTAAATGTTGTAACTGTACCCACATCCACCACTTCCTCTAGCAGTTCATGCCACATATGAACAACTCTCTGTGTAAAAATGTTGCCCTCATGTCCCTTTTAAAACTTTCACCTCTCATCTCTAGTTTTGAACATCTTCATCCTAAGGAAAAGACTCTTGCTATTTATCTTATCTATGCCCCTCAAACTCCAATGCTCTACTGGAAAAAGTCCCAGCCTATCCAGCTTAACTTTATAACTTAAACCCTCCATTCCCAGCACCATTCTGGTAAATCTTGTCGGACACTTTTCCAATTTAATAATATCCTTTCTATAGCAGGGTGATCAGAACTGCATATAATATTCTAGAAGAGGCCTCACGAAAATCCTGTCCAACTTCAACATGACGTCCCAACTCCTATATTCAAAGGTTTGAGCAATGAAGGCAAATGTGCTAAACGCCTTCTTAACCACCCTGTCTACCTGCGATGCAAATTTCAAAGAATTATGTATTTGAACCCCAGGTCTCTCTGTTCTACAACACTGCTCCAGGCCCTAGAACTAATTGTATAAGTCCTGCTCTTGTTTGTTTACCAACATGCAATATCTTACATTTATTCAAATCAAACTTCATCTGCCACTCCTCAGCCCATTGACCCAATTGTTTAAGATCGCTTTGTAATTTTAGATAACCTTTTTTACTGTCCACTATATCACCAATTTTGTGTCATCCACAAATGTACTAACGATGCCTCCTATATTCTCATCCAAATTGTTTATATAAATGACGAACAAAAATGGACCCAGTACTGATACCTGTGGATCATCACTGGTCACAGGCCTTCACTCCATAAAAGAATCCTCCAACACCTTCTGTCTCCTATCATCAAGCCAAATCTGTATCCAGTTTGTAAACTCACCCTGAATCCCACGTGATCTAACTTTACTAACTGGTCTACCATGCAGTATCTTGTCAAAGGATGTACTAAAGTCTTTTAAATAACATCTACTGTTCTGCCCTCATCAATCTTTTTAGTCACTTCCTCAAATAGCTCAAATAAGTTTTTAAGACACAATTTCCCTCACACAAAACCCTGCTGACTTTCAGTAATCAGTCCTTACCTCTCCAAATGGATGCAAATCCTATCTTTCTCTAGTTTCCCCCTGTGAAATCTTCATCCATGCCATGGTAACCTTTAGGCTTAAATATTTCAACATGCCCCTGGTTGCCATCCCATCTTTCACATACAATAATTCTGCCACTTGTGCACTATCATATAACCAAGCCCTACTCACCCATCATCCTTGTGTTCATTGACCAAAAGCAGTTTCTAGTTAGCCAATACCTCAATCTTAAATTCACACCTTTAATTTCAAATGCCTTCATGGGCTTGCTTCTCCCTATCCTGAAATTTCTTCCATACTACAATCCTCTTTTTTAAATTCTCACTTTTTTAACTTTCCCAATTTAATTGACTCAACCACTTACAGCAGTGCTCAAAGTTTGTCAGAAGAGTTGTAGCTTGGGTGCTCGTTGTTGTGGTTCTGTTCGCCGAGCTGGGAATTTGTGTTGCAGACGTTTTGTCCCCTGTCTAGGTAACATCCTCAGTGCTTGGGAGCCTCCTGTGAAGCGCTTCTGTGATCTTTCCTCCGCCATTTGTAGTGGTTTGAATCTGCCGCTTCCGGTTGTCAGTTCCAGCTGTCCGTTGCAGTGGTCGGTATATTGGGTCCAGGTCGATGTGCTGATTAATTGAATCTGTGGATGAGTGCCATACCTCTAGGAAAGCCAAACAGAGAACAGCCAGGGAATTCCTAGAGGCATGACTCATCCACAGATTCAATCAATAAGCACATCGACCTGGACCCAATATATCGACCACTACAACGGACAGCTGGAACTGACAATCGGAAGCGGCAGATTCAAACCACTACAAATCCCGGAGGAAACATCACAGCGCTTCACAGGAGGCTCCCAAGCACTGAGGATGTCACCTAGACAGGGGACGAAATGTCTGCAACACAAATTCCCAGCTCGGCAAACAGAACCACAACAACTTATAGCAGTGCCTTTAGCTGCCAAGGCTCTCCATTCTGGAACTCCCTCTCTAAACTACTTTATCTCACTTTCCTGCTGAAAAAAGCTGATTCTTTGATCAAGCTCTTGGTCTTCTACCTCAAATCTCCTAAAGTGGTTTGATGTCAGATTCTGTTGGCTAACACTCCTGGGATACATCACTATTCTAAAGGTGCAACATAAACAGAAGTTAATATATGAAAAGAAAGAGCTAAGTCCAGTTAGTGGCTTAATTAAGATGAGTTTAACTCATTCAGGATGACAATTGTCTGTTAACAGACTCAGGTGTTGGAAAGTTTTATGAAGCAAGCTGGTATTCAAGTGGATACAAATTGAGATACTTGTTCTCAACAATAGCTAGCTTTTTAGTTTTGATCACCAATACTCACATCAACAGAATCATCAGTTTCTGGGGCTTCTGGACTACCACTGTCACAGCTTGTCAGCTGGGCCATTTCTATTAATACAAAGTAGAGATAATATTACATTTGCAGTGGGAAAGCAGAAAATACAACACAACAGGACCATCCTAAAATTTTGAGTTTTCATAGGAATATGTACAGTATGAAAATGTTAAAGTCAGAGGTCCAAATTTAACAGGAAAACATTATCTATGTGGTGAATGATATGAGAAGTATTTGAATGAATCCTAATGGCAAGATTTAAAATAGTAAAGAATTACTTGGATAGCATTACTTGGATAGGTCAGCTCAGAAAAACATCAATTTCGGTTTCCCAATATGTATACCCTACTCTTTTGTCTTATGTTCTCGAAATTACCGTAACTACTGTCTAAAATGAAACTCCTTTATATGACTATTTATCCAAAGCTCCTTGATAATACATGAAAGTGAATAACCTTTCCCAAAATAACTTCAAATATGTAAACTTTAATAAAGTGAACAGCTAAGTCTGATACTGTACTACAATGCAACTAACTCGAAGTTATAACCGTCAATCTAAAACATCTTTGAAGAGTACAGATTTTGGGAAAGGAATTTACAGAATTTACATAGTTATTCAAATGTCACTTAGCTAAGACCAACTTAAAGCGTCGACAGCAAGAATAAATGCAACCTTTGCATTATTTCCAAGTTTGTTGAGAATATTGGACAAAATTGTGAGATACCATCAATGTGCTTCAATGGTTGGATTATGCTTGCCTCCTTCCAGCGAAAGAGAATAAGAATTTCATAGAGATAGATTTATCACATTCAATTGCTGTTTAAATATTGTATTATTTTATAGGTAAAAGGCTTTCTCCATGGACATGAGCACCTCTGAAACATTGTCACAACTTCAACCTTCAGAAATGAAGAGAAAACAACTAAATATTGCCAGAACCAAAAATGCTGGGTAGGTGATGAATATATAAATGTATAAAATAAAGGTCAGGATAAAATAGTAGGAGAACTAACAAACTGAACATTTTGAGATGAGATGTTGTTTTACATATTTAGCCAGAATATGAACATTTCAAACCTAGAACTCTGCTACTTAGCCTAAAATACATCAAACTACATTCAAGACAGGTTTTGTACTTTTATATATTCTTATTAAATATGTAAATATTAACAGCACCATATTTGATTTTAATCTGTTCTTACTGTCACCCACATTCAGTCCGAAAATTGTTCTAACAAGCATTTTAATGGATGATCTGCAGACCTCCACAGGAAAGCTGCTTTTTCTAGATCAGTATTTTTGTATTTTCTGTAAAATCCCCTACCCTCCAAGGGATCCCTGGTGAGCCCCAGCTGGCTGATGATGTAACGAGGAATATCAGTCTTGATTCCTTGCCCTTCTTTGGCATGGCCTTCAGCTGCTTCCAACAAATGATAGAATTCCTCAGGATCAAATTCCTGTAAACACAAAACCCAGCTCTATCAACATTTTAATTTGAATCAAAAATAATGATAGCAAATGAAGTCATCCTGGCACTATTTGTTTTCTCTCCTTATTGTTCTGCGTTTTCTGCAGACATTCTTGAGAACAGAAACCCAACCAGCATGTGACATGTTGTACCATTTGATGTTACAATGTGTAAATTATGTACTCAAGGCACAAACATAGCTATTTTAGTTACTAACATGATTAAAGTAAATGGTTTGTATTTTTGTTTTGGATATTTAATATGCTTTAAATATCAAAAATGGAATCCTGAAGAAAACATTTACTGTACAATCTACAGTTACAGGATCTACATCTCTGAAAATTACAGATTTTGGGAAATCAATTGTTTCTCTGGGAAAGCCAAAAGTGCCATCTGCAGTGGTGGTGATGGTGGTGGTTGTGGGGTGGGGATAATTGACTCCCATCAATCAAGGGATGGGAGAGGAGGAGGGAATGCTGAGTCCTGAACAAATGAAGTAGTGTGTCTGTTCTTGGGCTGCTGTCAGGTAAGGTTCCAGGAGTGTAACGGGTCTTTCTGTGGGAAAAGTGTCATTGGTGCTGCCTGTGGCAAGTTGGGGTGCAATCGGTCGCCAAGGAGTTGCACTAGGTTTTTAATGATCTAACTTCTGGGCAATTATTAACTACAGCTGAACTCTCCCATTCTCCAATTTAAATGCATACTTTCAGATGGTTCCAGGAGAAGGGGAATTTACTATCAGAATCTTTAATATTCTGAGCAAATCTGCCAGAGTCTGCTACGTCAGGATTCCACAGGACCCCGAACCACAACTCCCATCTCTCTTGAAGAATTAATTATATGACCATCAGAAAGTCCAGGCCATTCATCTCAGTAAATGTGGTGCAGTGTGTCACATACATTCAGGCTTCCTGATTTCTCTATAAGAGTCCTGCAGGTTACAACCTGGCCTCAGTAAACCTCAATAGCAAGCATTAGGCTTTGACTAAAACAGTGTTCACCTAAAGTAAGCTTCAGCATTTATATGCTATTTAACTTAAAGATGTGCTTAATTACATCTGTTCTAAAATAATGAGGTACACTGCGAACTTGAGTGTTAACAACAAAAAGATATGACTATGTTGGTAATAAACCTATTACTTTTTTTTGATTGCACTGAACCATGAACTATGACCTGAACAATTCAAAGCCATTGGCAGTTTGTTAATTCTCGCAAATACAAAATAATTAATAGATTTAGTAAAGTGTAAATTGTGTGTTATAACCAGTTGGCAGAAAATAGAAGCTGGATTAGTGGAATAAAGGCAGACAGCCTTCAGGGCTTTTGCCCGAAGGGTCGATTTTACTGCTCCTCAGATGCTGCCTGAACTGCTGTGCTCTTCCAGCACCACTAATCCAGAATCTGGTTTCCAGCATCTGCAGTCATTGTTTTTACCTAGAAAATAGAAACTAGAGACTCTCTATATATCGTGTAATGAAACAGTCATTTTGAAATTCTATTATTCTGAAAATATGCAAGCTATTACCATATGCACTAGATATGTCCTTATCTTGCCAAGTCGCTGTAAAGGTTCAGCAGTAATTTTTAAGTAAGAATTAATGACAAGCACTTTCTCCAATAAACTGGACTTTTCAAATGAATATTTTGTTTTAAAAATCACTGGCTTGTGTTAAGTATAAGGCCTTCTAAAATTCATCATCTCCGTGTTCAGAAACCAGGACAAGAAATGTCAATTTCAGTGCATTTTTTTCATCATCATAAAAGAGAAGTTTAAAATCATATTAAAGAAAAAACAAAGTGCCAGAAAACCTCAGCAAGTCTAGCAGTTTCTGTGGATATAAAAGCAGAGAGTTACTGTTTTGAGTCCAAAATGATTTTCTTTTTAATTGATAGCATATTATTGCACAACTGACATTCATTGCTAAATAGTGAGAAAGAATCTTAAGTAGTACTGTTTCTGAGTAACAATAGCTGGTTTCTGTCTCTTCCAAAGTTCCCCTTTCCACCATCTGTGATACAACTTTGGAGAACATCTTGCAGCACACAATAGCAATTGAACATGATTTACAGACAACTGTAGTTTCAATAATCAGATCAAATACAAATAATGGTAATCTATCTCATTTGGGGTAAACACTTTGCTTAATTGTCTGAAACTTGCCACTATCTTACCAACATCCCTCTGATAAAACCATCCATGAGAGAGATGAATAAAATTCTGTTCCTCTCATCTGTAACCTCTTATCAAACTCTTCTCTCACTGTAACCTTCCTCATTCTTTTTTTTATTATTAAAGTTCCAACAAACACTAAACCTCTGAATTTTCCTTTCCTGTTCCATCAAAACTCCCAATAAAGCATCTAAACCACTTTTTATCTTCCTCGAACTCTACTGCAGTGTTCTCATCTTCTACCTAAATGGAGACTAATCTCACACCAGAACACTAGGGCCCAATCTTTCATTCAGTATTGGAGTTACTTTGTCTGACAATGATCAGACAGAAGACGATTCCTTTTACAAGACTGGACTTTTCTGATGAACTTGTAATCCAGGATCCCAAAGAAACTCCTCAGCCCAGAAATCCAGAAAGAAAGCACTGAAGAGTAACAGCGCTGACACCATGTCCCCGCTCTATTCTGGATATTCCAGTAAGTGTTTAAACTTTTCAGCATGTTGGTGAATGGGTATACGAATGAATAGGTAGGTGAATGAATTAAGTGGGGTGGAAGGGTGGGTGAGGTAGATGGGGTGGAAGCATTGAAGGAGTGGTAATGTGGCAGTGGTAATGTGGGCAAAGCAGCGAGGTTAGGGTAGTACATTGGCAGGGGTGCAACGTGATATAATAGCAGGTGGATAGGGTTGTACAGAGGGTGGCACAGGTGGTCGAGTGGGTTAGGCCAACTAGGAGAGGGGTCATCCGATCATATCAGGTGGTGAGGGCAAGTCAAGTCTGGCTAGAAGGTTAGTCAGGTAGTGAGAGCTAGTCACATCAGGCTGGGGCAATAGTCAGGCCGTGTCAGCTCAGGGAATAGCTTGGTGGTGTAAGTTGTGTAGCTAACCAGGTGTTATATGAGGATCTTTCTACCAAACACTGCCTGGGCAACCACTATTCATGTAGGTACATTGAAACTGTCTTAGGTTAAACTTTAACTCAGAGTTACAGACGTTTCCAAAGTGTCCTGTGGTCCTGAGGCTTCCTGCAAGTGTCAGACAATAACCATCTGCAACAAAAGAGAACCTAACCTTGCATACTTGGTATTGCCATAGCTCAATCCCCAACGTAAATATTTGGAGTTTCCATTGACCAGAAACCTCACTGGACCAGAAATCTACAAATGCAAATTAACTCACCTCCTGACTTCTCATAAAATGTCCACCATCTACAGGGTACAACAAATATAACTTGTTTTTTAAATAGAAATACGGACAAATGCCCAAAAAGTCTCAACAAATTATGAAACATTATTGCTTCAAAAAAGGCTTTCAAAAATATTACTGTAGTAAACCATATTTATTCAGATAAATGATTCAATATCATTAAGAGAAAACTACAGTTTAAAAAATACACGATTAATCTCTCTTCTCTTTCACAGAAACATAGAAAATAGGAACAGGAGTAGACCATTTGCCCTTCAAGTCTGTTCCACTATTCAATATGATTAGGGCTGATCTTCCAACTCAGTACTCTATTCCTGCTTTCACCATAGGCTTAACTCTTTTCTAATCAGGTAATCTTTTTAACCCTTTTAATGATTGATATTTTAAAATCTGCAGCCACCTTAATTTTAAATAGTAGTTGGAAAAGTGTATTCTTAAAGAAATTAAAATTTTATTTTAGAAACGCAAACTATTTCAAAAGATTATTTGTTCTTTTAAAATGTTTGGAATGAAAGTTTTAAAAGGTGATTTGCATATCTCCATGCATTCATTCCCTTACAGGCCAATAAATTGTCAGCTAACAATTACTTTGAGTGGTCACACTTCTGCTGTTTTTGATGAACAAAGAAAATATAAGCACAGCCGATTGAGCAATCAAATTAACACCCAAACCAGCAAAGAAAGTTGATTAATGGACTTGTCTATTAATTTTGTAAGAATGACAATCATTTATCTGATGCAAATATTTAGACTGAGGCATGATCAAATACTCTTGACCAAAATTTCGATATTGAGATCCCTAGTGAATCACTGATAGATAGAGCACTTACATCTTTGATGTTCCTTCTGTTAATACCATGATTCTTCTTTTTAAACCCTGCTCATTTGAAAGCCATTACCAATAACCTCAAACACCATTAGCTGAACATAACACATTTACTTTGTATTCACGTGCTCACTCATATCTGCAACAAAGTAAGGATTGCTTCTTTGGGGTGGATCAATGTAACAAATATTGCTGCAGCGTTCTGTGACACATTCGTTTATAACAGATTTGATTCAAGAGCTGCTTCATGAGCTTCAAAGGAAAGCTTAGCAAGTTGGAAGCCTGGTACATTTCATAATATATTAAAGCAATCTGCATTCAAACTATCACCCAACCACACGTTAAAGGATGGTTACATTAACTTTAAATCAATCTTTTCCATTGTACTATTTTACAACACAAAACAATTAAATGCACAAAGAACCAAGATCGTAATGATCTGAAGAAGAGTCGCTGGACCTGATTTCACTTCACAGATGGTGCCAGACCTGCTGACTTTTTCCAGCAATTTCTGTTTTTGACTGTAATGATCTGGTTGACATTGAGCAGTCATTAACCTTTTCAATTGGGCATTAATATTTTATTGATGGACATTCAAGTAATAAGTACATGAGAGGTTATTCTCACCAGACACTCAAGCAGTCGTGCTGGCCGTGCAATAACAATCATCAGCTTCTTCACCAGCTGGGTCACAAATGTTACCTCCGAACTCTCTGACCGTTCATGGGCCTGTAAAATAAAAGTCACATTAACATTTCAACAAGAGATGTTCTAAGCTAGCACAAATCTTAATACTGTAACAATAAACTTTGCTATGCATACACACAACATACAATGCACTCGGTCTCAAAATAAAACCTTTAGTGAGAAAGAACAATGGGACTCAACTGGTAACACCGTGTTTGTCAAAAACCGTGTCAATCTCTGATGCTCAAACGTTCGCAGCAAGATATTATCTTGCCAAAAAGATAATCTAGACATGTTGTTTTCATACAGACTAAGTCCCTTTTGAAACATGTTGGATTAAATATCAAAACCTCATTCTTGTCTGTATGTTAAGCAGCACAGCATCATTAGCATCTGAAGTTGATGTCATGCTTGTCTGAGGAATGCCTATGTCATTCCTATACACAGTGAATCCCAATGACATAATCATCAGCAGAACAATTTACCAAGTTAAGTCATACTCTGTCTGAAAGACCATCCGTCACGACCAGTAATCACTGGAGCACGAAATTAAAATGACCCAGTATTCCCCCTCCCCTCCAGGTTCTTATCATGCTCCATCCTAAACATACTCAAAGCAGGCAGATGGAAAGCAATAATAATGTTTTTCATACGGGGGAAAAACACAAAGCACACCCTTTATTTTTGAAAAGAATGCTCAGATTCAATTTTTTTCATTTCAGTAAAGCTTCCACATTTTACTCTTGCTAGTTTTTAAAATGTATATTTTTTTCCTTTTTAAATTAATATTTAGTTTTTTTATACCAGGATATCAGTAAGAGTGCTGTTCAAAATGATGCTTAAATTAATTCAAAACCAAATCTTATTTCTGAATTTGTCATAGTCATATAGTACAGAAACAGACCCTTCAGTCCAACCTGTCGGTACTGACCAAATATCCCAATCTGACCTTGTCTCATTTGCCAGCATTTGGCCTATATCTCTCCAAACCCTTCCTATTCATATACGCATCCAGATGCCTTTTAAATGTTGTAATTGTACCAGTATCCACCACTTCCTCTGGCAGCTCATTGCATACACATACCACCCTCTGTGTGAACAAATTAATCCTCAAGTCCCTTTTAAATCTTTCCCCTCTCACCTTTACCTATGCCCTCTAGTTTTGGACTCCCTTATCCTGGGGAAAAAAAGACCTTGGCTATTCACCCAATTCATGCCCCTCATCATTCCATAAACCTCTAAGGTCATCCTTCAGCCTCCGATGCTCCAGGGAATAAAAAGCCAGTGTATTCAGCCTCTCCCTATAAGTCAAACCCTCCAGAGCCAGCAAAGTACTTGCAAATCTTTTCTGCACCATCACAAGTTTAACCACATCCTTCTCATAGGAGGGCAACTAGAATTGTACGTAGTATTCTAAAAGTGGCTTCACAATGTTCTGTGCAGCCGCAACATGATGTCCTAACTCTTGTACTTAATATTCTGACCAATGAAGGCAACTGTACCAAATGCCTTCTTCAGCACCCTATCTACCTGGGATTCCACTTTTGAGGAACTGTGCACCTGCACCCCTCGGTCTCTTTGTTCGGCAACACTCCCCAAGACTCCACCATTAAGTGCATAAGACCTGCCCTGGTTTCCTTTACCAAAATGCGACACTTCACATTTATCAAAGTTAAACTCCATCTGCCACTCTATGGTCTGTTGACTCATCTGATCAAGGTCCCATTGTACTCTGAGATAATCTTCTTTATTGTCCATTTAGAGTCATAGAAACATAGGGACGTACAGCATGGAAACAGACCCTTCAGTCCAACTCATCCATGCTGACCAGAATCTTAAATAAATCTAGTCCCGTTTGCGAGCACTTGGCCCATATCTCTCTAAACCCTTCCTACTCATAAACCCCTCCAGATGCCTTTTAAATGTTGTAATTGTCCCAGCCTCCACTACTTCCTATGACAGCTCATTCCATGCACGCACCACCCTTTGCATGAAAAGATTGCCCCTTAGGTCCCTTTCAAATCTTTCCCCCCTCTCCCAAAACTATGCCCTCTAGTACTGGACTCCCCCACTACAGGGAAAATACTTTGTGTATTTACCCTATCCATGTCCCTCACGATTTTATAAACCTCTATAAGCTCACCCCTCACTCTCTGACACTTCACTACCTATTATGGTGTCATCTGCAAACTTATGAACCATACCTCCTATATTCATATCCAAATCATTTATATAAATCATGAAAATCAGTGGACCCAGCACTGATCCTTGTGGTACACCACTAGTCACAGGCCTCCAGTCCGAAAAGCAACCCTGTACCTCCTACCTTCAAGCCAATTTTGCATCCAATTTGCCAGATTCTGTGGGATCCCTTGTGGTCTAACCTTGCTAACCAAGTCTACCATGCGGAACCCTATCGGACATTCTGCTGAAGATCATACAGACAATGTCTACTGCTCTGCCTTCATCAATCTTCTTTGTCACTTCTTCAAAAATACTCAATCAAGTTAGTGAGACATGATTTCCCACATAGAAAGCCATGTTGACTATTGCTGATCAATCCTTGCCTTTCAAAATGCAAGTCAATCCTGTCCCTCAGAACCTCCTTCAACAATTTATCCACCACTGGCATCAGGCTCACCAGTCTATGGTTCCCTGGCTTTTCCTTACAGTCTTAAATAATGTAACCACATTAGCCAACCTCCATTTTTCTGGTACCTTGCCCGTGGCTGTTCATGATATAAATATCTTAGCAAGGGGCCTAGCAATCTTTTCCCTAACTTCCCACAAAGTTCTGGGAAACACCTGATCATGCCATGGGGATTTATCTGCCTTCATGCATTTTAAGACCTTCAGCACCTCCTCTTATGTAGTATGAACTGTTTTCAAGATATCATTATTTATTTCCCCAAGTTCTCTTGCTTCTATGTTCTTCTCCACAGGACATTTTGATGGTAATTGTTCAATTAGTATCTCATCCGTCTTCCGTGCTTCCACACATAGGCGGCATGTTGATCTTTAAGAAGACCTATTCTCTCTCTACTTACTCTTTCGCCCTTAATCTCCTTACAGAACATCTCTGGATTCTCTTCAACCCTGTTTACCAAAGCTATCATATGTCCCCTTTTTTGCCCTCCTCATTTCCCTCTTAGGTATGCTCACTCTGTCCCTATACTCTTCTCGGGATTCACACAATCCTAGCTGTCTACACCAGACATATGTCTCCTTCTTCTTCTTGACCAGTCTCAATTTCTCCAGTCATCCAGCATTCCCTACAATGTCCAGCCTTGCCCTTCACGCCAACAGGAACATACCATCTTTGAACTTGTTATCTCATTTTTAAAGACCTCACATTTCCGAACTGTGTGCGAATAGCCTCCCCCATTTAACTGTTGAAATTTCCTGCCTAATACTGTCAAAATCGGTCTTACTTCAATTTAGAACTTTAATTTTTTAATCAGTTCTATCTTTTTCCATAACTATTTTAAAACTAATAGATTTATGACATCTCAGTTACTTGCCCTGCCTGATTTCCCAACAGAAGGTTAAGTATTGCTCCTTCTCTCTAGAAGGTGCATCCACATATTGAATAAGAAAGTTTTTTTTGTACACACTTAACAAATTCCTTCCCATACAGGCCCTTAACACTTGCTTTTGGCAATAAAAGGTGGATTTACTGAGATTCTTAACCAAGCAATTGAGGTTCTGTATTTTCTCCTAACCTAAAAGGCATCATTAGAGATATAAGTAATGAAATAATATTTTTAATGCATGATTTAGACTAATCATGTACTCAGTGTATGAAAAACTGGGCACTGGTGTTTAGAAGACTGTTCCCTTCCTATCATTGTATCATTATGTCTGAAGTGCCCCATCATCCAAAAATATGTCAGATTCCAAATGTATACTAATGGCACCCAAATCTGCCTCACGACTGTTGTCAGTACTACTGACATTCAGTCCTGGATAAGCCAAAATTTCCTCCAATTAAATTCAGGTCATTTCTGCTACGAAGCGCGTTTCATTAACACAAATTTTCTGTAAAGCAATTGATGAACTTGGGACACAGTTGCTAAAGCGTAAACTTTTAAAACATGTGTTGGCTATAAGGCAATTACATCACCAACACTTTAAGCACTGGTTCTAAAGCACAATTTTTTTGTAATGCACAAGAACGCAACCATCACATTATAGATGAAATACCTGCAGTGGGAAGATTGAAGCTTTTGTCTTCAGCCCTCGTGACCACAACTGTTATTACTCGCTGGCCACTGCCTTATGCTGAACTCGAACATTCCCAATGCCAATGTTCTATTCAGCTGCGAGATGACATTCTGATCCATATCACTTACTTCCAGCTCAGTAACACTGCCGGGTTTTGCCATTACTTCAACTCACATGTTGCTGAAACCTCAATTCGACTTTTTGGTAAACCAAACTTCACTCTTTTAATGCTCACACAGGTGACCTCCCATTTTTGATTCTCAATAAATTTCAGCTCATTCACACTATGCTGTGCATCCAAACCAAGTCCTGTTTTGTGATCACATGGTGAGCCAAACTGACTGCTATCCAACAAACTGTTTTTAAAATGCTCCTTGCAGTGTTCAAATCTTCCCATGACTTCCACTCTCTCTCACTCTGTTATCTTCTCCACCCTGTAATCCCCAGTGGACTCTGTCTTCCTCCAATTCTGGGCTCTTGTAAGTCCCTCACTTTTTGTCTGATAATGTTCTTGAGAAGCACTGATATTCTAACATGGTAAAGCCACTATATAAATGCAAAGTGTTGTTAACCAGACCACAAACTCAGAAAAGTCTTCACAGTTTCATATTCTCCATCTCCAAGTGTTTCTTCAGTGCGAATTGGCTATAATGTGATTGCAGAATTTAGATTATTATTTATAGAATACAAACTTTCTTTACCTGTATTGGTTATAATACAATTCCGGTCCCATTAATTTAAATGGCACTGCTATTACATGATTTCTTATAATCTGGGATTGCACGGGAACAGAACTATCACGTTATATCAGAACAGACTGTATAATACATGCAGGTAGAAATTAGGGTATACTGCAAGATAACCTTTGGTGCAGTGAAATAATACTTAACTCAATCAGTAATGTTATACATTGAAACATACTTCTGATGTCCAGTTGAGGCACACTGTTAGAAGTCATAATCAAATAATTCAACATCCATCAAAGTGTACAGCAACATCTTTGACAGAATTGCACTCTATACTTTGATGCAAGCAACAATACCGTGGTATGCTGGCGTTAAAGTTTGTGCTAAAAGGGGTATTGCAGAGCATTGCATCAGCCTGCAGACACTTATTCAGTATAGACTGCTTCAGCTCATTGATATTGGTCCCAGGTGTATTTTGGATTCTGGTTGAAAGGCAATGGTTGTCTGGTTCAGTTAATTTCATGTAAGTTTCAAACTTTTGAGCTTTGTAATGTAATATCAAATCATAGGCAACTTTAACACTTGTATTAAGTCATATATTTGCACTCCATACTTGAAACTGCCTAATAAATGCTTTGGACAAAAAAAATTACAAGAAATTCTGGGAGTTAAGCATAAGCACCATTTCAAAAGTAAGATTTGCAGAGAAACTCATTACACCTCAGCAATGGTGATCCAAGGGGATTTCAAGCAGGATTACTGTTGAGAAATATGTTAGCTTTATACTCAGATCATTTCAGTTGGAGACAGCAACTCAACCATTAAAGTGGATCCCATTGCCGTTTATAGAATTGAAGAGAACAACACATCGCCAAAATGAACATATGCCAATCTGTGCGATTGAAGATATTTGCTTTTGATAAACATAAATCGTCAAAATTTAGTTCTGCCTTTGTCTTACTGGCTCGATATCTTGAATGGTGAATTTGCATTTCATTCTGCAATCCAAGTTTTGATTCATAAGTCAGCTCACAGTTCACGAAGATTAGATCAACCATCCCCCAAAGTAATTAATCTAACACTTTTATAGATCATACGCGGATCACATATGTTTTTTTTAGATTAGATTCTCTACAGTGTGGAAACAGGCCCTTCGGCCCAACAAAGTCCACACCAACTCTCTGAAGAGAGACCCACCCAGACCCATTCCCCTACCTATATTTACCCTTGACTAATGCACCTAACACTACAGGCAATTTAGCATGGTCAATTCACCGAACCTGCACATCTTTGGACTGTGGGAGGAAATCCACGCAGACACAGGGAGAATGTGCAAACTCCACAAAGACAGTTGTCCGAGGATGGAATCAAACCTGGGTCAGCAGTGCTAACCACTGAGCCACTGTGCTGCCCAGTTTTTTTCAATAACTATATATGTTTATACATACGTAGTTATTGAAAGAACTGTTCATTTGGTTTTCTGATGCACTGTGTCACTGTGTTAAATGTCACTGACCGTCTCTCATAGTCAGCCCAATTGCCACCGGTCTGGTGATCCGGACTTTCCTTACTGCCTTACCAAAATGGCTTTCACACAAGCAACAGTCATATTTGCCTAATGCAAGTTGGCCTCCACCTCTGTATGGAACGTGGGCATAAGGGATGGCAGCATGCAAACTGGTCATTTCTAGTTTTCAGCAAAAAACTAGGCAGTGTGAAATTAGCATTTATTTACAATGTTGCAATTTCAAAATTAGCTTGCATCTGCAACAAGAACAAAGATTTCTGGAAATTATATAGTATCTGCAAAGGGAAAAGACAGCGGAAAATTTTGGTTAGGGAAAGTGTATTCTTCTTTCAGGTTTCCAGCATTTAGGTTTCTTTCTTTTTATTTACATATGTAGCAGTTTGACTTGAATAATATTTAGTTCTTGTGACTGAGGAAAAGTTTTAATGAGCCTTGATATTAACAGACAATAAAGAACAATGAACAAAGCAGCATAACAGCACAAAAGCAGGCCCTTCAGCCCACCAAGCCTAAGCCAACACATAATACTTTTCAAAACTAAAAACCTTTTGCCTTTACATGTTTCCTTATCCCTCTATTCTCTACCTATTCATTTATTTGTCAAGATACCTTTTAAATGTTGCCATTGAATCCACCTACCCCAAGCCATTGAACTTACACCTATGTAAACCTATGTTCCTTATTAATTGACATTTCTACCCTGGGAAAAAGGCTCTGACTATCCATTCTATCTACGTCTGTCTTAAGTTTGTAAACTTCTATCATGCTGCCACCCTTCAGCCTCTGCTATCCAAGTGAAAACAAACCAAATTTGTCTAATTTCTCTTCATTGCTAATGCTCTCCAAATCAGACAATATCCTGGTAAACCATTTCCATACACACTCCAAAGTCTCCACATCCTTCCAATAGTGTGGCAACCAGAACTGTACGCAATATTTCAAATGTGACCTAATTAAAGTTCTATACAGCTGCAACATGCCTTGACAGTTTTCATACCTGTGAAGGCAAACACGCCATATGTCTTCTTGACCACCTTATCAACTTATGCTGCCATTCTCAGGGAACTGTGAACCTGTATACCTAGATCCCTCAGCATATTAATGATTCTAAGAGTTATGTCATGTACTGTATCCTTCCCTCCTGCATTATACCTTCCAAAACCTAGCATTTGGCCAGTTTAAATTTCATCTATCATTTCTCAGGCCAAATCTCCAGCCTATCTATATTTTGCTCAATCCTTTGGCAATTGTCCTCATTATCCACAGCTTTCCCATTCTTTATGTAATCCACAAACGTACTAACCAGGCCATCTATATTCTCCACAAATCAAATATATATAACAAACAAGATGGGTCCCAGCATTGATCTTTGCAGAACACTACTGGGCACAGATCTCCAGTCAGACAAAGACCCTTCCACCACTACCTCCTGTTTTTTTTGACCTGCCAATTCTGTATCCATCTTACCAGCTCACCTTAGTCTTGGTAAAGTTATAATGTAGTCACATTAGTAAATTAAAACAAAAAAGAAGAGACTTACATCTTGCAGTAGCTTCTCAAGGTTCTCTTGCAGCTCAAAGAAGTATCTGGAGGTGATGAGGCCATCTCGGGATTTAGCCAGACAGTCCCTTCCCAGTTCAATAACTTGATGGTGGATAAAGCTGAGTACCCCATCTGCGAGAGGCAGCACATTTTCAGGCGCACTGGATGTAATGAATTCTTGGAGGTTCTCTTCCATTTGAGCCGTGGCCTAGTGAGTGAAATTGATTCACATATTTTATCTCAGATTTCTGGATTTTCTGCTAACTTTTAAATAAAATGAAAAACTTGCTAAAGAGGAACTATTGGCATGTATTGTCTTGTGAGACATTTTTCAGAGACATAAACGAGGAATATGTAGTTACAAAGCTCTTTCCACCAACCTTAGGACATTATGAAACATTTTACAATTATTGTTTGCTTTGAAGGAAAAGCACAATGTTGTACAGCATTTCCATGTGGCTGATTATGTCAAGGCTGAGAAGAACATATGCAGCAAATCAGCCTTTAAAAGGTTCAAAGTTGTAAACAGAAGGAAAGATCAGGGACATAGTAACTGTGACAAAAACACAACACTCATCTCGAGAATATGTATACAGACAAATAAAGATGCAAGTTTTAGTTTATAGAAGTGTTGATCTGCTTCTGATTTTTTTTATTTAGCCACCAATATTAAAAAAATACATTGGGAACAAGGCCAAGACATAGTCCTGAAACACCAGGAAACAGTGAGATTAATTAAGTGCTGCATCATAATTTTAGGGCTGTGCAGGACATAGGAGGAAAAGGATCGTGTTGGATAGCGTTTTTGGCCAGATAGAAGCAAGAATATAAAGTTCAAAGAAGACCTCACTATAGTAGCATCAATTTCATCTCAAGTTGGGGAAGATGTTGGCAAAAGTATATTATTGCTCACCTGCAGCTGAAATAAATGCCAAAACAGATAACAGACAATTAACTGAAAGGGTTCATCTTTCTTAAGATCTGAATGGGCATAAATGAATTAAGTTGATTGTGGCAACTCTTTTACCAACTAAAAGAGCCAGCATCACTCTCTCAAGGCACCTAATGATGGCTTTGACATTCTTGAAAATTAATTTGGAAAAAAAACTGGAACAAAATGTGGGTAAACAAGTACCATGACATAAGCTACTGTCCACCAACTGGAAGTAGCTGTATCGATTGCAATGGGTTTTTTTTTTGTGACTTGTACATTTCTATTTCTATATTTCAAAGCATATTGAAAGGTTGACTAGGATTACATAAACAAAGAAAAGGCACAGGACATGGGATTGTTTCAAACAAAAACATCCATTTTGTCGAAAGTGGGAAATAAATTACTATGATTAGAGATCTTAATGCAAACTAAAGTCTTGTGGGCAGAAATGATGATGATTGTACAGAATAATAGTGAAGAAAACTGCTTTGCCAAACTGACCGAGATTGACTTTGAAACCATACCCGGTTCACCATCTTTAATGCCTTAAACCTCATTAGATAGACAACTCTCTCCCAGCATAATCGTTCTTCCTTGAAGGCTTCTCTATTAAGTACAAATGATGCAGACTGATTAATCACTGTCCATTGATTGGGCCCCATTCCACTGTCTCCAATTTAACACAGCTTGTTCAATATGCAATATTGGATGAGCTGAAATTTTCTTCAACTGAATAATATCCCAGTATCCATTCCCAGATGACTATATTTACATTCCTGACAATTATCTCAAAACCATTCACAACCTTGGCATTGGGTTTGTCCCCATGGTGGGTCTCCAACCAAATTTCTTAATCTTCATCCAAGATTCCCTATTTCCACGCTTGCAATATTACTCAATTCAGATTCTGCATCAGTTCAGATTCTGATAAAACCCCAAAATTCTCCTGGAGAGACTCCCACCATACAACTTGTGCTCATCCAAAACTCTGCTCTTCATATATCAAAGTACTCCAAATCTGATTCAGTCTTCAACCCTGAACTAGTTGGCCATCCCTATTCCTAGACTGACAATACATCAACTTTAAAATCCTCAGCATTTTTTTCAAACCCCTTGGCTTTGCCCCTACCCATTTCTCTGCAAATTTTCATGATCTCTGTTTATCCACTGCTCGCACATCTTTAATCACTCCGCACTGGTGACTGCTTTCAGCTGTCTCAGTTCTGAGCCCTGGAATTCCCTAAACCTTTCTTGACTCCCTTCTTTTAGGATGATCTTTAAAATCTTCTGATGCTTGATGTCAAAAATCTTTTTATTGATTTCACTCTCGTTAAGTACCTTCAGATATTTTACTATGTGAAATGCACATATAAACATAAGTTAGTTTCTGTTGCTCTTTAGCTGGAGGCAAAAAATGAGTTAAAAGGACGACTGCTCTTTAGGAGAGTTGGGAAGTGTCTTCTCAGAAGAGGAGTGTGAAGAAAAATTCAAAGAAGGTATTACAACTTTGGCAAGTAAACAACAGGAACAATTGCTGTAGCTGTGTTGAGTCAATAGCTGACTCTCCTTTTGAATAAAGATCAAGCAAATCCAATATTATATCTACAACATTCACAAGCTTTAGTGATCAAAGTAGCAGTTGTAAACAGCCGGATCTTAACAGGAAACAGCACAGTGACAAGTATGACTCAATAAAATGTAGTACTAAATCTGACAGAAGATGAAAAGAATTCTCCATGTCAGCTCGAGTATTATCAGTTCTTTCACCTGAATAGATAGAAGGAAAAGTTGTACTTTTTGGATCAAGAAAAGGAGGGACACAATTCAAAGACCAACCAGGCAATTTGACTTATCAGGCTAAAACACAAATGGTTGGAGAGTGTGATCTATTGTAGCATATTAGCACATAACCAAATATTTCAGAATCTGTGAAAACTGTCTCGATATCCCCTCCTTCATAATAAAAAAAGTAACAAGTGCCATTGAAATGCACTGAATTTTCTAAATATTCTGTTCATGCTGACACATTGTGAATGGGAACAGACATTTATGGATTTACCTTTGATGATCACAGATGAATGTGTAATAAGCTGCATTTGTGCAAAACACTGAATTAATGAGTTGCCCTTAAAAGAAAAATAATTCATTACTTACCTTTGGAAATCTTTCTTTATACACATGGTTCATCATTACTATCTCATTATCATAGAAACAAGGAGATCGTCCAGGGCTGTGATTTTGAAAACAAAAGTACACACACAAAAAGTGTAAGTTACAAACTATATTAAATGTATTTTTAGAATAATTGCAGAATGTCATCAGTAACTGCAGCAATTTTAGAGTCATTTGCTGCTTCATTGGATCTGGCATTGAGTGAGGTAATGCTTTGTGTTATGAGAAAGTTTACAGATCACATTTACTCAATCAGAAATGTAATTACATGGCTAATTTCTTGAATAACGAGCAAATGTCAGAGTTTTTAATTAATTGTAGCTCTTTGGAAGATAGGATAATGGTGCATTGTTCCCATTCACTTTTCATTATGCATGTGCATCTCAAATGTTCGAGCCAGCACCACAAACAATTTCTAGAAAAAGAATGTCCAGCCCAAGTTTGCACAGATGATCAGGATCTACACAAGTGTGGTAAGAGTTCCCTTAAATACACTGACACGCATATGTTTACTTATAACAAATCTTTTAAGTACTTTTTCCAGGGCTTAATGAAGCCAATTTAGAGTAAAGCTGACATTTTCATCTGGCGTGTGTCACGAGTGTCATGTAAGAGATTTTGTTTTCTTTTATTTAAATTGGATCATTGTGTTTCAACGGATTTTGTCCCATTGGGAACTAAGTTTTGGTTCCAACTCATCTTAAGAAATTTTACTTTAATATATTTTTTCTATCATAACTTGGAATTCCACAAAATATTTTCATGTTTATACATTGCATAAATGGCAACTTTCCAACTGAGCTTCACAGTCCAACAACATGTTCAAGTCAGTGCAAGTCAGTCCTTGAGTCACTGTACATGTATGGCCACACAGCAGCATTCAATTGGGTCATGCACCCAAATACTCCAAAACACAAAATTAGAAAATACAGTGATGATAGGGAAGATAACATCTTCCTCAGCTTCGTGATAAGTTATTTCTCCACTTCTTTTTGTATGATCCGCTAATTTCAATGATGTGGATCCCAATAGATCACTGCCTCAATGGAAACTGCATTATGTCTTTGTTGGGACATAAAAAGTCAAAACGACATTTGGATTTCCCTTGCCTAATTTACAGATACATGAAAAATTGTGTACACCAAATGAAATAATACTTAGCATTACAACTGATAACATTGGTATAAAATTTGTAGAGTACTGTGCGCATGATGATCATATACAAGTTTTACTGCAAAAGTTAAAAGGTTACATTAATATGATTTGCGTTGTGCAGCTACATGGTCAAAATAGAAGGCACTTGGGACACCCGGACATAAAACAGGAACAAGTAGTTTCCCTTTAAAATGTTCATGTTTGTATCATGATTGCTTATTTTATTCTTTATGCACTTAAGTGATAGCATTAAAATCATCATAACTCAACTGAATGTCACTAGTTTTAAACTGAGTAGGCAAGTATATTTTTTGATATCTAAATACCTCCATTATCGAACTGTTACAGTGCAAAAGAAAGATATGCAGCCTATCATGTCTGTACTGGCTCTCTGGGCATTTTAAGTTAGTGCGAATATCTAGACTATTCCCCCTAATCCTGCAAGTTGTTCCTATAGAAATAATCATCCAATGCCCTCCTGAATGTCTCAGATGATCCTGGTTCCACCACATTTCCAGGTAGTGCATTCCATACCCTGACATTTGTGAGAAAAACCTTTACCTCACCTCGCTTTTGCTTCTTTTGCAAGACATTTTAAAACTGTTCTCTGTGGTTCTTGATGCATTTATGAGTTTCTCTCAGTCCAATCTGACTCCTTATGATGAAAACATCTATCAAATCTCCCCTCCACTTTCTCCTCTTCAAGGAAAAGAGTCCCAACTTTTCAAATATTTCCTCATTACTGAAGATCTTAAGCCTGGAACCACTCTCATAAGCCTTTTTTGCACTTTCTCCAATGAATTCACATCCTTCCTAGTGTTATGCCCAGAAGTGTACAAAATACTTCAGTTTTATTTAAGTTCATCATAACCTCCCTGTCCTTGTACTTCATGCCCTATTTATGAAGCCTTAATTATGTATGCTTTATTAACAGTTCTCTTTTCAATGTCCTACTACTTTTAATAACTTACATACATAAATACACAGGTCTCTCTGTTCCTGCATGTCCTTTAGAATAGTAAAGTATATCACCTCACACTTTCCCACATTGAATTTAGGAATGGCAATAAATGCTGGCCAGACAAGGATGACCATGTCCCAAAAGCAAATAAAAAATTTTCATTTGCCACCTATCCACCCACTCCACAAATATGTCAATGCCTTATTGAACTTCTACACTGTCCTCCACATGGTTTGCAATGTCCTAAGATTTGTGTCATCTATAAACATTGAAAGTGCCCACTGCACATCAATATTGAAATTGTTTCTACACATCAGGAATAGCAAGGGTTCCAAAACCAATCCCCGATGAACTCCACTGCAAACCTTCCTCCAGCCTAAAAAAATACCCATTGACCATTACTCTCTGTTGGGAGACAGTGAGGTCTGCAGATGCTGGAGATCAAAGTTGGGAATGTGCTACTGGAAAGGCATAGCAGGTTAGGCAGCATCCGAGGAGCAGGAAGATCGACGTTTCAGGGCAGAGCCCGAAGGGGAATGTGATGGAGGGCTCAGGCCCGAAACGTTGATTTTCCTGCTCCTTGGATGCTGCCTGACCTGCTGTGTCTTTCCAGCAACACACTCATTTCTCTCTGTTACCTATCCCTCAGCTAATTTTATTTCTTTATTGTTACAATCCCTTTTATTTCAAAGTTAAAAATCACACAACACCAGGTTATAGTCCAACAGGTGTATTTAGAAGCACTAGCTTTCAGAGAGCTGCTTCTTCATCAGATGATTGTCACCTGAAGTAGCAGCGCTCTGAAAGCTAGTGCTTCCAAATACACCTGTTGGACTATGAAGTGGTGTTGTGTGATTTTTAACTTTGTACACCCCAGTCCAACACCAGCACAACCAAATCATGCCTTATATTTCAGGACCTATAGTTTTTTTCTCAACTTTGTTTTGTGGCATTATATCAAACACCTTACCAAACATTTACCATTATAATTATCTGGAAAATGTTTATGCACAATGAACTAAACACTCCTTATCTGCAGAAACAACCAGAAACAAAGAAATCTCATTTAAACTCATTATGCCAAAAACAAGGTGCTGAAGACTCATCCTCTTTGTTGATAGTGTTGACAATGATGTCAAAAGTCTTCATTAATATGGATTACCTCCACTGAGTGCAAACAGTCTTCTTTCAGATAATGGAAATTCTACCGGTGTATAACTAGCATTAAAAAAAATTCTGTTTGTAACAGAAAGGCAGTAACAAAGATTTGCGGAATGGAATAAAGCATTTCTCTCTCTCTTGAACTCTATCTCTGTTATAAGTTGGAATATATCACTGAAATTAGAAAAAAGTTAACAAAAAAGGAACTTGAAATGCCAAAGCACTCAAGTTTGGAAAAGTTAATTTAAAAGAAGAAGAACTAGCCACAACTGCCAGTTGACCTTTATTACCGATATTGGAGTAATGCCTAATGCCTAGCATCTTTTGAACTTTCACTTTTAAATTGCATCACTCCCACCCCTCTATATCCACTTGCTTGCTATATATGTATGTCGCAGAATCAAAATTAGCTTTAACTTTTTAACAGAATGGTAGAATTTTACAGCTAAGGAGACCATTTGACTCATCAGATCTGTACTGGCTCCTGAAAGAGCTATGCAGCAAGTCCCATTCTCCAGCCCTTTCTCCGTAGTCCTCTAAATTAATCACTTTCAAATAAATATCTTGCTCACTTTTGAAACCTCGTGTGGAATCTGCTTCCTTCACTCTGCTTGGCAGTGCATTCCAAGTCCTAAGAACTCTATTAGTAAAGACTTTTCTCCTCATCTCATACCTTGCTCACTTGCTGACAATCTTGTAATTAAGAGACAAAACCAGAAGTTTTTGGAAAACTCAGCAGGTCTGGGAGCATCCGTGAAGACAAATCAGAATTAACGTTTCGGCTCCAGTGATACCTTCTCAGACCGTCAGTTACCTCTTAATCATTTCTGCTCCAAGGAGAATAAGCCCAATTTCTCTAATCTCTCCTTGGATTTAAAATCCCTCATTCCTGGTATCATTCTAGTAAATCATTTTTGACCTCTCTCGATGGCTTCAACATCCTTCTTTAATAAGGTGCTCAGAACCAAACGTAATACTCCAAACGTGATCTGACTAATGATCTGTAAAGGTGTAGCATCACTTCCTTTTGCCTCAATTTATAAACCCAAGAATCCTATAAGCCTTTTCAATGACTTTTTCAACTTGTCTGGCCACCTTCAGAGAATTATGTACATGAACCCTGAGGTCCCTCTACTCCTGTACTCCTTTCAAAGTTGTACCATTGAGTCTATATCATCTCTCCATCTATCTTCTATCAAAATGCATTACCTCACATTTCTGTGCATTGAATTTCATCTGCCAGGTGTCTGCCCATTTGACCAAATTGTCAATGTCCCCCTGAGGTCACTCAGCATAATCCTCTCAATTCACTATCCTCCCTAGCTTATCTGCATTTTTAGAGATTTTGCCCTCAACATCCATCTCCAAATCATTAACACAAATCAGAAAAAGCAAGGGTCCCAACACTGATCCTGGGGGAGCATCACTTTCAACTCTTTGCCAATCTCAGAAATACTCATCCATACCTACCTTTTGTATCTTTTGGCATCCATGGTGCCAATGATCAACCTTGCTAGTGGATCTTTCTCGGGAAGGTTGCTCCATTTGGGGCACTCAAGGTGGAAGGCGGGAGTTGGTGGGTGTTTGTGTGAAGGTGGGGATGGGCGTTTGGGTTGGGGAGGAGGGAAAATGCTTGTCATTAGCACAGATTAACCTTGCAAGTAGCAGCTCATTTCTGCATATGTTGACCAGCATTGGCATCTCCACGCACCTCTCCCTTATCCAAGTTGAACTCCACTGTCATGAATGAATATTTCATCAACTATCCCCCAATCTGTGTAAGAAAGCAAGCTGGACAGAAATTTTGATTAACTCAAAAGATCTGGTTGACTTCTGTCTTCCATGCTCTGTACATGATTACATACATAGTGAATTGAAAATAGTGTTTTATTTAAATAACTTCAAATTCTATTATCCTAACCTCAGGAATGAAAACAGACTGCTCCAGACATAATTGTAACAAAAGGAATGAATGCGAACAGGCATAAGGGAGGTCTTGTGACCAATGTAAGGTGTTAATTAGAAGCAGCATCATTGTTAAATTAGTCTGACATTGTAACTAATCACAAGTTACTCACAATGTGAATGACTCTTTTGCTATTCATTTGATGTTTATGTATTCAAACACATGGTTCTCAAAATGATCATCTCACACATTTGGCAACACGCAAAACTAAAACCTTTTCTTCCCGGTCTTCCAGGCAATCGGTCTTAGCGAGTCAAACAGCTCTGTTTCAGGCTTGCAATTAGCTGAAAAAAACTCACACTCCAGCAACTTGGCAGCACTATCACACAGCAAAAGTATTGGCTTCATTTTAACTCTTAGCACCACTAAGATGAAGTGCAGCATTATATCTCCAGACCATCTTCAATGCTAGGTTAAGGAAAATCCAATACATAGTATGAATCTAACCATTTTTGTTTTGGAGCAGGGATGAATGGCAATCACTTCTGCTATAAGTATACAGAGGAACCTCGGTTATCTGAACAAGATGGGTGGGCACTATTTCGTTCAAATACTAATTATTTGGTTAATTGATTCAATGCCTTTCCTCTGGGGGTCGGAGTTTTCTGTTAAATCTGCTCCCTGTACAGGAGTCTAGGCAGCAGCAAATGGCGCGCGAGCCCCTGCCCCCACCCCATCCAACACTGCCCACCCCCCAATGGTGTCCCCCACCTGCCTCCCTACCCTGCCCAACACTGCCCACCCATCTGCCCCAACCCTGCACCCCACAACCCCTTATAACACTGCCCACCTCCATTCACCCCCATCCCCGCACCCTCTCCGGGGCAGCCGGACTGGACACTAACAGCAAGGCTGCTGCTGCATTTTGGGGGGTGAGTCTCCAAATAGCGCGCACGTACACACACACACGCGCACACACACAACGTTTTGAGAGGTTCCACCTTTGCCCTGTACAGAACAATGTTGGACAGATTATCTGGGGAAGGGGTGTTTAAGGGTACATCCCTGTGTAGAACTCCAGGGAAAGTGTGTGGGGAGAGACAGAGGATGGGAAGTCAGTCATTTGGAGGCGGTGCCTGGGCTCCCATCAGTCCAGGACTGCTCTATAAGCCGAATTCACCTGTAATCACTAAGCAAAAGACGCAATCAGTGTTGGAAACACGTCTTTAATGTCATGTTTCTATCGGGATCTCGAGATCTCCTTCAGATAATCCAATATTTGGATAATTGATTTTCGGATAATTGAGGTTCCTCTGTAAATGTATTATTATTATTGTTTTATTATTCTTCGATACACAGACTATCAAAACTTTCAAAGCCAACTATAAGATTAAGTGACTAAATGGACAATGGAGTACCCAGTATATACCAGTGTCTTGGAAATGGGATTCACTCCATTTTAAATATGTTTAGTATGACTCAACATTTCTTCTTATTTTAAATACGCTTCTGTGAAATTGGATACACCATGATGACGCAACAAATAATAATTAAAATGTGTCTCTTTTCAAGCATTAAACAATAAACAAAACATGGAAAACTCGGAAAGGCAATACTGGCAAATCATAATGACAAAAAGTCAAAATTGATGGGCATATCTTTCCCTTTTCTTACATTTGAACAAACAAGATGAGCAAAAATTCCTCAAACTCAATTGTGGATTGGCAGAAGCTACTGTTCGGTTCCTGACACCAACTTTGTCCCTTAGCTTCAAATCCAAATTTTACACTGGCAATAATCTGGTTCTGAACCTTGGTGTCATTTTTGAACTTGAATTGAGCTTCTAATCACATATCTGTGCCATCATCAAGACCACGTATTTTCACTTTCACTACATGGGCTGACTCTACCCCTGCCTCAGCTTGTCTGCTTACATTCGTTTATGCCTTTGTTACCTCAGGACTTGACTTTTACAATTTTTTGTTGATCTCCCATTTGACATAACTTGAGCTAAACTGAAATTCTGCTGCCCACATCCTATCACAGCAAATCTCATTCAATATCGTCCCAGTGCCCACCAACTCACATTACAGTCCAGCATTGATTCGATTTTAAAATTTTGATGCTTAATTTAAAATTCCTCATGCCTTCATTCTGCTTATCCACACAATAATCTAAGATCTCTATGCACCTCAAACCTTGGCTTCTGACACAAATTCATTTGTAATCATTACATGACTGGAAACTGTATTTTTCAGTTTATATGACTCAGTGTCAAATCTCTTTCAATGATATCCCTTAAAGGATCTTGGAATGTTGACTTTGATAGAGACTACGTAAATGCAAGCTATCGTTTTCAGTTTGTTAACTATTTTGCCAGTTAGGAACTATGTTTCCTACAGCTGAAGATCCCAGCATGTAAAACTATTCAAAGTCGCTTCCAGTTTGGTCCTGTACTTTTAGAATGCAGTGTTACCATTAAACATTTCCAAATGTCATAATACTAATTAAAAGCAATATAGATCTCATCCTGTTCTCCTCCAACAAAGTGCTTCAACTCCAACCTCCTTTTCTCAGCACCGTTTTTGCAGATGACATCCCACATTATCAATCAGAATTCGAAGGAAAATTGATGCTAAATTATGAGTAGCATTGCAATGTAGGCTTTATTTGAGAACTTACTATTTATAAATATTTTCATCACATACTCTGTGGTAGATTCAAACTAGACACCACAAATGAAAAGAAAAAACAAAAAACTTGCCCCTCTTTCCCTTTTCAGAATCTGCTTCTTTTTGTATTTATCATCCATCAGATTCTGTTGTCTACCCCGTCCCTTATATATGGCAAAAAATAAAAAAAAAATCATAATTTTGTCTTCCTACTGTTTTAGTACAGTGTTAACAGTCTCCAAGAATAAAAGATTGTTAACAAGTATCTTTCAAATGGAATTCAGCTTTTTAAAAAATGTTTATTCCATCCCAATGGGAAGAGAAAACATTCCTACACCATCCATGTGCTTAATAAGTTTCATCTCAATAGCATGCAGCAATTTTACTTCCATCCTCATCAATCCTTCTGTCACCTTGGAAATGAAGCATGGAACATAGGAAAACTGACAAATTGTGGATGACCTCATCTCTGACTAAGCAAGCCATTGTATCCCCTCCAGTAACATCTTTCACAGTTATAAATCTATGAGACAGTAACGACATTAAAATAATATCTCAGTTAGGGCTTGTCTAATAAATTAATAACCACCATATTTGAATACTGTCTTCCTCTGATTAATTGTTGGACAATTCATAAAGTGAGGAGGAAACCTGACTGAGAGTTCATTTATAGAACTAGACTTTGAGACACAACGTAGTAACCACCAGAAAACAGCTAAAATATGTTAAAATCGAGGACAAAAGATTAATTTCAAGACTTATTAAAAAATAACATTGAGCTGATTTAAAAACATATATTTTAATCAAGCCCCCGAGGTGCTTGTTTATACTATGGGTTCTATATGAATGCAAGTTGCATTAAGACATATTCCATGAAAAATGTCCATTAGTAGCGTAGTAAAAGTCATATCTATTGATGTGAAGCTTTACACTCCTGGCATCTATTGCACACTGTCTACATTGCTTGTATGATTGTGCACTTAACAGATATTACACTAGTAAAGGGAGCAGGACAAACCTCAGGAGAATTGGATAGAGTGAAATAAAGATGGACAACCAAACTCTGGAATAAACAAGGTTACAAAGGTAGCAAGAAATATGGTAAATTGTGTAAAGACCTATGGCATTAGGCCAACAGTGTTATTGTCCTTCAAGCAGTGGAACTGAGGGAAAAACATGGTTTGATTATTGCAAACTTCCACCTTTTAAAGGGCAATATCATCCATCTCTTTCCCGTTACTTTGTAAACAAATAAAAATATATTTTAACTTGCCATGAATGCTATTCCAATGAAGTGCAGTTATGATGTATAAGAAAGCACTACACACAATATATCACTATATTCTTTATAACAAAATTGTAACTCAATTAAAAATGTTTGTTGCACTATAATTTTTTCAAAATTAATGAAGATAATGTGAAACTATATTTTTCCAAAAGCGAAAGAATGAGTTACCAATAAGTTTAAAAACCTGGATACGTAGCAGTGAACTGCAAACTAACAATCCATTACTGGTTTTCAAAGATGTCAAACAATGAACCTTGAGCAGTTTGTTCATCATCTAAATCCTAACACTGAATGATTTTGATGGTTGTCTATGTCATCTCGTTCTGTTCCTCCCTCATGAGAACAGAATATTAGGTTTGTCAATGACTTGCTTTTATATAACACCTTTAATAAAGAAATTGATCCAATCTGTTTCACTTGAAGTATAATTTAAAACAGATGCCAAGCGAAAGGAACATATATCGAGGGATAACATAGTACAAAGAACTGCAAATGCTAGAGATCTGAAACGAAGATAAAAAGAAATTGCTTAAGAAACTCAGCAAGTCTGGCAGTATCTGTGGATTATTGGGTTCAAAACATGAACTCTACTTTTCTCTCTTCACAGATGCTGCCAGACCTGGTGATTTTCTCCAGCAATTTCTGGTGTTTTTTCCTTTGTTACACATTAAGAGGGATTTATTAAGGGATTGCATGTTTTGAGGAAGATCACTATGATCAAAGGCATGTTAGAGATGGTGAAATTTAGGCAGGAAGCATGCTCCTTAATGTTGGAATGGGTAAAGGACAACGTAAAAGGCACCATACTCAGAGGAACAGAGAAGTAGGAGACAGGCTGTCAACTTTAAAAAGACCAGAGGGAAGGAAGGGATACAGATACCAAAGTTGTAAGCACGGGAATGAGAGTTTTCAATTTTAGATGTTCGGAAAACGAGAATTAGTTTAGGTTAGTGAGGACAAGGGTCATAGATGAGTTGAAGAGTGTGGGAAAGGACATGGCGGGAAAGTTTTAGATCAGTTGAAACTGATGACTGGTGCAGATTGGAAGGTTTATCAACTGGAGAGTTCCAACAGCAGACAGGCCAAGATAGAAGCTGAAATTTACAATATGTAGAGATGGCAGCATGCAGTCTCCTTGATGCAGAGAAAAGGCAGTTAGGATCCGGAGTTATACATGAGCTGGTTGAGTCAATGTGTGTTTGGGGAATGAGCAGACGTAGTGACAAGGAGAATAAGTTTATGAAAGGGTGTGACGATACTAAGGCTTTAAAAGGTATATTCTGTCCTTTTTTTTAATGAAGCAAGGTTAAGACAGAGGTACTGAGCAGTGTGTTCCAAGCCAATAAAGTAAACAGTTTGTAAGGCCTTGGGTTTTAATTCCAAAGTTGGAACAAAAGAAGCAGCATGAATGAGGGGAGTCAGGCTTCCACTGAACCAGGGCTTTAGTTTAGCTTTCAGTCATTGTCGGGGTTTTAAAACTGCCCTCCCTGCTACAGCAAATTCTTGAGTTCTCTCTGCCAGATTTCTCCTGATATTCATTCCTCCTGGATTGAAGAAACATTGCATGTCAGACAATCCATTATGTCTGAACTTGCCTTTGCCAATGGTGTGTTCTGGGATGTTACTATATTGGAACAATGGTTGTTTAGTAGTTAAATATCTCTTCTTTTGTTACTTCCACGAGTGTTAAAGTTATACTAATTCCTCTTTCTTTTCTTTGTACTTTTTAAAAAATAGGTATAAGGTGTATCTTACTTAAAGTCGAGTAGCATAACCAATCAAATTATATCTGAAACACAGCACCTCACACTTACATTTAAGTTGGAGTCTAGGCTACCTCCTTCATGTAGTTGAAGGGGGTTTGGTTTGATCTACAATAAGGGATTGAAAACAATTTACTTTGTCTTTCCAACGGTTAACAAAAGAAACTGAAGTTTTTCCAAGATGGGATATCAGGCAAGCAATCAGGCAATACTGAACACCATGGAAGGTTGAGAAAGGCGAATGTGAAAGTGTGTACACTAACAAAGATTAATTAAGGCAGCTTAATTTTTAAAAATTGGCACTTTCCTTGGATTTAAATAATTGATACTTACTGAGGCAATAATTTCACAATCAGAACATCTGTGGGAAGCTGGAGAAGTGATTGCTGGGCCTCTTGCTAATATATTTCTTTCATTGATAGTCACAAGCGAGGTGCCAGAAGACTGGAGGTTGGCTAATATGGTGCCACTGTTTAAGAAGGGTGGTAAGGACAAGCCTGGGAACTATAAACCAGTGAGCCTGACGTCGGTGGTGGGCAAGTTGTTGGAGAGAATCCTGAGGGACAGGATGTACATGTATTTGAAAAGGCAAGGATTGATTAGGGATAGTCAACATGGCTTTGTGCGAGGGAAGTCATGTCTCACAAACTTGATTGAGTTTTTTGAGGAAGTAACAAAGAGGATTGATGAAGACAGAGTTGTAGATGCGATCTATATGGACTTCAGTAAGGCGTTCGGCAAGGTTCCCCATGGGAGACTGATTAGCAAGGTTAGATCTCATGGAATACAGGGAGATCTAGCCATTTGGATACAGAACTGGCTCAAAGGTAGAAGACAGAGGGTGGTGGT
>NC_057720.1:38602482-38633341 GCF_004010195.1 Chiloscyllium plagiosum | reverse complement strand
GGGGCATGGATAGGGTAAATAGGCAAAGTCTTTTCCCTGGGGTCGTGGAGTCCAGAACTAGAGGGTATAGGTTTAGGGCGAGAGGGGAAAGATAAAGAGGAGACCTATGGGGCAACTTTTTCACACAGAGGGTGTCAGAGGATGTGGTGGAGACTGGTACAATTGCAACATTTAAGAGGCATTTGGATGGGTTTATGAATAGGAAGGGTCTGGAGGGATATGGGCCGGGTGCTGGCAGGTGGGACTAGATTGGGTTGGGTTATCTGGTCGGCATGGATAGATTGGACCGAAGGGTCTGTTTCCATGCTGTACATCTCTATGACTCTATTAATAGGAGAAGAGCCATTAACAGGTGCACAGGACATTAATTTTTTTCAAAAATTCAGAAGTATTTATAGATGGAACACTGGAAGTGGAATTTTGCCGGTCCCTGAACAATGTTAGCAATGGTAAGTCAGTTGGGAAAATATGGCAATTTTGGAAAAAGTAATACTTTTATGTTGAGAAAAGAACAATTCACTTCGGCATCGAATATTTGAACGGCAAGATGAGAATCCTATTAATGAGCAGTGAGAGGCCCATTTGAATATATTAACATCTCACACCTTCTTTCTGTGTAGTTTACTATTCTCTCATGTGGCGGAGAGAAACTAGATATCAACAATGCCCAACATTAAAAGGTAGAGTGGATATCTGGCAGCTCTAGCTTGCCACTTGTACCTTTAGGCTTCCATCTTGGACAGTAATCCCCAACATTGCAGGATACACTCCATAAGTGATCATCTGCAACCCACTGAACATGCACCAGTCTCACTACATCATCATTGTACATCTCTGACTCATCTAGAATTGTCACGTTCTTTAAGTCTGTCAGTTGTAGTGCATCGACACCCTTTCATTGTCATGGTGTTGCCAGTACACTTTGCACAAAGACAGGCACACATTCCATGCATCACAGCACTTTAGCTCTCTGAATGGCCAGTATCCCAGTCAAGGAATTGCACACAACAAGTACCACTTTCTTTGGAAACAGAACTTTCAAAGAAGTAGGACCAACATTCACAAATGGAATTGTAACCGAGCCAGCACTTTTTTTTTGCAGTGTGCAGCAGAAGACAAAACAGTGAGCACACAGCAGCAACAAGACAGCAAAGCTGTCAAGAAAGTAGCAGTAGAGAAGAGCCTGTGACCTGGCTATCGATCAAAGTCAGGAGTATTTTATCTGTTGGTAACTTGTGGACTTTAGGCACAACAATGCTGAAACCTGCTGCAATGCAACATGCTATTTAATGGATCACTTTTGGGGCAACGGGAATTTGAAAGAAATGTTGAAAAAGAATAAAAATAATTTTAAAGGTATAGATATCCTGATGTAGTGCACAATAAATATTTCTGGGAAGAGAAATGAGGGAAGATGACAGCAAATGGAAGTGAATTCCCACAAAGGAACAAATCAGTGTTCCAATTACCGGCGTCAAGCCAAAGCATTCATGAGCAACTAGAGTATGGAAAAATTAAATCAAAATCATTTTGGAGAGTTATGCCATACATTTCAGCGGGATGTTACTCATGTTCCCATACACATTAAAGCACAAAGATGGAATGAGTGGAGAGTGTCAAGTGTTAAGTTCCTGGGAGTAGTTATCCACAACAAGCTTTCTTGGACTCTTCATGTGGACACACTGGTTACAAAGGCCCAACAACGTCTCTTCTTCCTTGGGCAGCTGAAGAAATTTGGCATAGCAGCCAAATGTTTATGTTTATAGGTGCGCCATCAAAAGCATTCAGTCTGGATGTATCGCTACCTGGTATGGCAACTGTACCATTCAAGATCGGAGATGGTTACAGAGAGTGGTGAATTCAGCCCGGACAATCACAAAGGCCAACCTCCCATCTATAAAATCCATCTACCAGGCCCGCTGTCAAGGAAAGGCTGCCAGCATTCTTAAAGATCCATCCCGCCCTGGCAATGTTGTTCTACAACCTCTACCATCGGGGAGAAGGTACAGAAGCCTAAACACATGCTCCAGCCGGTTTCGTAACAGTTTCTACCCAACTGTTGTTAGAATACTGAATGGACTCTCAAACTCTTAACATTCACCTGTACCTGAGTTTTTGTTTTTACTGCTGTTTGCCTGTTATTTACTATCTATGCTACTTAACTCTGTGATCTGCCTGTATTGTTCGCAAGACAAAGCTTTTCACTGTGCCTCAGTACACGTGACAATAAATTCAATTCAATTCAATTCATACAAGAAGTACTTAATATATGTCTCTCAAATTTCTAAGTTTGGTTCCATCTGTTTAATTCAGTACACAAATCCGTTTATCATGATGTTCATAATTTAGAATTCTCACTTTAAAGAGGTGCCACGGTGGCACAGTGTTGCTGCTGCCTCCCAGAGCTAGGGACCCAGTTTCAATTCCACCCTCGGGCAACTGGTTGCGCGGAGTATGCAAGTTCTCCCTGTGTCTGCAGGCTTCCTCCGGGTGCTCTGGTTTTCTCCCACAGTCCAAAGATGTGCAGGTTAGGTGGATTGGCCATGCTAAATTGCCCATAGTGTCCGTAGTAGGCTATGTGGATCAGCCATGGGTCATGTGGGGTTACGGGATATGATAGGGACGGCAGATGGGTGGAATGCTCTTCAGAGGGTTGGTGTGGACTCAATAGGCCTAATTGCCTCCTTCTGCACTACAGAACTGCTATGATTCTATGCAGGCACAGCCAAATAGAAATCTGATTTCCAGAAGAGTGAAAGAGAAAGATTGTCAGAACTTCACATTATTTTATGTGCTTTGTATAGCAGTCACTTTGGTCCAGATTGCTGCTGAACCAGGTAAACTTGCAGCCTTTAAAAATGGCAAGTGGTACTGGACTCCAGAACTCCCATTTCCCATTTCAAACAATTTTACCAGTGTATTACAAGGTTGTAGAAAGTTTAAACAATCCCATACCCCAACCAACTTTCATTAGGTTAGGCCTTTCCAGTAAGAATGCACAGTCCACAGTATCTCAGGAAAAGCATGAGCCACAGGACAATTCAGTCCTGATTGGTGCACAAATAAAAAACACCTGCCCCACAACCTTTTCATAAACATGCATTAAATAGCATTTTAAAATGTTTACTTGCTCAGTTTCGGTAGTTAAATGCTATATTGTAATTCAATTGGCATTTAACTGCAGTGACTGATTACAGACCGTTATCCCAAATTGCTAACTATTTCATTGTGTGTCAGGATATATTTAAGAACATTTGAGCTCTTAAACATTCAAAATTGCATAAAACACTGCTTAGAATCTCTTGTGAAATAATGTGATGATCTAAATACCTGGTGTCATTTTAAAATAGGGAGAACTAATTTTCAACAGCTTTTATTCCGATAAAAATAACCACTGTGCTTGAACTGCTTTGACTTATAGGACATCTGGTATAGCTTAAGAAGACCTTTTGTTTTTTTAAAGATTCAATAGGTTATTGACTTTGTTTCCCTGGGTCAATAATTATCTCTGAACCCATTCTGAATGTTTGGCTGAGTTTCACTAATTCTGGAACTGTCATCCCAACTAAGGGCTGTGGTATTTTACCTCTGAAGTGGTTGGTGAAAGATTTTTTTTTAAACAAGAGATTGACCACATGAGTAGCAGCAGCAGAAATGTCTGTCCGTTTTCCAATTTTTTCTCTCTCCCGGGTAGCTGAGCCAGTGATGGTGCCAGACTTGGCTCATACTGCATTTTCCCAAGAAATCATCTGTCCCAACAGTCTCCAAAACAGAAAATCTGTTGGAGAGGGAGATTCACTCAGGGGACTACAGCACTACCTACTTAATGTTTTAATGCTATATGGCGGGCACATTCCGTTTCTGTCTGTGCATTCTTTACCTACATTGTGACCAACTCATCTGTAAGTAACTCCAGCCGTTGTTCCACATCTGAAACATAGATTTCAAGAGGTGGCAGCTGGAGACACTTCCACTACATGTGTTCACCTGGAATACTGGAAGTCTCCCTAACTTCCCATATCTCACAGAGGTAGCATTCCATCTGCCCTGCAATGACTTAACCTTAAATTTCCTTTACTACCTCTTGTTCAAAGAATATTTAAATATATACAAAGGACCTTACTTTCCTTCTTATGTCTTAAACAACTACTTAATTTAAACTAAATACTATACTACATTTTACTTTAGGAAGAGAAGCCAGAGAAACATATGAGGAGGGAAGGAAAAGAGTGGTACAATGATAGATTTAAAACAGATAAAATGTGAAGATGCTCAAATGAAGCATAAATGCTAGCAAGGGTTAATATGTTTGTGTTATAACCTCTATACACACAATCCGATGTTTTTTGACAGGAAGAATGAGCAGTGACAATGCCAAACAGACAGGACACTTCTAAATGGAAAAAGCAGACACTTTGAAGTTGCCATGTCAAGTTGATAACTGATTCCAGTTAAAGAAAATTCAGTAAAAGAAAAAACAACAAAGAAATAAGGTACAAAATTAGGGGGTTATACTAAGTTGTAATATACTGGGTCCTAGACTATTGTCCAAAGGGAAATGACATACATTCCAAAGGGGAGAAAATACATGTCTATGGGGAAGGAGCAGGGGAGTAGAATTAAGTGGGCAGCACATTCAAATACTCTACAGAAGCACAATGGCCCAAATGGTGGTCTCCTATGCTGATTCTATAATGTGTCATATTGAATCATGTGATTATAAAAAAAAAGCTCCACTGAGAAGAATGATCATAATCCATTCATGAGTTCTCTCATCAGTTTATCTCTGAAGCTGTGTATCATTCTGGTAATGAAAACCCCATATGCTCTCTCTCACATTATTTTTATAAACTTGTTGAGAACATTAACCAAAATACTTGTATATTTTATAATAAATGGAATACTATAATTTACACTCACTGTTGAAACTCTGCATGCCTCAGCAAGGGTTCATCAGGATGATTTCTTGAAACTGCAAGTCTTTCTTTAACCTACTCACAAAGGACCCAAACTCCCTGTAGAGGGCACTAAACTAATTACTGCTCAGATGCCCATTAAAGGTTTGTGGAACAACTATAAATGTAATGAATAGTGACAAGATTAATCTGCCATTACAAAACCCAAGTTATAGTACTTTCAATGTGAATGTAACAATGGCATAGTCAAACTTCCACTACATGTGGTCACCTGGGATACTGGAAGTTTCTCTAACTTCCCATATCTCACAAAGGCAGCATTCCATCTGCCCTGCAATGACTTATCCTTAAATTTCCTTTACTTCCTCTTGTTCAAAGAATATTAAACATATGCAAAGGACCTACTTAATTCTTAAACTACTTAATTTAAACTAAATACTGTACCACATTTGTTAATGGTTACAAGTTGGGAGGGTGAAAAGTTAGAGAAAGTTAGGGAGAGGAAGAGTGGGAAGAGCAATAGGAAAATTACATCCCTTCTTTATTTGTATTAATTTGATAAATAATTATCAGATTTGTAATCAATTACTTACAAGTGCGTCAACTGGTCAGCTTCTGTTGAAATAGTCAATAAATCATAGATGCCTTACTAATTTAGTCATAGAAATGAGACAATATTAAGAACTGAAATTATTTTTTAGGAATAAAGTCTGTGCCAAACAATAGCCAAAACCCATTTACTTAAAGTTTTGCAAATAATTCAACACTGTTTGCATCCACAAAAGAGGGCAAACTTTAAAGTGTCAGGCTCCTAAAAATCATTTCTAAATGTTAAAAAAAAGTATGAAGCAACACTATGTAACTGATTTACTTCAGGATGGTAAGAAAGGACACATCTTAGAAACTGAGAGATCACCAATTGAGAGTGACAGCCATTACTGGAGTGTTATGTTACTTGGTGAGATTTAGATAGCCATTGAAAAGTTCTGTTCTTGAACATTTTACTGCAAATCTCATGTTAAATTTGTTTACATTTATCATGAAAATGATTGCCATGTTTAAACAAAATATAGTGAAACAGGACACTTTCCATCATAGAACATCTTCAATGTCCTCCGTTCCAGACAAAAATAAGGATTGACAAAATCAAACCAGATGGGCAAAACAGTATGATTATCAACGTTGGAATGTGAATTTGCTAATCCATGGTTGGAAGTCTTTAATACTTGTAAAAGACCAAATGTCTTTAATAATTTTCAACTTGTATCACAGTTCTTCAAATTAAGCCATTTCTTGCCATTCAATGTCACTAATATAATTTGTATCATTCCGGTACTTAATTTACAAATCATCAGCTTAAAGTTTATAAAGAGAAAGATCTGCTTCATGGAAGCTTGTCTCCTGTGAAAATTATTGCTCAATTGTGGTCAATCATATTTTCTCAAAATAAGTCATACTTCAGGTCTATAGGAATTCAAACAAATGCATCATCTCTTTTTCTGTAAATCCTCGTGAGGCAATATTCCATTTAACTGGTGTGGCTTGTCAAGATTTATTTTTATACTACTAACCTGAGGCTGCGTGACCTAGGACGCATGGCAGGAGACTGTCGTCCATCATCATCTGTGATGCTCTCTGTGCTGAAGTGCTTGCTGAGAAAATGCAGTTCATCGGCTGTCGGCTGATATGGCAGCTGGTGAAGTTTTTCCTGTGATGAGCAGGATGACTGTGTGCAGTAAATAAAATCGTTCTAAGTGCTATTTCTCATCAGTCTCAAGTCCACTGTTCTAAATTACTAAAGCATGGAAATGATGGTAAGAAAAACAAGCATTCAAGGTAAATTAAAAATATCAACTATATCTGCTAATTTACTGAATGAATATGATGTTACTTGCTACAACAAATTTGACTGATGTTGCCTACATAATTGAGATTACATCACAGTCACCCCACTCCTGTAAAGCAAAGCATATTTATCATAAAGGTAAAATGTAATTTTTAAGACAACATATCTTGTCACAAAATACTGCTGCTGAAATGTGTACTATTAAAATTTTTTATACTCATTCGTGGATCTGATTACTGCTGGCTAGACCTGTATTTATTGTCAATCTCTAAATCTGGGAGATAAGGAATAAAAAGATTTTGATTTTTAGCTTACACAGGAAATGTTCAAAATTTAACCAAGAGGGATCTTATTTAAAGACTACATGTCAATAATGTCCAGAATCATCACTTCTGTTGTAATTATCCCAACAAGTTTGCTTTGACTCTAAGAAAGCTGTAGTTATGACTGTAGGGGTCTAAGTGCAGTGTTTATTTTGTACAACTAATACAACAATGGACAGCACAATTAGTTCAACAATAAATATCAAAGCTTTAGGGTGTAGGTTTGCTCGCTGAACTGTAGGTTTGATATCCAGACGTTTCATTACCTGGCCAGGTAACATCATCAGTGGCGACCTCCAAGTGAAGTTTGATGATTGGTAGGCTGTTTGTTCTAGCCTTTGTTCTAGAACCAATCATCAAACCAAAAATCTGGGTCCACTACGTAGATGACACCTTTGTCATCACAAAACGAAACAAGAACAAACCATGACAAGCAGACCAAACACAGCCAGAAACCCTAACCACCTTACCATATATCAAAGAAGTTTTAGAAATGACAGCCAGACTACGGAGACCCCTCGGAATCCTAGTAGCACACAAACACACCAACACTCTCAAACAAAAACTAACAAACTCAAAAGACCCAGTACAACCCATGGACAAAACCAACGTCATCTATAAAATTCCATGCAAGGACTGCCACAAACACTACGTAAGACAAACAGGAAGAAAGTTAGCCACCAGGATACATGAACACCAGCTAGCCACAAAAACACACGACCCCCTTTCCCTTATAGCCCTACACACGGATGAAAAAAAACCACCATTTCGACTGGGACAACACTTCTATCCTGGGACAGGCTAAGCAAAGACATGCCAGAGAATTCCTAGAGGCCTGGCACTCCAACCACAACGCCATAAACAAGCACATAGATCTAGATGCCATCTATCAACCCCTCAGAAAACGAACAGGAAATGACATCACCACAAACCCCAGGAACCTCATCCAGGAGAAAGGTATAAATAGGAAGCAGGAGACAACAGCTTCGCTTCACTTGGAGGTCGTCACTGATGATGTTACCTAGCCAGGTGATGAAACGTCTGGATATCAAACCTACAGCTCAGCGAGCAAACCTACACCCTAAACCTCAACCTGAGCTACAAACCTTCACAAACCTTGTGAAAATATCAAAGCATCCATGTTACCATTATTTCTACCTAGAATGCCAGCTCTGAGAAGGTTTTGAACTCTTTTGACTTCACTTTATTTCTTTCATTCTCTTCTAACTTTGCTATTTTCCTTTTTTCCTCTTGTCTATCACTCTTATTTCCTTGGACACTCCTTTCTCAATATTTGCCTCGACCATTGGCCAATAAGTGGACTGCAGTTTAATTTTTTTCTTCTTTTGGATTCACTTACGACCACCGAAGCCTTTCAATGGTTTTGTAAACCATTACTCTGGCTCCTGTTATCAGTACTTCCTACAAACCACCTTCTCTATGAACTTATAAGAACATTTTCAAAATCTCTCTTCAATTTACGCTGGAGTTACCCTAGTCCTCAGTTCTTCATCATCTTGTCTGATGCTGCAACAGAAACATTTTCTTTTCTCTCCTGTAAATATGGGTGATTACAATTCTCATGTTTATTGGGCCACTCAGATAAGCAAAGGAAGCCATGAGAAAAAAAGCCATGGAGTGTATTCAGGACAGTTTCTAAGAACAATATGTTGTGGATCCAGTCAGGAATCAGGCTGTTTTGGTGATGCGTAATGGGGTCGGTTTAATAAATGATGTCAGAGTAAAAGATCCTCAATGAAACTCTACCCATTATGTGGTATATTTAAAAGGGATGAACTTAGGTTGGAAACAATTGTGCTAAGCTTACATAAGGATAAGTACAAAAGGAAGTATAACAGCTCGCTCATCAAAAATCCTGTCGGGGGTCTATTTCCAAACATGGTGTGGGATCCAGATGTAAGCGATCCCAAAGTGAATTCAGGTCACAATCTCTGACCCATGTCTTTACTATCGATCAATTCAAAGTAATACTTTCCCAAAATGTTATTGATATCACTTCTGGGAAAGCTTCTCTCTCTAAATTTCACAATATTATCATTTGACAACTCCGTGTTGTCCAAGTTCATCCCGAATCTACCCATCAGTCCTCAAAATACAAAGGAATCTCTGTCCCAGCAGAAAGAATTGGGTGATTTTAAGCACACTCAGCAGGCTAGAAGTCCAAAGGAAAATGCAGAGGTTTTACACCCCGTCCAATGTTACTCTCCATTAGTTTCAGTTACAGCAAAATTGAGCAGGGTGCAAAACCTGTCTGCTCTTGCTGGTCTCAGGCAAGTTGGTTAAATTTATCCCAACTGTCCCAGCCTATCCCTGTCCACAAGATAAATCTCTTCCTCAAGTGACTGACACAATCCGACTTACACCATGCCTACTCTCTATCCGCTAATATTACCATCTCTTCTGATGTCTTCTACATTCCAAAGACGTGCAGCTTAAGGGGATTGGCTATACTAAATTGTCCATAACGCCTAGAATGTGTAGGTGAGGTTGATTAGCCATGGGGAATGCAAGGTTAGAAGGATGGTATGGGGGAGGTGGAGTCTGGGTGGGATGCTATCCAGAAAATCAGTGAGGACTTGTTGGGTTGAATGGCCTGTTTTCATACTGCAGATTCTATGAAATGCTTGATTTTAAATAATGCAAATGATGGTACGTGATTTACTGAGTGCCCTCTTCAATAGAATATTTAAAATGAATGCATGGCTTGAGAGATGATGCAGGAGGGAGGGGTTCAGATTTCTGGGACATTGGGACCGGTTCTTGGGAGGTGGGACTATTACAAACTGGATGGTCTACACCTGGGCCAGACTGGAACCAGTATCCTTGGGGGTGCTTTTGCTAACGCTGTTAGGGAGGGTTGGATCTAATGTGGCAGGGGAATGGAAACCAAATTAGGAGGTTAGTGGACAGGAAGGAGGTAATAATTAAAGCCTGTAAGGAACTAGATAATGAAGTTAGCGTGATTAAGGGGAAGAGTAGGCAGGAAGTGGTGGATGATTGCAGAGGGATTGGTGGTCTGAGGTGCATTTGCTTTAATGCAAGGCAGCAGATGAACTTAGGGCTTGGATTAGTACCTGAGAGCATGATGTTATTGCTGTTACTGAGACTTGGATGAGGGAAGGGCATGATTGGCAACTAAATGTCCCAGGAATTCGATGCTTCAGGTGGAATAGAGAGGGAGGTAAAGGGGTGGAAGAGTTGCATTACTGGTCAGAGAGGATATCACAGCTGTGCTGAAGGAGGGCACTATGGAGGACTCGAGCAGTAAGGCAATATGGGCAGAGCTGAGAAATAAGAAGGGTGCAGTAACAACACTGGGGCTGTACTACAGACCTCCCAACAGCGAAAGTGAGATAGAGGTACAAATATGTAAACAGATTATGGAAAGATGTAGGAGCAATAGGATGGTGGTGATAGGAGATTTTAATTTTCCCAACACTGACTGGGATTCATTTAATGTTAGAGGATTGGATGGAGCAGAATTTGTAAGGAGCATCCAGGAGAGTTTTAGTCCAACTCGGGAAGGGGCCAAACTAGACCTGATATTGGGAAATGAGCCCGGCCAGGTGGTTGACGTTTCACTGGGGTATTACTTTGGGAATAGTGATCACAATTCCATAAGTTTTAGGATACTCATGGACAAAGACGAGAATGGTCCTAAATGAAGAATGCTAAAGTGGGGGGAAGGCCAACTATACCAAAATTCGGCAGGAGCTGGGGAATGTAGATTAGGAGCAGCTGTATGAGGGATATCCACATTCGATATGTGGGAGGCTTTTAAAGAGAGGCTGATTAGAGTTCAGGAGAGGTATGTTTCAGTGAAAATGAGGGATAAAAATGGCAAGATATAGGAACCATGGATGACAGGTGAAATTGTGAGACTAGCTAAAAGCTTTATGTGTACATAAAGTCTAAGCTTCGTACATAAGGTGTGAAGTCAGACGAAGCTTTGGAAGAATATCGGGAATGCAGGACCAATCTGAAATGAGGAATTAAGAGGGCTAAAAGGGTCATGAGATACCTTTAGCAAACAGAGTTACAGAAAATCCCAAAGTCTTTTATTCATATATAAGGTGCAAGAGGGTAACTAGGGAAAGGGTTGGCCGACTCAAGGACAAAGGAGGGAAGTTATGTGCGGAATCAGAGAAAATGGGTGAGATTCTTAATGAGTACTTCGCATTTTTATTTCCCGAGGAGTGGGACATGCCGGATGTTGAGATTAGTTTTGATTACTTTGATTACTCTAGGTCAAGTTGGCATAAGGAGGGAGGAAGTGTTATGTATTCTAGAAGGCATTAAGGTGGACAAGTCCCAGGACCGGATGGGATCTCTCCCAGGTTACTGAGGGAAGCGAGAGGAAATAGCTGGGGCTTTAACAGATAGCTTTGCAGCATCCTTGAAAATGGGGGAGGTCCCAGAGGACTGGAGAATTGCTAATGCTGTCCCCTTGTTTACAAAGGGCAGCAGGGATAATCCAGGTAATTAGAGACCTGTGAGCCTAACGTCACTCGTAGGGAAGCTACTAGACAAGATACTAAGGGTTAGGATATGTATCCATTTGGAAAAAATGGGCTTATCAGTGATAGGCAGCATGATTTTGTGCAGGCAAGGCCACATCTTACAAACCTAATAGAATTCTTTGAAGAGATGACAAAGTTGATTGATGAGAGAAGGGACGTAGATATCACACACATGGACTTTAGTAAGACATTTGATAAGGTTCCCCATGGTAGGCTGATGAAGAAGGTGAAGTCACATGGGGTCCAGGGTGTTCTAGTTAGATGGACAGAGAACTGATTGGGCAACAGAAGACAGAGAGTGGTAGTGGAAGAGAGCTTCTCAAAATGGAGACCTATAACCAGTGGTATCCCACAGGGATCCATGCTGGGACCAGTGTTGTTTGTGATATACATAAATGATTTGGAGGAGATGTAGATTGTTTCATTAGCAAGTTTGCAGATGACACTAAGATTGGTGGAGTAGCAGATAGTAAAGGGGACTGTCAGAGAATACAGCAGAATATAGATAGATTGGAGAGTTGGGTAGAGAAATCGCAGATGGAGTTCAATCTGGACAAATGTGAGGAAGATTTACCGAGGAGTGGGACATGGAAGATTTTGGAAGATGCAATTCCAGAGCGAACTATACAGTAAATGGAAAGGTCCTGGGGAAAACTGATGTACAGAAAGATCTGGGTTTTCATGTCCATTGTTCCCTGAAGGTGGCAACGCAGGTCAGTAGAGTGGTGAAGAAGGCATACAGCATGCTTTCCTTCATCAGACTTGGTACTGAGTACAAGAGTTGGCAGGTCATGTTATGATTGTATAAGACTTTGGTTCAGCTACATTTGGAATACTGTGTACAGATCTGGTTGCCACGTTACCAAAAGAATGTGGATGCTTTGGAGTGTGTGCACAGGAGGTTCACCAGGATGTTGCCTGGTATGGAGGGTGCTAGCTATGAGGAGAGGATTAGGATTATTTTCATTGGAAAGAAGGCAGTTGAGGGGGGGACCTGATGGAGGTCTACAACATCATGAGGTATAGACAGGGTAGATAGCAAGAAACCTTTTCTCAGAGTGAAGGACTCAATCACAAGTTCAAAGTGAGAGGGGAAAAGTTTTGGGGAGATATACATGGAAAGTTCTTTACGCAGAGGGTGATGGGTGCCTGGAACGCGTTGCCAGCGGAGGTGGTAGAGGCGGGAAGGGCAGCATCATTTAAGATGTATCTAGACAGATTTCATGAATGGGTAGGGAGCAGAGGGATACAGATCCTTAGAAAACAGATGGCAGATTTAGATAGAGGATATGGATTGGCGCAGGCTTGGAGGGCCAAAGGGCTGTAGTGTTCCTTGTTCTTTGTATTTGTTTCTCGTTCTTTTTATTGTGCATGAACAATAACATAGGGAAGTATCGGTTCTGTGGCATTATTGCTAGACTATTAATCCAGAAACTCAGCTAATAATAGTGGGGACCTAAGTTCAAATCCACCATAGCAGATGGTGGAATGTGAATTTAATTTTAAAAATCTGGAATTAAGAATCTACTGGTAACCAGAAAATCATTGTCGATTGTCAGGAAAAACCTATCTGGTTCAATAATGTCCTTCAGGGAAGGAAATCTGCCATCCTCACCTGGTCTAATCTACATGTGACTCCAGAACCATAGTAGTGTGGTTGACTCTCAACTATCCTCTAAAAGGCCAAGCAAGGCACTCAGTTGCATCAATTGCTGCAAAGTCTCAACCAAGAAATGAAACTGGGTGGACCACCTCACATCAAACTAGGCACCTGAAACCACATGGCAAAAACTACCCTGTCAATCCTGCAAAGTTCTCTTTACTAACATCTGGGGCTAGGACCAAAACTGGGTGAGCTGTCTCACAGATAAGTAACAGCCTGATATATTCATAATCACAGAATCATACCTTATAGACAATGTCTCAGACACCACCATCACAATCCAGGATATGTCCTTTACCACTAACAGGGCAGATTCAGCGTAGGTGACAACACAGTGGCTTACAAACAGAAGGAAGTTGCCCTGAAGCCCCTCAACATTAACTCTGGATCCAAGGCTGAACAAGGGCAAGGCTTGTTAGTTGGTCAACTTGCCATCTTTACTCCCCTTTTCATATTTCCCATCCTTAGTAAAATGCCAACATAACTCTTAGCCTTCAGCCTTATGAGCATTTCAAAATTGTCAGCATCTGTCTTTTTATATGCTGGTGGCATGTATTTCTAATATTCTATACTTTATTTTGCCTTTCTAACCATTTTAACTTTAAATCATTTCAACGAAAAAATATGGAATTTTGTCAGAGGAATACTGATACATACTCAAATGCTTTTAATCCAAGATAAATCTCCGCCAACATGATCTACACAATTATTTTCAACATTTAATTTTTTTAATGTAAGGATTATTATAGTATTTAAGGTAGTTTAAGGATCTATGATAAGGGCTTTCATTTTTCAAGTCTTCAGAAATAGGAAGCAGCATTAAGAATAACTGCAAAAAATGATGGTTTCCTGGTATGAACAATTATTATATGATTGAAATTTCTCACACAAATGGAAAACGAATCATCAGCCTAGACTTGAAGGAGAATTTCCAAAAATTGACACCAGCAACTGCTGATATTCATTGATCATAGATCGCCCAAAAATATCAGGGACATAGTTACAACAAAAGGAATGTACTCTCACTAATTATGGCAACATCTCTTATTGTTGGTTAATTTGCAATATCCACTGCCAGTGTTTACTTAATCATTCAATATACAAGCAAAATGACACAATATTGCGTGCAATTCTAGTCTCCTTCCTATTGGAAAGATGTTGTGAAACTTGAAAGGGTTTAGAAAAGATTTACAAAGATGTTGCCAGGGTTGGAGGATTTGAACTATAGGGAGAGGCTGAACAGGCTGGGGCTGTTTTCCCTGGAACGTCGGAGGCTGAGGGGTGACCTTATAGAGATTTATAAAAAATCATGAGGGGCATGGATAGGATAAATAGACAAAATCATTTCCCTGGGGTGGGGGAGTGCAGAATTAGAGGGCATAGGTTTAGGGTGAGAGGGGAAGGATATAAAAGAAACTTAAGGGGCAACGTTTTCATGCAGAGGGTGGTACGTGTATGGAATGAGCTGCCAGAGGAAGTGGTGGAGGCTGATACAATTGCAACATTTAAAAGGCATCTGGATGGGTATATGAATAGGAAGGGTTTGGGGGGATATGGGCAGGTGGGACTAGATTGGGTTGGAATATCTGGTCGGCATGGACAAGTTGGACCGAAGGTCTGTTTCCGTGCTGTACATCTCTATAACTCTATGACACTGGCAAATGAATGAAAGTATGAGTATATATATTTTCTACATTTTTAAAGAGAGAAGACACAATTTTTTGTGGAGAAGAAATGCAAAAGGTATAAAGAGAGACAAACAGAATTAGAGTAAAGAGTTGCTCAGATATAGGAGGAATATAATAGGGAATCTATGACAGATTAAAATGAAGTTAGAGTATGTGTGCATTGCTGCTTAAATTGTATTGAATAAGATTGGCAAATTCCAAGAACAAGCCACATACGTGATGACAATAATCACAGTAATGGAGATATGGCTCAAACAGTTGGAAGAATGAACATTTAGTCTTTCTGTTTATAATATATTCAGGAAAGTTATTGAAGATAAAAGGAGGGATGGCAATATTTAAATGAAGACAATGTTAGTGTTAGAAAGGGTTGATGCGCTCAAAGTGTTGAAAAGACAGTATCAGCTTGATTGGAATTAAATAGTAATCAAGGAGCTAATAAGTCACTGGGTGCAATTAATGAGAAGACAAAAGAGCAAATTTGCAGGCAATTCACAGAAAGGTGGAAGAACATTTGAGTAGTTATTATGGTATGTGTGATTTATAGACCAGGAATAAATTTATAAAGAACAAAGCAGGGAAGTTATCACTGAACACTGTACCTAACAACTCTTTTGATCAATACTTTTCCAGCTCAACAAGGAAATATGCAGCATTTGGACCTAATTCTGGATAATGAAGTGGGGCAAGTGGAGCATTTCTTTCCCCGAGGGAATATTTGTGAAATCATGATCACAATATCGTTAGTTTTAGATTGGTTATGGAAAAGGACAAGGAAAATAAAATCTGGTTCAAATGGACTAGAATCAATGATTTACACGTAAGACAGTAAATTAATCCTGAAAGACATTCAATGTAGTTGCGGACAAGACACATTCTCAAAGGGAAAATGGAAGACGTCCAAAGCCAGAATTGCCTAGATGACTTAAAATCTAGAGCTTAAAATTAAACATAAAACATGACTCATGTAAAATTCATAGTGCAGTGCAGAGCCAAACTGAATATTGAAAGTATAGAGATCTAATAATGGAATGAGAGGGTCAAAGGGAGGATAAGAAGAGACCAGCAATGAATATAAAGGAAAACTCAATGTATTTCACTAACATAAACAGCAAAGGGTAGTTAGATGAAATTTAAAAGAAGGTCTTGTGGGAGGACATGACTAAGGTGCTAAATATGCGTACCTGCTTTCAAGAATTAAGGGAATGCTGTGAAGGAGCAGAGATATTCAATAGGATTAGAAAAAGAGACACTTCAAAGGTTGATAATTACTTGAAGAAGAAAAGGTACTCAGTCGAGCTGGAATGCACCCCAGATTACTAAAGGAGTAAAAGGTGTAAATTGTGGAGGCACTGGCCACAATAATCTACAGTCTAGGTTAGAGTGGTGCTGGAAAAGCACAGCAGGTCAGGCAGCATCTGAGGAGCAGGAAAATCGATGTTTCGGGCAAAAGCCCTTCATCATTCCAGCACCACTCTAATCCAGACTCTGATTACCAGCCTCTGCAGTCCTCACTTTTGCCACAATAATCTATAGCTCTTTCGATATGGCAGTGGATCCAAAGGACTGGAAGATTGCAAATGTGACATTTCTGCTCACAAGCGGAAGACAGGGAAGCCCAGTGGTTCAGTCAGCCTGATGGCATTGTAAGAAGGTATCAATGAAGGTCAACTTGGAAACAATATGGGTTAATAAATGAAAGCCAGCATGGATTTGCTGCAGAAAAATCATATTTGACTAATTTGATTGAGTTCTTTACTAAAGTAACAGACAGAAGTAATAGGGTAGTGCAATTAATATTATGTATATGAACTTTCAAAGGCATTTTGTAAAATAACACAATAGATGCCAGCAAAATTGAAATCCATTAGACTTACAGGGCCAGTGGCTGCATGGATGGTGCACAGTAAAACAAACAATGACATTATGGATAACCTTTATAAAATATGATGTTATGCCCCGGTTAGATAATTGTGGTCAATCCTGGGAACCACATTTCAAATAATTTGCAAGACCTGAGAGAATGTGCTAGTGAAAAATTATGAAAGTAGTAGCAGCAATTAAGAACTTTAATTGTATAGAGAGACTAGAGAAACTGGAGAAAGTTAAGTGGACATTTGATGGTGATGTTCAAAATCATGAAGGGTTTTGATAGGGTAAATAAAAAGAAACTATTTTCGGTGGTTGATATAAGGAAACAGATATAAGGAATCTGGCAAAAGAGGAAAAAATAATTGCCATAGAGAGTTATGATGATCTGGAATGTATTGTCTGAAAGGATGGTGAAAGCAGCTGCAATAATAACTTACCAAAAGGGAGTTGGATTGAAACTTAAAGGAGGGAATGACAGGAAAAAGAACAGCTAATCGGAAAACTCTTTCAACAATCCTCCACATGCAGGAGGGCCAGATGACTTCCTACTATACTGCATTGCTCTATATATTTTATGAGTTAATGTACTAGACTACATGATCACATTATCAGCACAATTCCAAGATATGGCTTTTGGTCTATCGTTAGTTCATGTGTTGCTCGAAAAGCGCAGCAGGTCAGGCAGCAGGAGAATCGATGTTTCGGGCATAAGCCCTTCTTCATGCCCGAAACGTTGATTCTCCTGTTCCCTGAATGCTGCCTGATCTGCTGCGTTTTTCCAGCAACACATTTTCAGCTCTGATCTCCAGCATCTGCAGACCTCACTTTCTCCTATCGTTAGTTCATACCAATGATAATCTATTGCAAAATAATCAATACATACAGATACAGTGGAGCTGGGTGTATTGGTTCCATATCCAGAAGAAGGTAGGGAGGCCAAGGACCATCGGCGTCCATCAGTCCTGGAGATTTGGAGACAGAAAATACAGAATAGTGAGAACTAAATAAACAAAGACTATGTTTAAGTTACATAAAACATTTGAAAAGGTGAAAGGCATTCTACGTGTAGTATTTTAGATGCAATGCACCTCCAAGGCCTTGTTCCATCTATTGAAATCCCAATTCAAGTGTTATGCAGAAAAAACAGGTTTAAGTCAACAAGTTGAAGAAGGAAAAGAAAAGAGATTTGCTATACCAATAATAGTAACAACATAAGGGTTTTACTTAAACTTTCAGCCACATTAAATACTCAAGTTCAACAAATAATAAATAAAGTAAGTGACAGGAATGGAAACAAACTAAAAGCATCTTTTTTCTTAAACCAAGAAGTAGCCTCAGCCGTTTAAAATAAAAGGCTACAGAGGATCTGACCAACATGCACTCCAAGCCACCCTCCCATGCACAAAGAAAAAATGTGCATTTGACATGTGGCTTTCTGGCAAGGACACAGTGTCAGCAATATTAAAAAATCAGGTTGGTGTACAAATATCCTTCACATTATATGTAGGACTTGCTCCATTTTTGAGTATATGTACCTAAAACATTTCAGTTTCTATGGAAGGGAAAAAAATTAACAATGGGTGTTCTCAAAAACTTTGCAATATTGATTGCCCATAAACAAGTGAAATCTTGTACTAGTCTTACTTAAAGTTAACACAGGAATTAGATGACATGTAGTTGACTTAATCTCATATATTACCTTTGTTACAGAACCAGCAAAGTACCATTTTAATGCTTTTTTATACCTTTTGAACTTAAACTTCAATCTTCTTTATAACACTATGCCAGATATTCTGCTATAAAGTATGAAGTGTGAACTATAGAGGCAGTGTATAACAGTGGGTCTTCAGATAATGAATTCAGTTTATAAAATACAGTTGCAAACTTTTAGACAGAATATCTCTGTCATCAAAAAAAATATAGCTTTAAACTATATATTGATGACTTAAGACAAAATACAGAGGAACCTCGATGACACAGGTGGGCAGCATTTCACTGGGGTTGATCAAATGCCGGATAATCAAATGCCAGATAACATTGTTAGCCAAACATTGGGACCTTGCAATCTTGTCCGGATAATCTGAAATTCGGTTAATCGAGGTTTCTCTATATCAGAAGAGTAGATATAAACAACTTCAGAGTAATTGGATTTTCTATCAGATATTATCAATAGATTTCACTTGAGAAGCAGACTCAGGATTATAAATCCTTTCAGTAAGTGATCATATTCACTCTTGAACAATGTTCAGATTGTTTACTTTCCTTAAGTTGTAAAGTTGCCCGATTCTTATGATTTCCAGTTAACTGGATTACTAATCATGAATAATAAACAAGGGAATAAAGATGTTAGTTTTTTAAAAATTCTATGGAATAGAAAAAAGCTGCAAATTAGTTCTACAGGGAGGTAATTAGCACAATCATGATATCATTACAAACACAAGGTTTTATAAAGATTGTTATGTTTGGGGATTGATTCTTTTAGAATAAATGTAGGAACAAAGGGGGCATGTGTCCTGGTCTGAATTCTGATGGCAACAAGCTTGGTTCTTAAAGGGAGGCCCTTATTGTTCAATGGGAAGAAGGTGCAAGATATTCATATCTGTAAACAATGACAACAGCAACTGTGCTGACTGTGAATAGACTGTTAGTCTTCAAAGATCCAGAGAAGTGTTAGGAATTTAAATTTTGTAAATAGTTATACTTCAAATTGTTTATTTAATTTAAAGATAGAATAGCATTTCACTTGAGTAAAAAGCACAGTTGATTCAGATCACCATTGAGATGGGCATTGAGGGGGAAGGGTCCATTAAAAGCCAGGAGAAAGTGAGGTCTGCAGATGCTGGAGATCAAAGTTGAAACTTTGTTGCTGGAACAGCACAGCAGGTCAGGCAGCATCCAGGGAACAGGAGATTCGACGTTTCGGGCACAGGCCCTTCTTCAGAAAGCCACCAAAGTTGGATTGCAGATTTTTCATTGAGCCTCACAAGTTCAATGTCTAAGAATCTGAGGTGGAGAGATAGAGGAAACAAGTCTCAATGGTTTACTACACAATCATATATGTGGGAGCTAAGCTTGAATTGATGAGACTCAGGTAATGAGGATCCATGTAAGACTGGAAGATTCACCAGGCTTTGGCGAGATACGGGTTATCTGGAAGGTAACCCTGACTTTGAAAACAAGTTTGGAAATTAGAAATTATCTGGTTGGAAAAGGAAAAGAAAGTAAGCAAGCCTCCAGGAGTAAGAATTACTTTGGATTCATTCTGGAAGAAGAGTGTTTACTGAGGGAACAAAGTAAAATATAATGTGGAAGGAGATATTTAATTATTTGGAGTGTTAATTGAGGGCTGTCCTTTCTACTGTTTAGAGGATAAGTCGTCCAATACAGCAGTGTTTAGTTAGTGTTGCTTTTAGTTTGTTTGTTACAGAAGCTGAATGCCAGGAATCTTCAGTGCAAGTTCTAATTTCTTTTTTAAGTTATTGATCTCCATGGGGATTTTAACAATATTATTTTACACAGATTTAATTTATTTGATCCTCACCTACAGATGGCTGCATACCAAATGCTGAATGGAGAGAATTATGAAATTCTTAGTTTTGCATGGCATCACAGCATAAGAGGTGTGCATTAGTTCTGCCTGGTTAAAGTTCCTTAATACTGTGTTACCATCTGCTCAAAGTCAATGATTTACAAAAGACCTGACCTTTGAATAACAGCAGAGATATACAAGCTACTCCTGATACTGAAGTCTCAGGTACTTTTAACTGTAAGGAATGATAGAAAGAGAAGGGGACGACTAAGTCATGTAAAATTGGGATTTTAAAATGATTAGTGTAAATGCAAAAAATATTAGAAATTAAATATTAAAATTACAATTGTATGGATCCAAAGAGAAATTCAACACTATAAATGTCTCTGAAACACAGATTTAATTTGATGTTGCACCAATGGAGTGGCATTGTACATGACCCTTATGGCATAACAACAAAGTACGACTAAAAGCAGCTTCCACCATTACCACCGAAGGAAGGGCATCAATAATACAAAACCTGCCCAGTGAAACTAATAAAAAGGATTTGGTCCTAATCATTAATCAAACTGCGCCCATCAGGTCTAGAGGTTTCAAACAAAACAGTGGAGACAGATATTTTGCAACAAGCTCACTTAGGCATGTCCTAGGGTTCAGACAAATAGTTGGGCTAAATTTTCCTCACAATTCTCCACTTGCAGAGCAACAAATGACGGCATTACTGGGATTGGAACAGAATTTCAGTCTAAAGGATTTCTGGAGGGTTTTTTGTGGCACAATGGTCGTGTCCTCAGTTCAAATCCTACCACCTCCAGAGGTGCATCAAACACATCTGAATAAATTGATTATAAAATTTTAAAAGAATTAAAGGGATTTCTTTAGGCTGGATAAAGCAAAATGGAAACCATTTAACTCTACTTGTTAATTGGGATTTAATAAGAGAGTTGATATTAGTTCACAGAGGCCATTTGGATCAAACCATAGGTTTAATTCAGAAATTGCCGGAAAAGCTCAGCAGGACTGGCAGCAACAGCAATTTCTATTTTTGTTTCTGATTTACAGCATCCATAGTATTTTTGGATTTTACAGGTCTAATTGATCACTTGTAATATGCTTTCAATTGCCTATCAGAACAAAGTAAGTGGTAACACGTTAAAATTAAAAGAATTGGGCCTCTTGTAGTGCAGTAGTGGTGTCGCTACTTCTGACAGACGAGGCCTGGGTTCAGTCCCCTTGCTCCAGAGGTATGTTACAATATGCTTGAACTTTCCCTGGAGGGTCGGAGGCTGAGGGGTGACCTCATAGAGGCTTATAAAATCATGAGGGGCATGGATAGGATAAATAGGCAAAGTGTTTTCCTTTGGATGAGAGAGTCCAGAACTCAAGGCATAGGTTTAGGGTGAGAGGGGAAAGATATAAAAGACACCTGAGGGGCAACATTTTCACGCAGAGGGTGGTGTATATATGGAATGAGCTGCCAGAGGAAGTGGTGGAGGCTGGTAGAATTGCAACATTTAAAAGGCATCTGGATGGGTATATGGATAGGAAGGGTTTAGGGGGATATGTGCCTGGTGCTGGCAGGTGGGACTAGATTGGGTTGGGATACCTGATCGACATAGACAAGTTGGACCGAAGGGTCTGTTTCCATGCTGTACATCTCTATGACTCTGTAACTGGTTGGTTAGAAAATATTGTAGCAAACAGAATTTTGGAATCATAGGACGGTTACATCAGATGGCGGTTATTTGGCTTGTTGAATCCACTCTGGCCCCCTGCAAGAACAACGTAGCCACGACTATTCCTTCATTCACACTCCACAGATTTGTTTCTTATTCTTTCAGGCAGTGCATTCTAGATTGTAACATATTGCTACGTAAATATGTTTTTCATCTTATCATTACACGCAAATGTAATTCCCTCAGTGATACTGAGATGGTGTTTATAAGAACATAAAAATAGTAAGATTAGGAATTGGTAACTCAGTTCCTAGAGCCTGCTCTGCTATTCAGTAAGATTATGTTTACTTACCATGCAGGTGCAGCAGGCAGTTAAGAAGGGAAATGTTTGTTGGCCTTCATAATGAGAATCATCTTGCTGCAATTTCACAGGGCATTGGTGAGACCACACCTGGGGTACTGTGTGCTTAGTTGAGGAAGGAAGTTCTAGCTATAGAGGGAGGACTCTGAAGGTTTGCCAGATTTATTCCTGGATATCAGGACTGATGTATGAAAAGAGAATGGATCGGCTATGACTACATTCACTGGAGCTTAGATGAATGAGGGATGATCTCAAAGAAACACAGAATTGTAACAGGACTAGATGGGATAAAAGCAGGAAGGGTTTTTCCAATGACTACGGAGTCCAGAACCCAGGATCACAGTAAATGGGGTTAGCCATTTAGGGCTAAGGGGTAAATTTCGTCAACTAGAGAGAGGTGGGCCTCTGAAATTGTCTTCCACAGAAAGCAATTGAAGCCAAAATTTTGAATGTTTTGAAGAAGGACTCCTTAGGGCTAAAGGGATCAATCGACATGAGGAGAATGCGTAAACAGGATATTTACTGGTTTGGATGATGGACCATAATTATACTGGATGGTGGACCATGCTCAAAGGGTTGCATAGCCTATTCCTACTCCTGGTTTCTATGTTTAATGGTTGATCTTCTACTTTAGTCTCTCCTTTCCAGTCTAGCATCATACCAGTGGATTCCTTTAGTATGCAAAAATCTATCAACTGCTGACCTTGAATATTCTCAATAGTGGAACATTCACAGCCCTCAGATAGACATGATTGAGCAAAGGAATTTGAGTAATGGAATTCCTCCTTTTCTCAGTCTTAAACAGTCAACTCCTTAAAGCATCAAACCCTAGTTCTAGATTCCCCAGTCAGGGGAAACAACTCCTCAGCATCTTAACGGTCAAAACCCGTGCCAATTTAATATATTTCAATTATGTCACCTTCAATTATTTTAAGTTCTGAAGAATATTCATCTTATTCTCCTTAATCTAGGAGTCAGTCTGGTGAATTTTCACTGCAATGCCACTAAGACAAATAGATACTTTAATAGACCATGACCAGAACAGCATCACAGCATAGTTGAGAATAGTTGAGCAACAGCCACCCATCATCACTGGATTTAATTTGCTCAACCAAGCTAAAACGGCTGAAAATTTAATGCTAACGATAGATTATAGGGTAGGTTCGGTGATATAACAACAGACCAATGAATAAACTTGGCAGCATAACTAGATGTCAATGATTTCAGCACGATTAAAAAAGATAATTAGAAAACCTCGCTCATGCACAGAACCATGTAGGTCTCCAAGTCAAAAGAGCACATTGAAAGATTTTGAATTAAAAATAAACCATCAGGCACAAGTCAAATTTTATTTGATGATGTGTTTATCAGACTGTGATTAGCATGTTCCACCATCCAATTAATTGTGACTGACCAGTAGGTCAATCAATCCATAATGGTCAAAGTCATGAGGGAGTCTGGACTGAGTAAATAGAAAGAAACTGTTCCCATTGCTGAAAAAAAGTCAAACATTAAAGTACCAAAGGCAGGAGGAAAAATCTCTTCCTACAGCAAAAGGTTAGGATCTGGAATATACTGCTGGAGGTTGTGATGGATGCAGCTTCAATTCTGGTCTTCACAAGGTATTGAATAAGCACGTAAACATTAAAAAAAAACTACATGATTACAGCAAATGGGATGGGAGCTGGAGCAGCTAACTTGCATTTCCAAAGATGTTGGCATAGACATAATGTGCCAAATGGCCTCACTCTGTGCTGCAACCATTCTGTGATTATTATTTCCTTCTTCTAGGAAAGAGGTTTGTCTGACTAAGTAATTTCCTAGATTTAGTCTGGGTGCAAACCACAACAGTGGAATTCATGACTGACAGTTTTAAAGAGTGGCCTATTTTGAAGAAACATCATCACTTCTCAGGCCAAGGTAAGAGGAACTCACAAGGATTCAATGGTGTTCTGAGTGACCATTTTCACTGTTACAAATGATGCTTCCTGGGTCTCAGCTATTCACAATATATATCAATGATTCATTTGTGGGTCCAAACATAATATTTCCAAGTGTAAGGAATGCCACAAAGCTTGTCAGTGGGCAAGAACATACCACGTGGAATATGATGTGGAAAAATGTGAGGGTATCTACTTTGGTGGGAAGAATAGACTGGAAGAGTATTTCTTAAATACTAAAAGAGTAGAAAGCGTAGATGTACAAAGGGGACCTGAGTGCTATTATCAACAAGTAACTGCAGGCTAACATGCAGGACATCAAGCTATGAGGAAGGAGAATGGAACAGCAGCTTTTATTCTAAGAGGATTCAGGTTATGAAGTAGCAAAGTCTTATTTCAATTGTTAAAAACCGTGGTTAGACTACACCTGAAATATGGTGTACAGATTTGGTCCCATTGCTGAGGAAAGCTTTCACTGTCATGTAGGGAAGAGCCACAAAGGATCATCAGACTTGTTGCTGGGATAGCTATGTTGTCCTGTCAGGAGGCACTGGGGAAACAGAGTCTGTATTCTCTAGTGTTTTGAAAAATCTCACTGAAACACAAAAAAAAACTTTAATGGATAGACATGGTCAATGCAGTTAAGATGTTTCACCTGAGTTTAGAACCAGAGACATAAATTCAAAACAAGGGGAGAGTCACAGTGTCAAGATGAAGAGAATATTTTCTTTTACTCAGAGTAAATCTTTGAAATTCTCAGCCCAACAGGGCTGGAGAGGCTCAGTTATTGAGTATATTTAAACATCAATGATTTTTAAACATCAATGATGTGTAGAGAAAAAGGGATGGCATAGGAAAAAGGCACTGAAGTATATGATTGGCCAAAATCAGACTGAATGGGGGAGGCAGGCTCAGAAGGCCAAACGGCTCATTTCTGCTCCTGGGTTCTGACGCTTTGTTCTCTATGTTGAGTAGAACAGGGCCTCTTTGTCACTCAAAAGCTCCACACCAGAAAATGAACAATGACCAACAAAAAGCAGGAATGCATATATACCAACCAATATGTATGGTTGGCATCATGGAATGCTGTTTGCTAAGCTCTGGTAGAAATTTGAGAACTGTGTATGATAGAAACAGACTTTAACATATGTTGGTGACGATAAACATGTCAGTCTAATGACTGGTATTTGTGAATGTCAGTTACAAGGAAAAGTCCATGGCGATAAAGCTGATCCTCACAGCAGTTGCTGACATATACTGGGAACAAACAAATCAGTAACAAAAATTGAAGTTACTGGAAAAGCTGAGCAGGTCTGGTAGCATTTGTGAAGAGAAATCAAAGTTAACTGTTCAAGTCCATTGACCTTTCCTCAGAAATCTTCGTAGTGTGAATCAATGCAGAACTTGATAGAGGTTAAAGTATTGACCTTTAAACATATAGAACTCTAAAAAAAGTTCAGAATACATTAAATACATCACAAAAAGCACAAGACCAAAAATAATGATCCATAACTTTGCCTGTGTCATAAGGGAAGTAGAATTGCTTTTTGACAAATCTGAGGTAAAATTCCTAAAACTCCTACAGAGGAGGGATGCATGAAAGGTTAATGTCACATCATCATAAACAATTCTGAAAAGTACAGGTTTTGTGACTTTACCATTTGGGTGGAAATCTTATTTTTTAATCATGCAAGATGCTCTACAATGCTATAACGATGATTTGTTTTAATTAGAAATTACTTAAACCCAAGGGCAAGTTACAAAACACTTCACAAACAAAACTCATAAAAGATAACGTTTTACAAAAACATTATGAGGAAAGCAAATGCCAGAATATTATTAAATAAAACTGAAAGCCACAAGAGAGTTAGTAGACTGAGGCTGATGCTTTTGTACCAAAAAAAATCAAATTGCTGAACAGGCTGTATTAAGGCTGTATTAAATGGACACAGATTAGCACAGGAAGCAGAAAAGAAGCTTGGCATTCATTAAGATATGTTGCTGCAGATCCAGTGATTTCAATAAATAATTCTTCAAGGAATGATATTTCCTGCCAGTTGCAGCTTTATTTACATCGGCCTATAAGCATTTTTCTCCATGAAATAATATGAAAATTTCAGTATGTGCATCATTCTGTACACATGAAACAACTAAAAGCAAAACATTTACTCCAGCACTATATGGCATGTTCATGCACAAACATCCAAAGTACAGCTCCAGAACATGCAATGAATATGACAGCAACACCTATTTGAGTGTTACCTGTCAGCTCTGTGACCATGGCTGCATCAAAGAAATATAAATACATTAATGACTAACAAAATAATGCAATATAAGGTAACATACATTTAAATTACTTGACTTCTCAAATCTTTACTTGTGTCATATGCAAATTAGACTGTTTTACCATCTGAACTTAATTTTAACATACAGTATGTAATGTGGAACAAAATATGACTACTGGTTTTGTGTAAGCAAGTTCACAAGTCATTTATTTCTTAAGCTTAAAATTAGTATTTTAGTCCTTTATTTTCAATGAAGCACAATTTTGAGTGTTTCTGAATGGCTGCAGTAGGTTTCAGGAAAAATGAACAATTGTACATGGACTAAGAGACTCATAGAGCCAGATTGTATAGAAGAAGCCCTTGGCCCATCAGGTCTACAACCAAAATAAATCCTATCTACCTATGTACACAATTTTACTTTCCAGCACTTAGTCGTACAGCACGGAAATAGACCCTTCAGTCCAATCAATTAGTCTATGCTGAACATAATCCCAAATTAAACTAGTCCCACCTGCCCACTCCTGGTTCATATCCCTCCAAACCTTTCATATTCATGTATCTATCCAAATATCTTTTAAATGGTGTAATTGTACCTACATCCACCAGTTTCTCAGCAAGTTCATTCCACACGCAAACCACTGTGTAAAAAATTTGCCTTTCATAGCTTTTTAAAATCTCTCTCCTCTCACCTTAAAAATGTGCCCCTAGTCTTGAAATCCCTCATCTTAGAGAAAAGATAACTACCATTAACTAATCATAATGATATTTCAAGTGGTCATTCAAATACTTTTTAAAAGGTTGTAAGTGTTCCTGCCTTAGCCTCCCAGGCAATGCATTCCAGATTCCCACTGTTCACTGAGTGAAAACAACTTTCCTCAAATCCCCCACCAAACATTCCCTCCCTCCCCTTAAAATTATGTAGATTCATCACTGACCCTTCAACAAAATGGGAACAGCTGCTTCCTATCCACCTTATCCATAATCTGGTAATCTTACCCACCTCAATCAGCTCCCCCCTCAATTTTCTGTGCTCTGAAGAAAACAACCTGAGCCTATCCAGCCTCCCTTCATAGCTAAAATGCACCATCGCAGGCTTACTATCCCGAAATAAACCTTGCCTTTCCATGTGGAAATCTATTCTCTCCATCTGAATTTTTTCTGAATAGTTTCCTATGACTCGCTGCTTGGTAATTCTCTGGTTTATTCCTATGATGCTTCCATGAAAAGTGGAACCACATTAACTGTCCTCCAGTCCACTGGCATTTTCCCTGTGGTCAGAGGAATTGAAAATTTGGGTCAGAGCCTTTATAACTTCTTCCCTCACCTCCCACAGCAGCCTGGGACCTCCTTGATTTCATTTTCTGTCCTTAACTCGCCAGTGCTTTGTGTTATGTAAAACGATGAAACACTTTCAAGTATATCCTTAAGCCATACAGTAGAAATGAAGTAGTTCATGGTATTAAGAGGTAACTAGTTAAAATTGATGGTTTACAGGTCAACACTGCACCCAACATATAAACATTCTAGTTTTCTCTCCTTTCATATTTGGCATCATGCCTGTTACCATTCCCTAACTAATGAAATGGTCAGCTATTGAATGTAGCTCTACAACCCAGCTATAGGCTGGATTTGAACCATGTCCCATGTCACTAGGTAATACTTAATGCTTTCACTTGTATCCAAATGGGAATAGAAGCTTTAGAAAAGAAGTGGAAAAATATTATACAGCCTTGTTACCATCATTAAGGTGAGTGCTTTTAATCTTTTTGATCATTTTTTAAAAATAAAAGACCAGTAAACAGGACATTATTACTTGCCAACATGAGGAACAGAGAACCTTGTTGACTATCGTAAGTGAAACATGGGGATTACGATAGCAGTATGATGTAAACAATATTTTAGAAGTATTTTTAAAAATATCAATAAAGATTTTGTTGGGTTCTAATAGTTAGTGTTTTGGACCAAATTGCAGCATAATATAGGGTCTTCCATGCAATGAATTCTCAAAAGTGCTTTCCATATGTCCTGACAAGTCCTAAGCTATAATAGGAGTGGTAGGGAAATGAGTTGAAGAGGTAAGTTTTGAGAAAGATTGTGAATATGGAGGCAGAGATCCTAAATCAAAAGGATGACTGGGCGAAAATGCCACAAAGCAGGATCAAAATAGCTGAAACCTCTGCTACTAAAGCCAAAATTGAGTAAAATGCCAAGATGCTACAGCCAGAAGAACAGAGAACAGGTATATAGACATTTGCAGAAATATACTTAGACAAAATATGGAGAAATTGGATGGTATAAATAACATCTATGAATTTGTTCGCTAGTTGTTGTAATTTCTGTGAAAGGGACAGGGGGCAGAATCTTCCATGCCTGGCACAGGAAGCTTGAGGGGAGTACTGAAACAAAGTCTGAAATGTTAGGGTCAGGTTAACAGGCCAACATGATCAGACTTCTAGGCCATCTTTCCAGAAGTGGGTCATCACCAATGGGGAGTCAATCTGCAAAACTAAAAACTTATTTTTGAGCCGATTGGGGCCACTGCTGGGATTTTAACAGCAGGAAGATTAGCTCACAAGAGCTAAGTATGGCCAGTACTTGGAGCTGGCTTGGCTTTCCTGAGGCATCTCCACACTGCACATCAGGATCTCTCAGTTATAGCTGTCAACCACCCATTGTGGCCTGGGAGTTTATTTAATTACATTCAGTACTTATTCAGAAGATGCATCAAAGTGGAGGCACCACTGCAGTTCCCTGCTGCTATGGCAGCACCCATTAATGGACTTGCCATTCTTTCAAGGCCACAGGTATTCTGATTGGGACTGCAAACCAGGAAGCCACCCATTATCCTTAACTAACAAACCTAGAGGCAGCCGCTTAAAGGGCTACCAAAGATTTGCCAGGTCAGCATATTGACGACTAGTGCAATGTCGGATTCCAGAAATGGGCCCGTCTCTCAACTATTTCTTGAAGTGGACAAAATTCTGCTCAGTGTAGAACTCAAGGAGAATGAGAGGAATAACGCTTGCTGAGCAGTAGGATAAACAGGACTAAAGGTGTGTAGAATGTGTACGTGTACATAGGTGGATTCCTTTGTATACTGTGCTATGAAAGGCAGAGGCCTTCTCCAGAATGTTATCCTCAGCTCATTTTAGATGTCAGTTGTCTCAAGGCTTGGGAAACCCAATAATAATGGTTACCGACTTGTGCCAGGTGGTTGAAGGCTTAGAAAACACAGCTACCCCATTATGAAGCCTACAAAGCAGCTTAAATCAGAGGCTATCAGCTTCATTAAATAAAACAAAAAAAAATTCAAATGCTGGAAATCAGAAAGAGTCACAAATTGCTAGAAAAACTCATTTGGCCAGGCAGCAGCTGCGGAGAGAAAGCAGAATTAACATTTTGGGTTCAGTGACCTTTCTTGTTCTCATTAACTTATTTAAATTAATAACCCACCCCCCGGGGGTCAGGGTTGGATGTTTGCTCCATGCTCCACTTCCATTAAATCCAGAAATGGGTGGGCTGAGGTCAAGGTTCAGATTTTAACCTCTGTCCTACTCCCAACCTACACATTTCTGGCTCTTAAAATTCAGCCCAATTATCTGCACAGCAAGCATCTATGGGTTATTCAATCATGAAGGAAGTCACAGCTAGGGTCAGTAAAGTACACAAGTAACACCCAACAAGTGTACTTCCCACAAAGTGTCTTTCGGGTAAGACTTTAAATTGAAGCTCTGCCTGCCTCCTCACATGGTCCTAAAAGGTTCCAAGACAGTATCTCAAAGGATGAGATACAGGAACTCAATCTATGTCCTTGGCAATATTTATCCTTCTATTAACATTGCTGAAGTCAATTATCTGGTCCACCTCACACAGCTACCTGGGACTTGTATGCAAATTGACTGCTGTACTTTCAGCACCCAAAAGCAACTAACCTCCAAAAATATTTAATTGGCTCGAGGACATTTTGAGACAATCTAAGTTTATAAAAGATGCTCTATAAATCCAAGCCTTTCTTTCTTTATTGGATACTGATCAGGAGTAGGAAACCTAGTTCAACTCCTTACTTGCTGAAAATGTGTTGCTGGAAAAGCGCAGCAGGTCAGGCAGCATCCAAGGAGCAGGAGAATCGATGTTTTGGGCACAAGCCCTTCTTCAGGAATGAGGAAAGTGTGTCCAGCAAGCTAAGATAAAAGGTAGGGAGGAGGGACTTGGGGGAGGG
>NC_057720.1:38546749-38601838 GCF_004010195.1 Chiloscyllium plagiosum | reverse complement strand
CGACCACGTCGGGGGTGAAATTGCGGTCCTTGAAGAAGGAGGCCATCTGGGATGTGATTTTTTGGAACTGGTCCTCCTGGGAGCAGATGTGGTGGAGTCGAAGGAATTGGGAGAATGGGATGGTGTTTTTACAGGGGGCAGGATGGGAGGTGGTGTAGTCCAGGTAGCTGTGGGAGTCGGTCGGTTTGTAGTAGATGTCCGTGTTGATTCGGTCGCCTGAGATAGAAATAGAAAGGTCGAGGAAGGGGAGGGAGGAATCTGAGACGGTCCAGGTGAATTTGAGGTCGGGGTGGAAGGTGTTGGTAAAGTGGATGAACTGTTCAACCTCCTCGTGGGAGCACGAGGCAGTGCCGATACAGTCATCGATGTAGCGGAGGAAAAGGTGGGGGGTGGTGCCAATGTAACTGCGGAAGATGGACTGTTCCACATATCCTACAAAGATTCTGGATTAGTGGTGCTGGAAGAGCACAGCAGTTCAGGTATCCTACGAAGAGGCAGGCATAGCTGGGGCCCATGCGGGTGCCCATGGCTACTCCTTTTGTTTGGAGGAAATGGGAGGATTGGAAAGAGAAGTTGTTCAGAGTGAAGACCAGTTCAGTCAGTCGAAGGAGGGTGTCAGTGGAAGAGTACTGGTTGGTACGGCGGGAGCAGCTGTACAGGGCCCTGGTGAGACCACTACTACGCACAAGCCAATAACCATTATTATTTTTCCACATTGCTACAACTGTATTGTTTTTCCCAAATAATTTTGACGAATATGAATTTTCCTTCTGTCCCTATTTGATGCTGGGTCGGGGGCGGGGGTGTCAATAAGCTTACCTGGCTAGACGGTTGGTTTGCTATGCACAGTAACGCTGATAGTGCGCATTCAACTCCTACACCAGCTGAGGTTACCTTCTCAACTTCTTCCCTCACTTGGGATGTGGTGACCCTCTATTGAGAGAGCAGCCATATGGTGTGGCAGGACCATGCAACTTGATTTTTACCTTTTAACTAGATGCTAAATGTGTCCAAACATCTTTTCTACCTGCAAGTGCCTTCAGAAGCAGCTCCCCACTGAACAAAGTTTGCTGACAGAAGCAGGTGACCTTCCACAATCGACATCCCTGCTCCCTTTCACCTTTGGGACACACTGGGCTAACCCATTCCATCCCAGTCCCTAGTTGTTCCTGCCCTAGGAAAGTGCAACTGCTTGTATGATCACTATTCACGATAATGGTTATTTGCTTGTGCGTAGTAGTGGTCTCACCAGGGCCCTGTACAGCTGCTCCCGCCGTACCAAAAGACCTGCATGCAGACTACACATAAGTTGGCCCCAGTAGAGTGCGAGACACTCAAAATTGAGCAAAAACATTTAGAGGGATTGCATATTTAAATAAACTTACATATTCAAAACAAATTTAGTGGGAAAATTGATGCTGATCTCAAGAAAGAAAAGTGCTTATACGAGCAGAAGGTGCAGGATAACTGACTGTGTGCCCAGTGGGACAGCTAGCTGTGCTATCTATCTGTTTCTTATTTCTGTTGCTTTTCAGAAAGATCTGCTGCTTCAGTTGGCAGATTTTACTGAGTTGAGTGTTTTCCATTATGAATATTTTCACTCGTGGATGCTGTGCTAAGATCAGAAGGTTTGCAAACAAATTGTCAGGAGCAACAGAGTTAACTAAAATGATCCTTGCAAAAGATTCGAAGATTAAAAGCCATTAAAAGTAACAGCAAGCCGCACACTGACAAACTAATCTGCCTTTAAGTTAGCATGCCTGAATCCCTTTCAGACAATTGGCAATATTTGCAGCTAATCCTAATCCATTTCCAATATGAAGTGGGTCTGGCAGCATCAGCGTGGATGAAAGGTCATCAATCATCAAACTGTTTCTTTCTCCAAAGACGTTGTCAAACCTGCTGAGTATTTCAACAATTCCTGCCTTCATTATTTTATTATCAATGCCACCAAATAAAGTGGGGTAGTTGAAATTAATTTCTGCTCTTGACTGTTCAGAATATTATTTGCATCATTTTGCAAAGATGGGTACATGGTAAACACATCAGCTGCTCACATCTAATGTTGAACAGCTGCAGTAAGCCAGGCAAAAATGTAAACTAATATCCTACCATCAGCTCATTAACTCTGCGTGCAACCTAAGCATGTTCCATGCAACACCTAAACCATCTTGCATGCTATTCTTTTAAAAAAAACACCAGAAGAATAAATCCTACCTTCGAGCTGGTATGAATGAAAAGTGAGCTGCCGCATTTGGAGAAAAATTTCTTGGACTGTCAAGAGGGCTGCTACCTGTTGGCAAATTGAGAACACAACAATGTGAAATTAATGCCAGTTTTAGGTGATGCATTTAAACATGACTATTTATGGTTTCTGAAGTGAGGTCATCCACTAATTAGTCAAAGCAGATGACAGAGATTCTAAGTTCAATTCCCAGATGAGATGGATTTAGTTGGTGTCAGTTCAATTAGCAGTAAAAATTTAAAGTCCATTGGGTTAGAAAGAGAAAATTCTTAAAGGCTCTTACCACTGAACAACTATCCACTGTTCCCAATTGGATTTGCAAGGGCATGGACAGGAATTGAAAATTGAATAGCTGCTGACATAAAATTCTAGCAATGCAATGGAGAGAAAAGTGAATGATGGAATGGTCATAGCATAGAAGAATGCCATTCAGTCTGTTGGCTCTGCTATCTCTATGCAAGTTCCTAGTCTTAGTTCCCTACCTTTTCACCACAGTCCTGCAGCCAATTTCTCTTTAGAAATTCCAGTCTCACCTACAGTCTCGACAGTGTGGTGTGAAATCCCATTCTGTTGCTGACATTTGCTAGGAGAGCCAGGGTAAGATCCAAATGTTGATTCTCTCAAAGGTGCCACTCAGCAGACAGACAGTAACTATGCACAAACCTGAAGCTGCCACAGGGCAGAAAATGGCGACAATAATAGGGAGCCTGGGTGGGCTCAATGGACTATTGTGAAGATGTAAGCCAAGGCAATCAGAATACTACCGCCACTTACCATTTACTTGGCTCAAAATGGAAACCCTAAGAAGCTGACAAAGTTCTGATCTAATTTTCAAATTCTTTCCTGCTCCTTGTATACCTGCAACACCAAGCTTCTTATTGTTTTTTTATTCCTTCACCATGTATGGTCCCTCGTCTAGCCATTACAGTTTTACTCTATTCAGTTCTTATCAACCGCTTTGCTTTAAAAAGCTCCCTAAGGCACATCTCTTCTATTGAGACTTTGGCTTCCCAATCTACCATTTTATTTAAAAACTTCCCTCCTCGTTATCTTCCAATGTTTCACATCTACAGTATAAAGAACTTGGGACATGTTCCATATGGGAATACTACAGAACTATAGATTGGGCTTCAACTCCATTTTCCTGTGCACTCCTCATATCTTTGGATTTCAAGAGACCAAAGGTTTGACTAGCTCGGCCTTAAATGTTTTAAAAGCAAAACACTGTGCATACTGGAAATCTGAAACAAACACAAAGTGCTGGAGAAACTCAGTCGCATCTGTAGAGTGAGAAACAGAATTAACAGCTCTTCATAGATGAAGCATTCACAACTCTCTGGGGTAGAGAATTCCAAACGTTCACAATCCCAGTCCTAAATGATCAGCCACTTATCCTGACAATGTGGCCCTGTGTTTTAGATTCTCAGGTCAGTAGATATAATCTCTCAGCAGCTATCCTCCAAAGCACCTTCAGAATCTTGTCTGTCTCAATGGGATCACTTCTCATTGTTCTGAAATCCTGAGAATGTACTTAAATAGCAATATTACTGCTTTACTAAGTACCTATTACTCCACACATCCATTTGTTAGATCAAATTGTTTGAAGATATTGAGAATAAACATGAAAATTTTAAATTTAATCATGGAAACTATATCTGAAATCTTTACACTTAATATTCGCGTATTCAGGGGATAAACAAGTGATATATGAGTACCACATGGTGGGGGGGCGCGGTGGTTAAGAGGTAAGATGGACTTTTAATCCGTTAGTTATCACATATGTTTAAATTAACTCAGCTGCCACTACTGTATCTTGAGTTCTTGAGTACCTCAAGTTGTTACTAGAATTCATTATAGATAAATGCATTATGAATACATCATGCTGAAAGATTTCATCCTATAGGGATACAGCTATTTCAGCCAATATTGTCTGTGGAGAGAAAGTGGATTCTTCATTCACATGAATATTGCAAGGTGGATTCTTAAAAGTCTTTCTTTTAATTAAATACACATTTATAGAGTTTTTTGTAATGTGATTGAAGGCATGTGATTTATAAATAACATTTTGAAAGTTTAAGTTTAAAACTAGTAGCAAATGGATGCTCGTTACTTTTGTGAAGAGCTTTGAAAAGAAAGATGAGAGACTCTTTTCTTGAATACTGATTTAATTCATTATGGGTAATAGACCAATGATGCAAAATCCACAGAGCCTTAATGAAATTATTCATACTACAGCATTTACAATGTGGGGTGTAAATATTTAAAAGCATGAGCTAGGTTTTGGTTTAGAACACTCAAGGGTTGATATCAGGTTAGAATATACAGACTAAAAGCTTTTAGGGAGCTTTGGGGAGACCTGAAAGGTGTCCGAGACATAATGTAGTTTCTCTCCTAGAGAGAAGTACAAGACAGATCAGAAAAGCACAGTCACCTTTCTGTAAAAGTTTAGCTTGTGAAACTTCCAAACCAGAAGTCTTTCGTAAGAAATGCGCATTTTATTAAAAGACTAAGCTGTCAGTCTTGTGACTATTCATGTAAAACTTCACAGTTCATAAGACTGAACTAGCACAAATAGCCAAGTCAAACCTAAAGGTATGATACAGAAGGGTAATTAAACACTTTATTGCGAAGACACTGGGGAATAGACTTTGTTTCGTTATGTGCTTTTAGATACTTCACACTGTCTCTTTAGTTGGCTTTATTTATTTCCTTTTGTGTAATAAACTTGTGCTTTATTGACAAAAAAAATTGTAGCCTTGGGTGCTGATGTTTCAGTGAATAGTCACTACAAAAAAAATTATCTTTTAGGCTACATTATATTTTGACTTGTCCAGTTGCAACATCAGCTGAAATCATAACAGTAAACAATTCTGATCTGATTAATAAGATTTAAAAAGCCATTAATAAGTTCATAAACAACTTGTATTGTTTTACATTTTAAAAAAGTAGAAACTCATGTCAAAGCTTTTTTGGGGGGTGTGGGATTATCTTTTTCTTTACATAATGGTAGGGTTGACATTATTGCAAAACCCATATATGAACAGCAGTTATTTTGAAACAAAACCAGAGGTTCAGTGTGGTAATCCAGCAAAGAATCAATGCCTTCTGAAGAAGAGGATAGAAAGAAAATTGACAAGGAAAAAACACACATTTAGAAATAAGAAATTGAGAGGGGTAGCTGGGAACTTTAAAAATGTAGCACAAGTCAAATGGTCTGCAATGAAACAAAATAAATTTATGATTATTCATTCAACAAGATCATAATTCATTTACAACTTTGTCATTTATAAATATCTATTTAATCCCTTTTGTGATAATGTAAGGAGTATGAGGAGGATCCATGGGCAATGTTTATATCCTCTAAGTGAGCTGATCTGATCATTTCTTTGTAAATTGCATCTACAAACATAAATTATGCAGAATAACAAGTGACCGGATAGCTGTACTGAGATCTGACATGGTCTCCATAGGTTAAATAGTCTCCTTCTGTGTCACAGAGACAAAATTACATTCCACATCTCCACGAACACATTGCTTGTTTGACAGAGCATAAACTGGGCCAATCTACTTAAATTTGCACTATTTTTGCTGCTCTCAACAATGCTGACAATGATTTGCCTGTCAACCACAGTCAGAACAGTTTCAGATTTAGACACTAGGTGGTGTAGAAATAGTGCAGTGAATTCCCATACCCTGATTTCATCACTTGCAGCCTACCTCCTTGTCTGTACTATAGGCTGTGCCAGAACCACTCAGCCAAGTCAGACCTTACTGTGCAGGCAAGTCAACTACGACTATCAGCAGAACACTTGCGTCAGTTGTTTGCTGTCATACTGTGATAGGTTGCCTTACAATGTTTTAACAATAAATTTACTGATTTTAAATAATGTCCAGCAGTGGGAACACGTAATAAAACAGAGTGACTAAATTACTATTCCTTGTAAACCAAGGATAAGTTATCAGACTCGAATGGCTTGCTACCTGCCATAATGTATTCACCTTTTTTGTTCAATTATTGAGGTGGCATGTGGCTCAGTGGTTAGCACTGCTCCCTCACTGCGCCAGGGACTCAGGTTCAATTCCACCCTTGGCGACCATTTGCGTGGAGTTTGCACATCTTCCCCGTGTCTACTTGGGTTTCCTCCAGGTGGTCTGGTTTCCTCCCACAGTCAAAGATGTGCAGGTTAAATGGATTGTCCTGCTAAATTACCCAGTGTCCAGAGATGTGCAAGTCACGTGGATTAGCCACGGTAAATGCAGGATTATGGGGGTGGGTCTGGGTGGGATGTTGTCAGAGGGTCAGTATGGACTTGATGGGCTTTGAATGACCTGCTTCCACAGTGTAGGGATTCTATGATTAATTTTGGATGCTTACACGTATCACCTATCTCCACAGTTCCTGATCACACATGAAACGTAAGCAATACTGGAAGTTCAAAGGGATAACATTTTTAAGAAGGAAACAGACACAATATTTGGCTCTAAATAAAGCAATTTTAAATAGCTTAACAATGATTAAAAATGGAACTGACATGACAAATTTGTCACACTGTTGATTTTGCAGATGCAATATTATACATGAACAATGCATAATATTGCATTGGGATTGCAGTGGTTAGCACTGCCGCCTCACAGCACCAGGGACCCAAGTTTGATTCCAGCCTCGGGTGACTGTCTGTGTGGAGTTTGCACATTCTCCCTGTGTCAGCATGGGTTTCCTCTGGATGCTCCAGTTTCCTCCCACAGTCTACAGATGTGTAAGTTAGGTGAATTGGCCATGCTAAATTGCCCAGAGTGTTAGATGCATTAGTCAAAGAGAAATGGGTCTGGGTGGGTTACTCTTTGGATGGTTGGCATGGACTTGTTGGGCCAAAGGGCCTGTTTCCACAATGTAGGGAATCTAATCTAATCTAATCTTCAATAAAGATTCTTAAATCACAAGAACACAAGAAATGGAAGCAGGAAGAGGCCTTAGTATAATTTACTGTCCAAAAGCAAAATGGTTTAAAAAGTCAGTTTGGCAAAAGTGAGGACTGCACATGCTGGAGATTAGAGTCTAGAGTGTGGTGCTGAAAAAGCACAGCAGGTCAGGGAGCATCCGAGGAGCAGGAGAATCATCGTTTAGGGCAAAAGCCCTTCATCAGCTGATGCTGCCTGACTTGCTGTGCTTTTCCAGCACCACACTCTCAACTAAAACGTCAGTTTGTCAGGCATAAGTGACTGTCGAAATTTGAGGGAAATGAAATAGCAATTTAGGAAATTTTAGGACAAATTGGTCGCAAGCAATTTAGATCGCTTGAACAAAATAAATACGACAGAAAATCTCTCCAGTATTTAGTTACTCCAAAGGCCCTCAAGGTCAGAGCTGTTAATTACCTACAGATAGACACAACAGTAAAAATTACTGCACAGAGTACAGATGGAGCAGATACTGAGATATTATCATGCTTTCTAATACCTGCAGTTGCATGCCTATTGTTACACCTCTCTGGGGTGGCGCACAGGAAACCAGGCTCTGTTATTAATGTACTTGTCAAAGTGGTTAAAGTTTTTTTTAAACCAATGCAGAATTCCCCAATTTACTCGTGTTTTAACCCAATTGATAGAATGAACAGGCTTCTGTACTTAACAAGAAATTATAAATAAATAGATTCTAGCTATGGGTAAACAACTATGAACAATTAACATAACTCTACTAGTCAAAACTTAAACTCATTTATTGCACTCTCCTTACAAACAAACGGATAGGCACAAAATAAAACTGGTGATATAGGTGGAGGGATAGACTGGGAAGGCAGTTCACTTGTCCCAGTCCACAGAGTTTGCGGAGATGATCCTTTTGCTGACCAGAATATGTTTCTTAATCTTCTTTCAGTTGCTTGCAGGAGGCACACTGTGACTGGTTCACAGTTATAAAGGTCTCTGACCTATTAGTTAAAGGTCACAGCTTGCAGAAACTGATCTGATGCAATAAACTGGTTATCTTCAGGTTTGAGATGCTTTTTATTTCAAGGCAAAAGCATAGCTTCCCTTCCAGAAGTCCAATGGCTAATGCTTGAAACATACACACCCCAAGCTCTCTGGGAGCCAATCACATTTTCTGTCATTGATAACTGGTCACCATACCACAGACCAATCAGCTACTAGCTTTTGGCCAAAATTCCACGCATACAGAGCTCCCTAGTTCCAGCTTGTCTGTAACTAGAGTTGCCCCACTGTTCAAACCGACAGCACTCACAATGAGTGTTAAGTAAGTTGCTTTCACAAAGTGCACCAATCCATAGATTTTAAACTTCAGTTCTGAAGAAGGGTCACTGGACCCGAAATGTTTACTCTGCTTTCTCTCCACAGATGCTGTCAGACCTGCTGAGATTTACCAGCAACGTTTGAATTTCTCATCTAAAATTATTTTGTTTCATTATGAGAAAAAAGAACTGAACTTACATTTCAATTTAAACTATTTTAAAATTGAATAACATAAAATACATTTGGTTTCCTACTTTGTCACTTGTACGAAACCTTAACCAGTCTCTTTCAATTAATGAATTTGCAATAATGGGTGTTGCTTACTGCTGTACAATTTAAAATGGTATAAAATTGCACATAACATTCAACGGCAAAATGTATACCCGAGTTGCATTCTCATTTTTCCAATGTGAGTGATATACATGATAAACTCTCATAATTGAATACTTCCTCTGCTCCATAAAGTGCACTTACTGAATCAACAAATGCATCAAAATTTTTCAAAACCAAGGAACTGCAAATGCTGGAAATCTAAAACAAAAACAGAAATTGCTGGATAAACTGAACAGCATTGGTTTACAGAAAGTAGAGTTAACGTTTTGGGTCCAGTCACCCTTCTTCAGAACTCAGTAATTTCTGATTTGCATCAAACTTTTTACTGAATTAACTAAGCAATAAAAAAAGTTACAATAATTATTCTTAAAAAGTGCATACTAGAATTGGCTGGTACTAAAATTACAGAAAATTATAAAATTACAGAACAACTGAGATGTTAATGCATGAGAAGAAGTATTGTCTAGGAATTGGCAATCACTGAATCTTGTGCTGAATGGCATTAACATCAGATAAGAATCAGGCTTTTGGTTTTGTAAATAGTGGTTAAAGTAAAACAGTAGTAAACTTGTGATAACATTTACAAAATATTGGTATGGTCACAGTTTTGGACACCCCTTTACAAAAAGGGCATTAAAACCAGGGTGCATAAAAACCAAAAGGAAGCTGCGATAGCAAACTATAGTAATAGGAAGAGACCTGAAAGGGTAGAACTATTTTAACTGAAGCAGAGAAGACTAACAATTGACTTGATAAAGCTTAAGAAATTATGAAGGATTTATTAAGGAAAGTTTACTTTCTCTGCATAGTCAGTGGAAAGGGGTCATCAATTTAAAATTATAACTGGAGTAAGGAGGGGGTAAAGAGACGGCCTTTCACACAAGAGGTTATTGCATATTTTGTTAGAAGTCGAGGCAAAGACAACTGCAACTTTTAACAGCTAACTGAATAACTTGTGCATCATTTAATGTTCTGGGTCTTTTCAAATGTACAATTCAAGAATATGCAGAGAATGCCTGCAAGAACACAGCATGCTGAGCATATTGATCTTTCAGAAGCAATCATGCTGGTGATTTCTAACATTTCACACTTTTGATCTTGGCTTCATTAGTGAAGGTGTTACTGAACAAAGCGAAAGTACACCATTTTGTAGAGGACCACCTGGCATTTTCTGAGAAACTCAGGTGCCATTTTGCCTCCCAACTGGTGCAACCTACAATAAAAGAATCCTAAAATGGAGAATGTAATATTGTTTTAAATGGAGGTCACATGGGTACAGCTTGCATTATGTGAATTTTAAAGTTAATTTTCTTCCACCCAAATAATTAAACAAAGCATGTAATATACTTCAAGTTACATTTCAAATCCTCTTTCAGTCAGGAAGGCGTTCACAAATTAAAAGCAAAGTACTGCAGATGTTTGACAGCTAAAATAAAAACAGAAGGGGATGGGGAAACTCAGCAACATGGCAAGCGGCTCTCTTCAGTTCTGAAGGATCATATTGTACTCAAAACATTAACTCTGTTTCTCTTGACACAGATGCTGTCAAACCTGCTGAGTTTCTCCAGCACTTTATATTATAAGCGTGTTCATCTTTGAGCTGGTAAATTCCATTGCCAGTGTTCACCCATTTGAATTTTCCTCTGGACATGTACTTTACACTTCTGTTTTACAGAAGAGTTCAAAATCAAAAATATAAAGAAAACAAATGTAATGATCAAAATATTGATAACTGGCCAACTTATTAATCCATCATGAATGTTCCCAGGCAGAGTAGTGAGGCCATTTCACCCACTGAGTCCACATCAACTCCACTCCACCACCACCCCCCGACCCCAATCCACCTACACATCCCCGGATACTATGGATAATTTAGCATAGACAATCAACCTAGCCTGCACATCTTTGGACTGTGGGAGGAAATCAAATACCCAGAGGAAACCCATGCAGGAAGAACCTGCAAACTCTACACACACAGTTGAATGACTGTGTCAGAAAGAAGGCTGACTAAATTGGTACTAAATTAGAGATTTAAATTGAGAGGCATGCAAAATGTCCACCTACTTCCTCAACCAAAGATTTCCCACCACTGTGGTTGACAAGGTCCTCAGCAGTGTCCAACACACAAACATAACAAATACTAATTCTCCATGCAATTATCCAATGCTTTTTTTTATTTTGAGGTTGGGTTATATCTATTATCATTAATCCTACAGGAGCCTGTAGATCATTAATACTTCATCACTGACAGTCTCTGGGTAGCTTAAGTCAAATGGAATTATAATATTTTGATATGATGCAACATCCAATTATTTAGATGATAAATACATGTGGGCTGTGCCTGTGTTTCGTGTAACCCAGGGAAAATGTATTTAATCACATTATTTTAAAGTAAATTGCCTGTGAAGAAAACAACACTACGTTAAGGAACTTAAATGCTAGTATTGCTTTGGCTCAACGACCTTCTAACAAAAGCAGACAGCATTTTTTGGAAATGTAAGCCTGCTGTTCAGCCATATTTTTTTCCTATTCAGGTCTGGCACGATAGCAAAAATAAGATTTCAGGAAGTTGGAAATGTCACAAGTAAATGTTTCTGGTTTGCATATTTCAAACCCATAACCTTGTTGCAATTCAAAAATATTGAGCATTGCAAAACAGTATTTCCATTAATTACTCTCATTTTACAAAGTTATCTTCAGGCCAATGTTCTGATTTAAAAAATAGTTTTGCATTTGCCTTCATTTAAACTGATAGTCACTGAGAAGAAGCCAAGCATTTTTCAGCCTTTTTTAATCTCAATATCAACAACTTTAGTTTGTAATTGAATAAGTTCTACATTATTTCTTGCTTTCATTTTTCTTTCAGTATTCTTTTAAAGCTTCTTTTGTCAATTTTGCAGGAATTATACATAAAAATGTATATTTGTTTACATTTATGAAATATTTTTAACACAGAAAACAAGGGTCGCTTTGCATTTTGCTAACGCCACAGTACAATGGTACTAGTGACTAGCGAATAAACAGTAATGATTAGCCTTTGTTTATTCAAAGTATCACCAGCAACATCATTTAATACCTTTCGGCTCTTGCCAATTCTATCACCTCAATTCTGTTCCATCACAGTAAGGTTGATATGCACTTAAACTCCACTGTCTGCCTTCCATATCTGAATTCCTACAATATTACAAAACATTTTGAACCCCGGCTTACAGGCAGAGGGTCTTGTCTGTGTTGGCCTAACTGAGCAAAATCCAAAGATAATCCTTACTACTCCAACTCTTTTCATAACCTTGCAACTGTAGTGACTGTAATGAGGTCAGCCTCCTCAAGGACCTCCATAGAGTGAGTTCCCTGATTGGAACTGTTTATCTGGTTCCATCAGGGAGTCCTGGCTGACAGATATAAACAGGAGAGTCAGGGATTCTGTTCACTCAAGAGTTAGCTCTGACAAAGCTGAACCAGTGTCAAGAACTTTGCATATGTAAATAAAGGGTTACTTGTGAAGGGATACTAGTCTCTGTGAAGTTATTTCAGTGACAATGGGAGAAAAAAAACAGGCACCTTCTCGCAGAGTGCTTCAGAGAACATCTCCGGGACACGTGCAACAATCAACTTCACTGCCCCGTGGCCGAACATTTCAACTCCCCCACCCACTCTGCTAAGGCCATGCAGGTCCTGGGTCTCCTCCACAGCAACTCCCTCACCACCCGACGCCTAGAGGAAGAATGCCTCATCTTCACCTCGGAACCCTTCAACCCCATGGCATCAATGTGGACTTCACCAGTTTCCACGTTTCCCCATTCCAGCTCAGCACCATCCTCATGACCTGTCCCACCTGTCAATCGTCCTTCCCACCTATCCACTCCACCCTCCTCTCCAACCTATCACCTTCACCCCAAACTCCATCCACTTATTGCATTTATCTCTCCACCCTCGAGGCTCCCAGCCTAATTTATGATGAAGGGCTTTTGCCCGAAACGTCAATTCTCCTGCTCCTCGGATGCTGCCTGACCTGCTGTGCTTTTCCAGCACCACTCTAATCTTGACTCTAATTTCAAGCATCTGCAGTACCCACTTTGTTCACATCTGATACCTTCCTGTAAGGTGATGGGGTAGCATTGGCTCACAGGTTGCCCAATGGAGAGAAACACCCAATAGTGTATGCTTCTGAGACTATGGTCGAAGCAGAGGACAAATACACCCAGATAGAGAAGGAAGGGTGGGCAGTCATCTTTTGTGTTAGAGAGTTCCACCAATACCTTTATGGATTTAAATTTGTAATAGTAACAGACAACAAACCCTGCTGGGGCTACTCAAAGAGAATTAGGCCGTGCTGCCCATAGCTTCAGGTTGAAGTTGGGGTGGGCTCTTATTCGAAGTGCGCACAATCACAAGTTGAAACACTGCTCGGGAGGCCAAGTAGCGAATGTGGATGCCTTGATCTGCCTCTGGCTGGCAGATACACCACCACTGGTGCCGCCACTGGAAGAGTCCATTCTGGTTTTAAATTTTCTGGACATCCTTCCAGTCACCGCAGACAATAACAGACTGTGGAAACAAAAAGATTCGGTCCTGGCAAAACTAAGACAGCTGTTGGTGATAGGGGTAAAAAAGGGCCATCCCAACCAGAATTAATATCTTTCTGGACCCAGTGAGACGAGGATGGCATATAGTGATGGAGAGCAAAAGTAATTGTTCCAAGGAAAGATCACTGCCAGATACTGGCTGAACTCCACTAGGGTCATCCAAGGCTGTCCGAAATGAAGATATTGGTGAGATGTTACGTCTGGTGGCCAGGAGAGGATGCAGACATACTCTCCAGACATACTGGTGAGGCATTACTCAGAGTGCCAACAAGGACAGAAATTACCACCAGCAGCACCCATCATCTGTGGGAGTGGCTGGGTAAACCCTGGACTCAGTTACATGTTGACCATGCTGGCCCTTTCATGGGATCAACGTTCTTAATCATTGTCAATAGCCACTCAAAGTGGTTGGATCTGCATAGAGTTCATTTATCAAACTTATGAATAATGATAGAAAAGCTGTGAACATCTTTTGCAATATGCAGGTTCCCAGAACTGCTGGTCTAAGACAACTGGTCATCATTTACCAGCAGGGAATTCAAGTTTGTCCTAATGCCATTTGAGGAGAGAAACAGCATCAGGAGTGCCAATGCCAGGACTCCTCTAATTGAGGGAGACACTTTACTTCAGGGAACGATGTTTGATGCTGAAACCACAGAAATGGCCCTGTATGGGTAACAGGCATCATCGACGCGAGGTCAGGTCCCGTGACATACAAAGTTTGGGTAGGTGAGGCGGTTCTGATCAAGCACGTAGACTACCTGAAAGCACCAAACTCACAAAAGGGGCAGGAGCAAAACATAAACCCTCAGCCCCTCAGAGCATCTGGAAAAACTGTTGGACCCTGTGGGTTCTCCTCTTCTGTCGAGCATCGAAGAAACCTCAGAGTCTAAGATGGACATAGTGGGTGTCGCATGCTTGATGCCTTTACTGCACAAGAGGAGGATGAATTTCCTCCAAGAAGCACCGGATGCAAGAGGCTAAGGTCCAGTACATGTTGCCCTTATCCAAGGCTGAGTCGGAAGAACTGGAGGTGGTACAAAAATGCTCCTGGAGAGGCTACAAGAAAAAGAACAAGCCTACGTCCCCATATTTTTGTTGGGTGGGTGGGAGAGAGGGGGTGGTACAGTGATTGTTACAAAGGCACCTAGGTGGACCTCACAGAATGAGTTCCCTGATTGGGGCTGTTAATCTGGTCCAATCAAGGAGCCCTGGCTGACAGATATAAACAGGAGGGTCAGTGATTCTGTTCACTCAGAGTTAGCTCTGAGGATTCCAGGCCAGTGTCAAGTCCACTCCACATGTAAATAAAGACGGACTTGGTGATGGGATACTGGCCTCTGCGGAGTTATTTCAGCAACTATCTGTGTAATTTTACACACCCACATCCGCAGTGTATGATAGGGGAGATGACACGGGGCACACAGACAGCAAGATGGCCACTGAGCCATTACATGAAAAAGTACAGCGAAGCATACACAGATATTGCCTGAGACCAACAGGATACCAGCACAATCGACACAGAACATAGATCATTAGTTTAAGGCAGGTGGGAGAGAGAATATACATCAGTAATGTCTACTGCCTGCTGAAGTGTCTGAGTCCAGCAACCACCTTCAATAGAAATGTTTACTACCTGAGACTGCTTGTATACAAGTGTTAATACCTTAGATAGCCAGTAATGAAAAATAATCTTCCTTCTCAGGAAGAAATATCATGACCAATTTATGCAGCAATGGATTTCTGCGTAGCTGCTGAAACTGACGATGACTCTGTAACATTCCTCTGAAACTGACCATGATTCTGTAATGTTTTCTGTAAGCAAACCATGCTGCACAAACAAAGACTCAATATCTAGACCATTATACCATGAAATGTATAAAATATTGTGATGTGTGCTCCGAGGATGAAAGAAGGCTCACAGCTGCCAGCCGTGCTGCCGGATGTCTCTCTCTCCCCGGAGCTCCGGTTTCTTTGTACAATAAACTCTGTCGTTGAATCCCGATTTTTGACTCCGAGACTGGTGATTTTCCTCACAACAGTGTAAAGCTTCCATTCTAAACATAAGTTTTGTAGGAATTTAAAAGGATAAAACACTTAAGTGCCTTCTTTCATTCTTTAATCAGAAGTAGTAGTTTTCTTGTATCAATCATATTAAATACCTCAGCTCAGTCACACTTTAACATTCTAAACTCAAATGAGTGAAGAAAAACCAACCACCCTTCATTATCAAACCATTTAAACATGGCAACATCCTGAGAAATTTGCAGTTTCGCTTCCAAGACTAATGTAAAGTCCCTGAGATTCTGAACTCAAAACTGAATACACTACTCAAATGGGTTCTTACCATTGACCTGTAAAACTGAAGTATAATTTCCTCAATGTAATCTGAATTGACTCTGATACAGTGGTTGAATGGCAAGGAACATAGTGAATGCCACTGGGCCTGCCACTGAAATATAAAGAATGAGCTAGGACCAAGATGACAAGGATGTCATGGAAATTTCCTAAGTAGACCTTCCTAATAACAAGAGTCTAACTCCAGATTTTCTGTAAATTTACCTTGCCTCAAGAACGTAATCTACTGTTTACTATAAGGACTGAACTTTATAACAGGGAACAGATGAGAAAAATTGATGTTAAATGGGAAGCCAATTACCTTATAAACACTCGTTACTACTAAAAGCCTGTGTATAAAGGGCACAATGGAATAAGTTCAATAAGAAAAGATATCCAAAGTAAAACACCCAAAAAAATAAAGTCAATGTAGAATACCAGATAGCATTTTTTAAAACATGGTGCACTTGAAAGTTTGTAGTGAAACTAAAAGAAAAGACAAAAGAGAGAAATAATGTCAAGGTGAAGACTTTGAAATATGTTTTTTGTGGAATTTCAGAAAAAAGGACAGTGATAACAGAAAGCTTTAGAGATAAAGATTAGCAAATTGAAATAAAATAACAATTACAATATAGAAACAGAATTCCTTTATCTAGGTTTTCAGGGGCAATAAAAAGACCTGACACGTGGATTATAATGGACATTAATAAAGTAATATTAGCTTGAGCTGACATACCTAGACAGTCACGTAAACACACATCCTAGCAGACAGTTGTTGGTCATGCAACGATAAGACATATGTCTTTGAGTCTGTCAACTAGAAAAGGCGAGACAGCAGAAACCCAGGCAACTGTGACAATTTGGTGTGAAAGGATAAAGTCAAGGAATTGAAGTGTCTCAGACAGCTTGCAACTGTGGCGTAATGGAAAAGCATTGGACAGAGAAGCCGTAATGAGATAAGGGTAATGACATATAGCACAACTCGCCAAATCTGCTTTCAGTCATTTTCAGGCAAAGAGAATAGCACATGGTTCCAAGGTTATGTTATCCAATCCTATGATTTAAAATAGGTTTGCTTCTGTAAAAGAATAAACGTTGATGTATTTTGGTAGTCAGTGAATTAAAAACATCAGATTAAATGTTTCTAAGATGCATCCAACAGATTTGTCTACATTTTAGCACATGGGTATGTGTCACTTATGTGTTTACTATAATTCATGTCTTTTGAAGAAATAAAAGATTTAGCCATTGCCTTATCTTATTAAAAGAAAGGAATGCAGGATCAAGAGTTACAAAAGCATGTGTAAAACACTATGAGAACTGGTGTTCATCTTGACTTGATATTCATAATGACTCAAGACAATGTGCAGGAAATGAATCTACAGCTGCCTTTGAAACAGCAATCAAAAGTATTGCCAATAGGAAGTGAAGCTCGATGCCACATGTATTTGAAGAACTGTGTTATTATATTTAAAGATTAGTATGGTCAGTGCAGTAAAAAGAATGATCAAGCACAAAATGGTGTACTTGGTTTGTGAAGAGTTTAGGTTTTGTTGAATCGAAACACAACAGGTTAGCAGAATGTTAACTTGTTGTTATTTCTTACTGTCAGTAATCAGTATCCCTTTAAGAAACAAATTAATGACATTATCACTGCATCATAGCAAGTGGCCTGAAGGGAAAAAGATCTCATATCTCATCCACCCTCAGATTTCCTGAAGCATGACACATTACTGGGAGTATATTCTTGTGTTGTAGACTAATAGCTTAATACAAGCCCAGACAATCCTGTGCCTGAGGAATGAAATGGTTATATAAATTTCTGTTGGATTCTTCATATACCAAGGTATCCATGCCCACTAACAACCAAAATCTCAATGCTCCATTTCATAGTGTATCAATGTCATTTTTGCTGCAAATTGAATATTTTTGAAGGATAAAGCATCATACCTGATTGAAATTCAAATGTCATTTATCAATGGAGCTTCCTCCATTTCTAATTTAATTTATAGTGAATATCTCGTTTTCGGCCAAGAAGTCATTTTGCGTAAATGTTTTCGTTTCTTCAACCTAGACTACACAAGTTCCTCAAATGCTGCATTTTCTAAAATTACAAATCCGGTGAAACTCCAAGCTATTTATTAACACTCATGAGGGATGACACTTGGAATACAATTAGTCTAAGAGGGCTACAATTTAACAATTTGGTCACAGCCTAGATGTTGCTAATAATGATCACCAGCATACATTTCATTATGGAGGCTTTGTGGTGCGCTGGCAGGATACATATCTCTGGAATGGGAGGCCCGGTTTCAAGTCCCACCTGCTCCCAAGGGGTCTAATAACATCTCTTAATAGGTTGATAGGTACATTCCATTATGGGGCCCTCTTCTGGTGCAGTAGCATCGTCCCTACCTATGGACTGAGAGACCCAGGTTCAAGTTCCACCTGCTCCAGAGGTGTGTAATAACATCTCTGCTCAGGCTGATTGGAAAAATAGGTACATTTTATTATGCAATAGATACTTTATGAATATGTTATTTTGTTCTAATAACTGTTAAAATGTCTGCCTTTGTAGAACATGCTAACCAGGCAATGGAATCAAGGAACAATTTTGAACATTCAACTCAAAATCCTCAAAAATAACAAGTATCAGAAGGGAAAGCCCAAACTACTTCATAGGTATATTGTCTTTCCATACCTCCCAAGTGTTGGGGTGAGGGGATGAAAGAAGAGAATATAAATTATTAATAGCAACAACATCAAGCAAGGAACAATTTTACCTTCTTCATATTGATTGCTATGCAGGCATCTGTCCATCCCCAGACATATAAAATTGGCAGAGAGGATGCAAATAAATGTGACTGCATGCAAAATGCAAGATAACAAAGCCCAGATGTGTTGACATATTTACATCTGTAGCATTATAAATATTTGTTGAACACCTAGACATGGCAACATACACATTTAATTAACGGCAGTGTCTTTTCAGTTGACAGGTCAAAGTCAGCTACGTGATAAGTTAAGCAATGTACTGTTCGCCCAATAGGAAATGCAAATGACTCATGTGCCATCTTGCAGATAGCAAGCTAATTTCATGGTTACATTAAAACAAATTAAATATTCAAAAGGAAGATGCCAAAATATATTTATCATGAAACACAGCAAATGAATTTTGACAGGTATTCATAAGCTCTGTTTATTCAGAATATAATTTAGATCTAGCCTCTGAATATCTATCTTCTCAGACTGTGGTTTTAAATAAGTGGTTAATTTATCCGATAAGCTCATGGATTCTGAAACTTGCAGATGCCCGGGTTTAAAATTGTGGCCTCTTTTGTATGAAACTTCTTACCATCCAGTCTTCTCAAAAATTTATTGCTTTGTCCAACCAAGTTCTACTTGCCTGCCTGCTTAACAGAGAGGACAAAAACAAGCAATTTTTTTTTGTTTTTCATTTTTACAAGCAAAGTACCTGTATTTAGTTCTACATATGATAATTTAGTGTAATCTCCTGACATACAAGCAATACAAAGTACAACTAGGTAAGACCAAACTAAACTGGCAGTTAATTAGTTCCCTAGAAATGATCACATTGGTTGGTCTATGTAATATGTGCTCCACAATTCCCAGCAACAAATTGATCAAACGTTAGCCAAGGAAAAATGAGTAAATTGTGGGAGTGTTACAACTGCATTCAATCCTGTCCCCAAATAAACTTGATAAATGCAAAACTCATAGATGGCAGAACAGTTGCAGCGCAGATGGGGGCCTCTTAGTTGATCTGTATCTGGTCTCTGCAAGAGTAATTCACTTTGTGCCACACCTGCACCTTTTCACTGTGGTCCTTCAAATGTTTCTTCTTCAGAGAATGATTCAACTCTCCTTCGAAAGATGTGTGAACTGCTTCTCTCACAATTTCAGATAATACAATCCAAATCCTAAGAGCTATCTACATAAAAAATCTTCCAGTACATAAAAATCAGAAGTCTTCTGTACAGAAAAATCTTCTCTGCCTTTAAAAAGTCAAGTCAGTTTGACATGGTTGAACAGTACACAGCACAAATGTAATTTTTTTATTCACTTATGGTCATTGTTGTTCAGGGTAACGAGTGTTTATAAGGTAATGACACCATAGGTCAATAACTCAGCACAGTTTAGAGACTGAACTGGAAGTTAGTTTTGTGGACACAAAACAATGGTTCAACTGTAGAAAAGACTGCTGACAATTACTATTTGGCCTTATTTCAATGGGTTAGATGCTAAGGGTCATAGAAACAAATTTCATTAAGAGCAAATGTCCAATGCTTATCATCATCGACAAAATGCACTGAAGAAATTCACCAAGGCTCTTCATTCAGCACTTTCCAAACCCAAGACTACGACCATCTCGAAGAACAAATGCAGCAGATATATGGGACACCACAATCTGCAAGTTCCCTTCCAAGCCATTTACTACCCTGACTTGGACAAATATAGCCATTCCTTCAGTGTTGTTGGATTAATAGCCTGGATTTCCTTCCTGAAAGACATTATGGAGCTACCTACTCCAAATAGAGTCATAGAGCTGTACAGCACGGAAGCAGACCCTTCGGTCCAAACCCGTCCATGTCAACCAGATATCCCAACCCAATCTAGTCCCACCTGCCAGCATTTGGCCCATATCCCTCCAAACTGTTCCTATTCATATACCCATCCAGTTGTTGGATGCCGTTTAAATGTTGTAATTGTACTAGCCTCCACCACTTCCTCTGGCAGCCCATTCCACACATGCACATACAACCCTCTGCATGAAAACGTTGCCCCTCAAGTCTCTTTTATATTTTTCCCCTCTTGCCCTAAACCTTTGCCCTCTAGTTCTGGACTTGCCAGACACCAGGGAAAAGACCTTGTCTATTTACCCTATCCATGCCCCACATGATTTTATAAACCCCTCAGCCTCCAACGCTCCAGGAAACACAGTTCCAGACTATTCAACTTTTCTCTACAGCTGAAATCCTCCAACCTGGCAACATCCTTGTAAATCTTTTCTGAACCCTTTCAAGTTTCACAACATCCTTCCGACTAGAAGGAGACCTGAATTGCACACAATATTCTAACAGTGGCCTAACCAATGTCCTGTACAGCCGCAACATGACCTTCCAACTCCTGTACTCAATACCCTGACCAATGAAGGAAAGCATACCAAAGCCTTCTTCACTATCCTATCAATCTGCGACACTACTTTCAAGGAGCTAGGAATCTGCACTCCAAGGTTTCTTTGTTCAGCAACACTCCTAAGACCTGACCATTAAGTGTATAAGTCCTGCTACGATTTGCTTTCCCAAAATGCTGCACCTCACATTTATCTGAATTAAACTCCATCTGCCACTCCTCAGCCCATTGGCCCATCTGATCAAGATCCCATTGTAATCTGAGGTAACCTCTTCACTGTCCACTACACCTCCAATTTTAGTGCAACTTACTAACTTGGAAATGAAGTATTCCTATGAAAGACGTTCTGTCTACGGTAGAATGGAAACACAGGATCTAAGTTTGTGTTGGAGGAAGAGAGATTAGGAAGAGCTTCCACTTTAGTTTCTCGATGGGCCAAATAGCTGACTTCGGCTCCTATGTCTGAGGGTCATTGTTTCAATTGTAAGTTCTGTTCAGCCTTAAGAATACATGCTTAAATACGCATAGAGAACTCGGTTTATCATGTGACTTCTTTCTCCAATGGCCAGTAATTCAATAAGTTATTGTTTATTCCAATTATTATGCAATCAAATCAGGTCTGGGAACTATTCCAAACGAAGTCCAATTAGCAAAAGCAATTAGCCTTTGAATGATTTGGTTTCGATTGTTCAATCATGACTTGCTATAGAAATACAGATGGTGCTTCCGTTTACATTGAGAAGACAGGAAGAAAGTTGATTTTAATCCCCATTGAGTGTCAATGTCTGTAATTATAGCATCGCTACAGTGTGGAAAGAGACCATTTGGCCAATCAAGTCTACACTAACCCTCTGAAGAGCATCCCACCCACTCCCATCCCTCCGTCCTATTCCTGTAAACCCTCATTTACAATGGCTACCCCATCTAGCATGCATATCCCTGGATACTATGGTGCAATTTAGCATGGCCAATCTACTAACCTGCACATCTTTAGACTGTGGGAGGAAATCCACCAGATAAAGAGAAAACGTACAATCTCCACACAGGCAGTTACCCAAGGCTGAAATTGAACCCGGGTCCCTGAATGCTGTGAGGGAGCAGTGCTAACCACTGAGCTACCGTGTCACTCTGGAGTCCCGGAGACAAGTCCTGGACAGAGGCCAATGCTTGGAGGCTGTAAGGTCTTGTGTTCTGAAGCCCAGCAGGTATGGACTCTGTGAAGAAAGGACTTTTACTTGATTACTTTAAAGACACTTTTTATTCTCATTCTAGACTATTAAAACGCTATATTCAAATCCATGCAGGCCTTTTATTTTAATACTTCAATTCTGTAACAACACAAAGTATTATACATGGGTACCCTGTACCTAAGATGGTGCTGAGAGGCGACAATATATGCTTTTTACTGCACTCATTTGAAAGCATGTGACAATATCGGCTATTCTCTGCTGTGATTAGCACAAAGAACCCATCTGAGATACCCCACAGAGGTGTAATGAAATAGAAATGGATGCCAAGCCAAACAGAATTGCCAAAACTGTGGTCAAAGAGGTCAGCTTTAAGGAAGACCTCATAAGGAAAGAAACAGAGGGTCTAAGGGAAAGACACAAAGTGATATGGGACTCAGGTGACTGAAAGTACAGGAGGTTTCAGTCGGTTACTGCCAATAAGAACAGGAAAGATCAAAACAAACTTGAGAATGTATTTTAAATTACACGTTTTGGGGGAGATTCATAGCAAATTTAGGTATTTAATGACAATAGTAATAGATTGTTTGAATGTGTCCGAACCATTTTGTTGTATGATCAGCAAAATCATAAAACTCCCTCATAAATTTAAAGCATTGCTTGCAGCTTTTGGACAAGATCCTAGATCTGCAGATAGCAGATTTCCTTTCCGAAAGCACATGAGTGAATCAAATAGATAGTTACAACAAGCAATGATAGTTTCATGATCACCATGATGTGGTCTGCTTGATGAAAATGAAAAATTACACTGAATCTATTTATTTACTCTGTGCCCATGGGCATCACTGGCATTTGCTGCCCATCTCTGTTAATCATACACTGACTGTTCAATTATATACAGCTGGCAGGTATTAAGTTGATTCTCATTTGAGCACCGAGAAAAGAGAAACTTTAGGGGCTTTTGAGGCCCCGCAGCAGTGTCCTTAGCTCTGAGCCAGAAGGAACTGGCTCAAATACCACCTGTCAATGAGGTGTGTTGTAACATTCCCAAATAGACTAATTTTTTAAAAAAATGAGAACCTTATTGAAACTGAATCAGGAGGAATATGCTCATAATATTTCATGCGAAACACAGGTAAAACTCAATAAAGATTGGTACAATCTTTCACCAGTTGGGCTTTCAGGATAAGAATACTAGTTTCCTTGGGACAGAATGATTTTTTTAATCTTAACTTCTGTAGTCTGTACAGGAAAATAATGGCATAGTGTTAATTTCATTGGAGTAGTAATCCAGAGATTTAGACTCCACAGCACAGCAATGTGGTTGATTCTTAACTGTCCTCTGAAATGAGGTGAGAGTGTGGTGCTGGAAAAGGACAGCAGGTCATACAGCATCCGAGGAGCAGGAAAATTGACGTTTCGGGCAAAAGCCCTTCATCAGGGATGAGGCTGGGAGTCTCAGGTGTTGAGAGATAAATGGGAGAGCGGGAAGGTTGGGGGGGTGGGGGGGGGGGAGTTGGGGCTGGGGGAAAGTGGCTGAGGGTGCGATAGGCGGATGGAGGTGGGGGTAAAGGTGATAGGTCAAAGAGGAGGGTGGAGTGGATAGGTGGGCAGGAAGATGGACAGGTAGGACGGGTCATGAGGGCAGTGCTGAGCTGGAAGGTTGGATCTGGGATAAGGTGAAGGGAGGGGAAATGAGGAACCGGAGGAAATCTTATCCCAGTTCCAACCTTCCAGCTCAGCACCACCCTCATGACCTGTCCATCTTCCTTCCCACCCTCCTCTCCATTCTATCACCATTACCCCCCACCTCCATCCACCTATCGCATTCTCAGCTACCTTCTGCCCAGCCTCACCCCTTTCCTATTTATCTCTTCACCCCCGAGGCTCTCAGCCTCATCCTTGATCAAGAGCGTTTGCCTGAAACGTCAATTTTCCTGCTCCTCAGATGCTGCCTCATCTGCTGTGCTTTTCCAGCACCACATTCTTGACTCTAACCTCCAACATCTGCAGTACTCACTTTCGCCCTGTCCTCTAAAATGACTTAGCAAACCACTCAGCTTAACAGCACTTAGGGATGGACAACCAGTGCTGTCCCTGCCAGCAATATCAACATTTCATGGAAGAATAAAGAAACCCAAGTGGAGAATGATGCAGCAGCAATGAAATTATGGTGATACATGTCAAATTCTGGGTGATATGTTTGGCATTGACAGTGTTCTTATGTGTCCATTACCTTTATCCTTCGTGGTGATGGGCTTGGGAGGTATAGCCTGCTGCAGTCAATCACACAGACAGGACGTGCTATAAACTGTATTGAATGGTCAAGTGGACTGATGTTTAGAGACGCGCTGTAAAAACTGGAAGCGGTTTTCTTTTTATACATGTGCACTGGAAAACCTAGTGAGGTTTCTTACCTGTATGCCCTGGCAGCGGAGAATGTGGCCGTGGTAGTGTTGGGGACGTACTTGAAGTCACAATCAGGCTCTTCCTGTTACTTGTACGGCAACTGAAACAGAATAAAGCAAAATATTCACTCAAACCATTTCTCTTGTGCCTCTTCCTAAATCTATCAATCATTTGTGCTCAGTTCATCCAGAAGGCAAGTTTCCTTTCAGTATCATTAGGTAAAAATCCTGCAATTCCCTTTTTAACAGTCTTGTGGGTCTACAACAGGACAGGGCCTGTAGCTTTTCAAGAAGGCAGCTCACCAATGCCTTCTCTAGGGCAACTAGGGATACGCAATGAAATGCTTGTCAGCTAATGACCCCACATCACACGAGTGAATAAAATAAAAAACAGACTTTCCAAATTTCAAGTCTGACTTGAAGCAAATTTATTTCCTTTTCGGACTGTTTAAATGTGTTAAACTTAACTAGTGCAGAGATTAAATGTGTGAAGAGCACATAATTATGCTTGGCCGTTTGTTAAATACCATCTGGAAGACATTTGAAATCCCAGTATTTGATATCTGACTGTTTTAGTTAATCAAGATCCCACAGCGTTCAGGGATTTCTCTTTATCAAAATTGCAGTGATTCTGTAGTTTATGAGAAACAACCAAGGTCAGCTTGCCATATATTATTTTTCCCTGCTGCTCTTTAGATAGAAAGCGTTAATCTGAATATAAAACAATAAAATTGAGAGTATAACCCTCTGGTATTGACCATTCTACTTATTATTTGTAAAGGGTTTACTGCAACACACATTATGAAAACAGAATATTGAAATGATTACAGCAGATTTCCAATTTCTTGTCATTGATCTACATCCATTTTATTCATCTCTCCATGCATCCTAATAGGATGATACTATTTGCTTAAACTAAACAGTTTCCTTGTAATGTGCCAAGACCAAGAACTGCATTAAAGGTCAATTAACTAAACACATACATTAGTTTATACTAAATATTGATAATATTAAAAGATGGTAAAAGGTGTAAGTTATCAGCTAAAAATTCCAGTGTTATAGTACAATTAAAGCTAAATTCAGGGAAGGGAGGAGGAGAATGACGACAGAGTCATTTCCAACTATTATTTCACGAGTTACTCAGACAAAGAAATTAACTGATACTCTTGGTTTCTGGTCTCAATGGGCATGTGTGAACAGCCCCTGCCTGTTCCTTGTCCAACATCGAAAGGTCAATGTTGAATGAGTGAAGAAATAAAATGCTGCCTGAATATTGTTCTGGATATGGGCTTAATGCTGCTTGTTGGGGCAATGCCATGGATAGTTTGTTTCAGCTGACTCTTCCATATTAGTGTAACAATGTCTCGTTTCCAATTTGCAATTATTATTTTCAACCACTAAAAACTCAAAACAGAGACACCTCCCCATTGCTAATTTTATACAAGTGGCAATATCATGATTAAACCATGATACTATCATAATCAAAATTCCCTTAGCTCTTTGTTACCTTTTTTTTAGAAAAAACAATCTTTTTCCCATCTGCCATCTGGGACATCCATCCTGGGAGTACAAACTAGTTACTGATCCTTAAGTTTCTGTCAATACTGCTATTTATAAAGTGAAAATAGTATGTGCCAGTTTCCTTTCCCTTCCTGCGAAGATGCAGAGAACCCACATAACGACGTCACTACTAAGCTTGGAAGTCACACTGTGTTGGAAGTCGCAATGTCAAACCTGTGTCATGACATACTGCAGCTTAAAACTATGCATCAATGTGTGCCAATATTTCTTGTACATTTTCAAGATAATTTACAAAATTACAGAGGGCGACCTAAGTATAGTCAAGTCTAACATACGATGACAGTCTCAACAATGGAAAAACTAGAGACTCCATGATAAACAATTTAAGTATGTAATCACTATTCTGTCAACTAAACTATATCAAAAGTAATAGTATGGTTCAGTGTGGTTCTAGCAAAATTAAAAACTTTTTAAAAATGTATATATGTTACGCAAATTTTATAATTATATCCTTAATATATCCCAAAAGTATCATATTTTTACACAGGCTGCTTCTTTCAGCAGGAGTGTGTAATGTCACCAGCAATGGTCCTTCTAAATTGTGTGGACACATAGCAACCTAAAACCCTGTGCAGCTTGAGTACCAGTCTGCCTCTTTAAACTAGCATATGTGTGAAACATTGGCCATCAGCTAATTTTAATCTTGAACTACGGTAAGCCTATTTCTAGAAACAGAAGCACAGCATTATTTACTTCAGGCAGAAATGCTACTGAATAAGAAGGGAGATAGGGAATGAGAAAACATAATTACTCCAGAACAGCAATCAGTGCTTACTGTGAATATAGTGAGCAAGTAACAGAATAGATGAGTTAAACAGCCATAATGACTGAGATAATAAATCACATAATAAAGCAGGAATCTTAATATGTGTAGAAAACAACATGAAGTAAAAGTGTAAATGCCTAAATTTTGGGTACTTATTTACTATACATCACATCTAACAGGCAGTAATCCAACAAGGAATAGTAGATTTCAACCAAGAGCATAGCTCAAACCACCTAAAAAAAAATCACATTCATCATTGTCAAAATCCATGACATTTTATACAGCAGTAAAAAAGGCTTCTAAAGAATATGCTTCTGACTAAAAATTATTTTTGTCTAAGCTACTGCTGCTGAACATGGTATCTTTTAGATTAGATTAGATTAGATTACTTACAGTGTGGAAACAGGCCCTTCGGCCCAACAAGTCCACACCGACCCGCCGAAGCGCAACCCACCCATACCCCCACATTTACCCCTTTTAACCTAACACTATGGGCAATTTAGCATGGCCAATTCACCTGACCTGCACATCTTTGGACTGTGGGAGGAAACCGGAGCACCCGGAGGAAACCCACGCAGACACGGGGAGAATGTGCAAACTCCACACAGTCAGTCGCCTGAGTCGGGAATTGAACCGGGGTCTCTGGCGCTGTGAGGCAACAGTGCTAACCACTGTGCCACCGTACCGCCCACTGGATATAATACCTCCTCACTTCGGGATATTCATGCGGCGCACTGTTAGTGTTCTTACCTCAGGGCCAGAAGTTGTGGGTTCAAGTCCCACTGCCACAGAGGCACGTCATAATATCCCAATAGGTTGATTAAAAATTGTGATTTTATTTTCATGACATACATATGTATAGCTATTCATACCTACATTTACTTTTAATGTTTGTTTGAATCTTGCATTGACAATAAGTGAGCATTACGGGTGCTATGAAATTGTTACACCAGTTGTTTAACATTAAGAAACCGTTAATTGCTTCACAGAGTAATGATATACACTCCACTCATAAATAAATATATACTAGTCAATTAAATAAGACATGTTGCAAAAGCAGATTTTTTTTTAAATTAAAGTACTTGAGAAAAATGGCTTATACCAACAGTTGCTTCAAGATAAACACATTTACACAAAACAAATAACAATTTTCTTGTCAAACATGCTGGAATTCTTCATGTTGTACAAATATCAGAAATATAAATTCAAAGGCTTTCCTAAAACATGACAACATCACAGACAGGTTAGTCTACCAGAATAAGATGCCGGGTCGGGCTTGAGAGAGAGGGAGAGAGCAAGCGAGCGAGAGAGCAGTAAGTTCCAAATTCCCAATGATTCATTGTGCAAGAATGCAAACAGAAGCTTGCGACTTGGACTGAAAATAAAACATGGTGGAAGATTTGCCTAACTTTACCCAGGAGGAAATGTGTCCAAGAAAGCACTTCTAACTGATGCTCGGAGAATTGAATATGTACTTAAAGGACAGTCTAGTGTATAGCTGATGTATATTTTCCTACTGTGTTAAAATTTCTATTGTCTATTTTAAAGTAAAAGTTGCCTAAAAATAGCACTTAGTCGACCATTTTCTTAATCTATGACAGCAAGTATCTTAAAACATGAAACTTTTCAGCTATTAACAAGATAGTCATTTTTTTTTTAAGTTATCAGTCCATTCAGGGTTCATAACAACAGAGACAACTTCCAAAAGAACAAAACTGATGTCATTCTAAGTTGTTTTTGGTGCCAGATGCTTCTTTGATACCAAAATGCTTGGATCTTTGTACTAAACGAGATATGAGAATGTTAATATCCTAAAATACTGGCTTAAAATGGATGGTGATAAGTAAAATAAAACCTTACAATAATCTATGATTTATCCTGTATAGTTACAATTATCTTGTTGCACATTTCAATAAAATAGAAAACAAAATTACAGTTACACAGGACAGAACATGACTATTAAAGATATAGTTAGCATTGTCATGGTAAATTTGACTCTGTTGACTCAAAAGGGAAGATCTAGAGCAGGTAGGATAGAGATGAGTTGCTTTCATCAGGTAACTTTGAAAAAACAATGTCCACTCAAAAACTACATGTATTTATAACAACACCTTTGAAGTAATTGACATCTCGATTGCTTCAGAGCAGCAATATGAGGGGATATTAGGGGAGCTGGCCCTCAGAAACCTGGTAAAGACTTGCAAATTTTAAGGAGCATCTTAAAAGGGTGAAGGGAGTTAAAAAATGGCAGAATGTCGTAGGGAGAGAATTTCCACAGCTTAACACCAAGGCAGCTAAATGTAGTGACTAATGATGGGATAATTAAAATTGGGGTACCAAAGAAGCCAGATTTCGAGCAGCACAGACTGTGGTTGTTGAGAAGTTGGAAGAGAATGCACAGATAGGAAAAGCAAGACCATGATTTGAAAACAAAGAATGGGAACTTTTGAAACTGGAGTGTAGCTTAACCAGGATCCTACACTGTTGAAAAAGCATAGTCAAATTGAACTTGTTGTGAGTAAGGACATGGACAACAGAACTTTGTGTGAACTTGAGTTTATAGAAAATGGGAGGTTGATAAGGAATGCATTAGAATAGTCAAATCTGGAGATAACAAAAGCATGGATCAGAGTTTCAGCAGTGGTCCGGAAAGGGATGGGTCAGAAACTTCCTCAAAACTAAACGATTATGAGACATCAGAGCAGAATTAGGACCTTTGTTCCATCGAGACTGCTCCATCATTTGATCATGGCTTACATGTTTCTAAACCCCATTCTCCAGCCTTTATCCCGTAATCCTTGATCCCCTTGATAACCTTTGTCTTAAATACACTCAATGACTTGGACTTCATAGCTTTCTGTGACAATGAGTGCCACAGATTCACCACCGATGGCTGAAGAAATTCCTACTAATCTCAATTCTAAGGGTCATCCTATCATTCTGAGTCTGGGTTCCTCAAGTCCTAATCTCTCTATTAGTGGAAAAAAACTTCTCCATGTCCATTCTATCCAGATGTCTCTGCATTCTGTAAATTTCAATAAAATTTATTCTTCTAAACTCCATCGAGTATAGACCCAGATTCCTCAACCGCTCCTCATATGACAAGTCCTTCCACCCTGGGTTCATCTTTATCAACCTTATTTGGACAAACTTCCAAAGCCAGCATATCTTTCCTTAGATACGGGACCCAAAACTGCTCACATTAATCCTCATTGGTTGTTCCTTTGGATGTACACCAAACAGGATTCTGCTGCACTACCAGCAATTAATGGCAACAAAGCTACAATCAGTCTGTGAAATTGTATTGACATAATTTTTAAAAGTAACAGAGGAAATGTTGAAAAGAATATTTTGATTCAGTTGGTAGCGATGACATGGAGGCAGTGATAGAAAAATAATTGTAAATGTTTTAAAGAGAAGAACAGATAAATATTTCAGTAAGCAAACCATAAAACTTTATGGGAAAAGGCCAGGGGAATCAAATTAACTGGAAGGGCTTTTTTTCCAAAACACTTGCAGCATGAGAATTGTCAGGATGGAAGTTCAAAGCCTATTATAACCACACTGGGATGATAAAGAAATAGCAGGCACGCTAGGCAGCTATTTGATGTTTTTTTTAAATTAGATGGTTAACACTCAGACACAGTAGGATTCAGTGGGAGTGGGTGGGATAGCATTTTTGCAGGAAGCAGAGTGGGAGGAGGTGTAATCCAGGTAGATGTGGGAGTCCTATTCAACTACCCATCCAGATGCCTTTTAAATGTAATTGTACCAGCCTCTCCTACTTCCTCTGGCACCTCATTTCACACACACACCACCCTCTGTGTGAAAAAGCTGCCCTTCAGGTCCGTTTTAAATATTTTCCCTCTCACCTTAACTCTGTGTCCTCCAGGTCTGGACTCCCCCCCGACCCCGGGGAAAAGACCTTGTCTATTTACCTTATCCGTGCCCCTCATGATTTTATAAACCTCAGTAAGGTCACCTCAGCCTCTGACATTCCAGGGAAAACAGCTCCAGCCTATTCAGCCTCTCCGTATAGCCTCCAACCCTGGCGACATTCTTGTAAATCTTTTCTGAACCCTTTCAAGTTTTGCAACATCCTTTATATAGTAGGGAGACCAGAATTGAATGCAGCATTCCAAAAATGGCCTGACAGATGTCCTGTATAGCTGCAGTATGACCTTCCAACTCCAATAATCAATGCACGTACCAATGATGGCAAGCATACCAAGTGCCTTCGCATTATCCTGTCTACCTGGGTCTCCATTTTTAAGGAACTCTGACCAGCACTCCAAGATGCCTTTATTGAGCTACACTCGCCAGGACCTTACCATTAGATGTATAAGTCCTGCCTTGTTTTGTCTTTTCAAAATTATCTAAATTAAACTTCATCTTCTATTCTTCAGCCCATTGACCCATCTGATCAATGTGTACAGCTTTGAAGGGGAAATTATTCTCAGAAAAATACAAAAATGATGAATGCACAATATTCAGCAGTATTGATGACTCTTCAGATACTGAAGGAATTTGTGTCTATTTGCAGCAAGATACAAATAATACCCAGGCATTTTGGGGTGATAGTAGGGTAAATAGCAACTAACAGTAAAGTTCACATAAGTGCCAGGCAATAACTATGTCTAACAAGAGAACATCTAACCTCCACCACTCAATGTTCAAAAATAATACTATCACTGATCCTCTTACAATTAATATTCTGAGGGTTACCAATGATAAGAAACAGAACTACACCAGCCATATAAACTCTGCACTCACAACAGCAGGCCAGAAGCTAGGAAAACCAGGATCGCCTGAGGGGTAATAGAGCCTCATTAACTCGTTTCAATCTTGTGATGGCAAGTTCAGTGCCTCCAATTGTCCACAAGGTGGGTTTGAGCTGATGGAATGATTGAAAACCCATCAACATATTGGTTATGAAGATTGGAAGACATTTTTTATATCCCACTGTCATGGTCTTAACAGGTCTGATATCTATTTTCTGTTAAAATCTCTTCTGTTGATCTGATTATGACAGTCAATTTCAGCCTGGAAAACCGACTTACATTTTTAGGTAATTGTGTAGATATATTGACTCTGCCTGACCCTGGTAGTTCAGAATGTGGAGCTATGGTCACAGTCAGCCCAGTTATGATCTTAATGAACTGCACAGCATACTCAAGGGGACGAATCACCTACTCCTTATTCTTATGTTCATAAACCTCAAACAGAAGTCACCTGACTTTCTAGTAGCCATGGTATGGTGTTCATTTTCCATATTTCTTCCTTTTTAAACTCTAAGTACAGAGGCTATTGCCCAGTTATCTTTTACATATATGATGTGACCATCACAGGAATTATGTCATAAAGCCATATGACAGAACAATCACTGTGCTTCTGATCACCTTGAAAAGAAATGCAAGAAAAGTCCTGAAATTAGAGTAATTTTGGGCCACCATGACAAAAGTAGTGCAGAAGTGAACTATTACACCAATTCCTGGTTTTAGAATAATATGCTTTGAGAAACAACTTGACATTTTGTGACTGCTTAGGCTTAAAAATGAAACATGCCACAATAGGCTCTGGAGAGACAATTCAACAAAATAAAGCAAGCAAACCTGGAACAAAACTTTAAGATATACCAAGACAATGGAACAACACGTTTAAAGTTGTGAAAATTTGTTAGATCAAATGCTAGTAAATATTTCTTTATGTAGATGACCATCAGTAAGAACAATAACAGTGGGCACTGGAAGCAGAAAGGATAGGATCAAGTTGCCAAAAGGCTTGCACTATATCTGCAATGAACTTTCCTATGAATAAATCATCGCTGAACTTGAGATCAAGACTTGACATTCATTATTAAAACAACTGTTGCATACCACACTGAAGATACCCTCATTTGAAAGATGAAGTTGAAGTTACTAAGATTTCCATTAATGGCTACTTATTTTGTAATTTTGAATGTAATAATAATTAAAGGTATTTGGGAGAGTCAAGGATTTTTTTCCATTCTGATCAGGCCTAACAGCACCTGGATTTATACTCAGCAGAAGAAACAAGTGGGATCATCAATTAAACTTTCCCTTAGGCTCCCCCAGCAGCAAGATTTATCTACTAGATACCTGACGTCAAATCATTACACCATAAGAAACAAAGATCCGCCAAGGCAACCAAAACTATATTTTTGCGCGAGTGCTAACAATGCATGAGGTGTTCAGACAGTTTATAAATAAATGTTTGCACGTTGTTAGATAATAGAAAAGTGATCTTCAGTAAACAGTTCATGGTAATCTTATCAAAAGGTCAAATCAAATATGACAGGTCAACAATGTGGCCTGCAGTCCACCAACTGGTCAAGAAGTATTGATGTAAAAGGAAAACAAACGAGATTAACTTTGTTTATCATCCCGTAGTTATATACCACAATATTGTTAAATTTAAATTCAGTCTAACCAATAGTACAATTTTCTATTCAAGAAACGAGTACATTCCAAGAATCAAAGTATCACATTAATTAATCTGTCGAGAGTGGTTATATGCTAAGAGCCAATATAAACTGATAAAGCCAAATTACCTGTTTTTGTATTGTAAGTTCTATGTATTTCTTTGACTTTACTCAATTAAAATTGAACAAGGACCTACTGGGACAATATTCAAATAGCTTGTGTAAAAAAAATCATCAAAATAGAATGAGGCACCAAAGTTGAATGCCTACAAAATAAGTCTTTAAAATAAGTCTGAAACATATTTACCAACACATGGTACAAATATACCAGAAAAATGTCCAAAACAGGATGAATCAACCATTTCCTAATAAGCTACACCAGTTGATGCCTTGCATGAACTAACTGAGAGAAAGTGAGGACTGCAGATGCTGCGGATCAGAGCTTAAAAATGTGTTGCTAGAAAAGTGCAGCAGGTCAGGCAGCATCAAAGGAAAAGGAGAATCGACGTTTCGGGCATAAGCTCTTCTTCAGGAATGAGGAGGGTGTGCCAAGCAGGCTAAGATAAAAGGTAGGGAGGAGGGACTTGGGGGAGGGGCGTTGGGAATGCGATAGGTGGAAGGAGGTTAAGGTGAGGGTTAAGTACCAAAAACTTTCATGTACTTACCCCCACACTCCGGATTCCTCAACTGTTCCAGAATCTTCCATCGTCCTCCGGAAGCGCTCCGGCGCAATTAACCACGTGGCCGCTTCACCAACCGCCGCCGCGAACCATGACGTCACTTCCGCCCCCACTGAACATGCAACCTCCATGATCACCGCCCAGACAACCGTCTCCATGATCGCCAGGAAGACCATCGCTGACAGATTCGCGGCCTCCGCGGGGTCCACAGCCACCGGGAACAACACCGTTTCTGCATTCACCGCAGCCACTTCCGCCCCTGGAGTTGCCGTCGCAGCATCTACTTCCGCCCCCGGTGACGTCACTCGCCTACACACTGACCATGCCAAATGTGTCTCCGCCCCCTCGCCAATCTCTGCCCCCGCGCCTAACCCGGCCCCACTCCAAGCTCCAGCCCCACACCAGGTCCTAGCTCCCAGCCCTGCCGTATTTTCACCATCCCTCCAGACGTCCCCCTCTCTGACGATGAAAGATCAGTCCTCAGCAGAGGCCTCACCTTCATCCCCCTACGCTTCCGGATTAACAAATTCAACACACGGCGAGACGTTGAACAATTCTTCCACCGCCTTCGCCTCCGCGCCTACTTCTCCAACCAGGACTCCCGCCCACCCTCTGACGACCCCTTCTCCCGCCTCCAACACACCCCATCCACCTGAACACCCTGTGCTGGCCTCTTACCCGCCCTCGATCTCTTCATAGCCAACTGCCGCCGTAACATTGACCGCCTCAACCTCTCCACCCCTCTCACCCTCGGAACATGCAGCCCTCCACTCCCTCCGCTCCAACCCCAACCTCACCATCAAACCGGCAAACAAGGGAGGCACGGTGGTAGTTTGGCGCACCGACCTTTATATTGCTGAGGCTAAACGCCAGCTCGCCGACACCTCCTCCTACCATAAAAACTATGGTATTTATCAAGCATTTTCACATCCTCAGAATGCCCCAAAGCAATGTGTAGCCAATTAAGAAATTTCAAAATATAATCACAGGTCTAATGTAGGAAATAGGGCAACTAATTTATGCTCAGCAAACTCCCACAATCAATTTGACCATGAGCAGATCATGTTTTATGATGTTGACTGAGAGGTACATGTTGGCCAGGGGGCAGTGAAAATCTCCCCTCCTCTTCTTCAAAACAGCATCACAGGATCTTTTACAACAATGCAGATGAGAAAATGGGGCACTAGTTTAACATCCCATCCGAAGCCATGATGTGGTGTACAAAGTTAAAAATCACACAACACCAGGTTTATAGTCCAACAGGTTTATTTGGAAGCACTTGCAGAGCACTGCTCAGCTACCTGATGAAGGAGCAGCGCTCCGAAAGCCAGTGCTTCCAAATAAACCTGTTGGACTATAACCTGGTGTTGTGTGATTTTTAACTATATCACATATGAAAGTACTCCTTTAGTACAGTACAAACTGCCAGTGTAGATTTTCTGTGCTCAAGTCCTGGAGTGGGACTTGAACCCAGAACCTTGTGACTGAGAGTCAAGCAAACCACATTTGAAACAACAACATAGATGGATGTAAGGGAAGCTGGTCAAACAACTGAAGGAAAAAAGAAAAGCAGGACTTGTTTATCGGATTGGGCGAAGAATGGTGACAGAAATATAAAGAGTCAATAAAGTGTGACGCAAGAAAAGGCACAGTAGGTCAGGCAGCATCTGGGGAACAATAGAGTGGGCTGAGGAAGGGTTATGCCCGAAACGTCAACTCTCTTGCTCCTCAGATGGTGCCTGACCTGCTGTGCCTTTTCCAGTACCATACTTTATCAATTCTTACTCTCCAGCATCTGCAGTCCTCACCATCTCCAAGAGAAATATAAAGACCAGTATGGTACCATCTGGTCAAAAACACTCTGTATCTGTGTAGTAAAAAATATTTAACACCAAGTGAACTATGAGATGCAGGCACACTAGTTGGCTATTCAATCCAATGAGCTCATGGTTGCTTTGATAATCCTCAACTCCAGTTTTCTTTTTCTTGATTTTCTTAACAATTAGAAGTCTGTCTATCTCAGTCTTGAACATACTTGACGACCCAATCTCAACAGCCCTCTATGGTGAAGAATTCCACAAACTTACCACCCTCAGAGAAGAAAAAAAATCCTCATCTGTCTTAAATGGGCAATCTTTTAATTGGAGGTTGTGCTCACTCTCCTATGCACTCCCACAAAATGGAAACAACCTCTCCATATCTATACTGTCAAACCCTCAAAGAATCTTATCATTTTGAATAAGGGTGTTAACTTTTCACTGCACTCATGTGAGTACATGTGACAATAAAGCTAATTCAATTCCAAAAGATTAGATATCCTGGTCCAGAAATGCTCACAATTTTAATTCTGATTCATTCTCACACTGACCTCTCTGTCCTTAACATTACATACTGTATTAAGAAGTTCAATGGAGTTGAAGATCAGCACCTTACCTTTCATTAGGTGTTTTACAACTTTCGAGATTCACACTGACTTCAAAAGTTTGATCAAAATCACCAGTCCCAATTATCTGCCATACAACAGGAGTTGGCTGTGTTTGCAGCTCATCAAGACCACAGTGTATCTGCGTCATGAACTCCTACTATCCACTCTAACACAAATAGCTCCCTTTGGTTCTTTCCTTCCTTCCACCTTTTCTCAACTTCCATTAAGCTTTAAAACAATTACATCTTGAACGATTTCTTAAAAGGGCATTGATCCAAAAATTCCTGTTTCTTTCTCCAAGGACACTGCTTGACACATTGTACATTTCCTCTTTTTTTTCAGTTCGCCAGCATCAGCTGTAGGTTGCTTGAGTCCTGAATTGAAATTTGTTTGGAGAGGGTGAGAACTTCTCGACGTGCAGCATGAATTACAAGATGAATGAGGGCATTTGGTGTTATGTGGTAACAAGATATTTGGTATTACAACAGAAGTATCTGTAACTTGAGAAAAAAATTCAACTGGCACAAATTCTAGAAGATGACATTCTCCAGCGCCAACTGAAAATTCCCTCCCTAAATTATCACCATAGTCATAGAGACGTACAGCATGGAAACAGACCCTCCGGTACAATCTAGTCCCACCTGCCAGCATTCAGCCCATATCCCTCCAAACCCTTCCTATTCATATACACATCCAAATGCCTTTTAAATGTTGCAATTGTACCAGCCTTCACAGGCCCAACATTTTCATGCATATGATCATTACATGATATCCTCAAAACTTAGTAAACTTAGTAGTGTGCTGCAGTCAGTGTATATCAAGGGTGTCCAATGTGATTGCTTCTTTAAAACATAAGTCAACCATAGTTCTTTACTGTACTTGACTGTTGTATCTGTAACTGCTAGCTTGTTGCTAACAGCTCAAAATCTACTTTTGTTCAAATGTTTATCTCCATCTGAAATATTCCCTGTGGAAAATGTGCAATGCTTTCACAATTATGTGGAAATGTATTCTAATATTTTTCAGAACTTTTTCATGAGAATTTTAAATTGCTACTCATGAGAGGAAACAATCAGTCGTCATTATCTATCACAAAATTCAGAACAAATTGCCTAGCTACTTTCCACCCATCAGTCTGCCCTTGATCATCAACAAAATTATGGAAGCTGCCATTGACAGTGCTATCAAGTGATATTTATACAGCAATAACCTGCTTACTGACACTCAGTTTGAGTTCCATCAGAGCCACTTGGTTCCTGACTTCATGAGAGTCATGGTCAAAACACGGACAAAAAAATGCTGAACTCCCCAGGTAAGACAAGAATTACTGCCCTTCACATCAAAGCAGCATTTTACCGAGAATGATATAAAGGGGTTCTGGCAAAATTGAAATAAATGGGAACCACAGGGAAATTGCTTCAGTGGTTGAGGTCTTACTGAACACAAAGGTCGTGGTTGTGGCAGGACAACCATCTCAGTCTCTGGACATCGTTGCACGAGTTCCTCAATGTACATATTTTTAAATCAATCTTCTGAGATGTTATTACACACCTATGGAGAGGCAGGACTCTTGGTCCAGTGATAAGATTTAGGGGTTTAGATAGGGTCGACAGTGAGAATCTTTTTCCTCGTATGGAGTCAGCTATTACAAGGGGGCATAGCTTTAAATTAAGGGGGGTAGGTATAGGACAGATGTTAGGGGTAGGTTCTTTACTCAGCGAGTCGTGAGTTCATGGAATGCCCTGCCAGTAGCAGTGGTGGACTCTCCCTCATTATGGGCATTTAAGCGGGCATTGGATAGGCATATGGAGGATAGTGGGCTAGTGTAGGTTAGGTGGGCTTGGATTGGCGCAACATCGAGGGCCGAAGGGCCTGTACTGCGCTGTATTCTTCTATGTTCTATGTTCTATGTAAGAAGGCTACTACTACACTGTTGGTACCTGAAGCTCCTCAATGCAGTTAGTTTTGAAGCAATCTGTTCAGTAATGTTCTTACACACCTCTGGTGCAGTCGGGATGTGAGCCTAGGCGCCTTGCTCAGAGGTAAGGACTCTAACACTGTGCCATAAGAGCCCCAAATTATAAACTAAAGGCATCCATGTCATATCCTAGGTCCAACCACCTTCACTCACATATTAAATGTAAACAAAAATGGTTTTCAACTGGCCTTAGCTCATCAGGGACTGTTAAATCTGTTTTCCAAAATATAGAATAAATAGGCATCAGGGCACAAGGGATATGACAGCATCAAGTGCATACAAAAGACAGCTTTCATGGTTAAAGCAGCACTACTCTATTATGATTAGATAACCAGTTTTCGTGGTGAAATCTTGATCATCGAGGATGATGAGTCCATTTAAGGGAGATTGTGGTCAAGTTGAATACAACAGAATATTTTGTAGAAACTTAAAATATCATGAGTCGATATCACCTCCTGTCAAAAAGTATAAAAATGGTTCATTTTGGTGGTGAAAGGTTGGGGGGGTGAGCAAATTGATATCAAGCATTAAAATTCAATGCAAATAAAGCATTATTCTCATTTTGAATTAGACCTCCCAACTCCTTCAAGTTGAAATCTGCAATTTAATTTTAAAATATGCCTTACACGAGGCAAATTTAGACTAAACTCACCATGTCACAACAAGGCCGCAACAAGATCTGCACTTTGATTATTTTAAAATATAAATCAATGATTTGGGGCAATACAATGTACAGACTTCCAAAATTATTATAATTAATTCAAATTCAAGGAGGGGAAGAATTTACTTCTGGTTGCAAGTTTCAAGCAGCACCATTGGAAATACTGTTTATTCACTGATGCAGATTGTCCTAGTTTCAACTAATCCCCTCAAGATTAATTGCAGAACGACAAGACTTTTTTTTAAGAAACAATGCACTTTTTCGCAGTTTCACTTAACGTAGATGGACTCCTCTAACCACCAATTCTATCTCATTTTAAATCAAGTAGAGCTCAACACATGAAAGAGTAGACCAGCAAGTAAAAAGAACTCTCAAAAATGGGTTTTTATTGACACATTAAGTCACACATAGGCAGGTGTGAATTTGAGGAAAAATTATAAAAGTGAAAACATGATTCCTGTCGAGACTGATTAGTAATTAAAGGGAATGATTTAACTCCAACTGATCAGATGAAGTCTCTCTCTCTATCAAATCTCTCAGTCAATGAATGAGTTTAGACAGTTGCAGTTTTCTTTGGAGGTGCTGGCCTAAATCATGAAGTTACTCAAAATTCAGATTGACTTAGTGATCCCTCTGAGCCACAGCACTTTGAGGATGTATAATAATAGTTTTTGACTTGGATGGAATAGACAGACCTTCTGATTCTGACCAGAATATACGCAATTTATGATCAATTGATGCTGACAGCATTTTCACAAGTGGAAAAGTACACACTCCCCAGCATTGGCAAGGCACTTCCAACTGGAACAAAAGGAAGCCATTACTTAAACTGAAGAGAGAAAAAAAACCACACATTACATATTGGTGAATTCTTTGTGTATAAGATATGAACAAAGTAGTCAGAGTTGGGGGAGGGGTGGAATTGATGACTAAAATGTTTAAATAACACATCCAGCCAGATTGAGGATTATGCTTAATGCTATTTTTGGCTAAGTTGCAAGTGAGGGATAAAAGATATTAATATTTGAAAATAAAAAACAAGATACAATGTCATAAAATAACTGAAGCTTAATAACATTTATTTTGATATTTCTGAACAGATCAGAATGCATAGTCAAAGAATTTGTACCTGTAGTTCCAATCAAAGAAACAGAAAATGGAGATACCGTTCCGTCATTGAATTGTGACAAAGTCCTTTTGTTTTATAAAATGGGATTATTAAATACAAACTGCAGCTTGAGAAATTGACAAGTGGGACCAATTTAAAGCACGAGACTACTAAAATTACAGTAACATGTAATGTTCCATCAATTTTTGAGGTCAATCCTTCATTATCCTTCTATATTCACCTAACCTAGTTTGACTGTTCTCAGTATAATAGCACAAGTACCCAGCATTCTCTAATAACACAAGCTACTGAACACTGCATTGCCCTTCAACTGGTAGAATAAACCCAGATATTTCTCGTATATGCAATTTCTTTAGCTGAAGATTCATCCTCTATATAAAAAGATCATTAGATCACAGTCATTATTTTCAAAACTGATGATCTGCAACGCAATGTCATTCACTACAGCATAATTTAGAAAATCTTTCTTACATCTTATGAAGCATATATCATTTTGGTAACTGTTACACGAGAAAGAACCATTTTCTGGAATGCAGGTATACAATAATTAGTTGCATTATTTCAGTGAAAAAGGGACTCAGCATGGCAGGATTATAGCAGAATGGAATGTAAAATACTGTACCTTTTTGAACGTCGGAGCATGCTTGTGTCCGGCATAGAGAAATTTGAGAGCAGAGTCCAAAAAGAATCAGACATGATCCTTTATACTTGTCATGGCTGCAGAATACAGTACTCTCTAACCACTAAGAAGCATTCAGCTATTCCCTCCAGACCACTAAGTTATTCCATTAAGGTTAGTCAGAAAGGCAGAATGCCGGTGTCGTCTGCTCTGCTGTCTATTGATTATGCCTGCTTCTCTATGCGTGTGCAGGTGATGGAAATTCAAGCTGAACTAGATGCAGATTCAGAAGCTCGCTGCACTGTAAGGAAGGCATTCAAGACCAAAGGATCAATTGCTGCTACATTAACAATTTAACCTGTTTTTTTTGGCTAACCTGCTTTACAAAATCAGTCAATGCTCATGTGCTGTCTCTGACCTATAGAATACAATCTGTGGCTAAAGCTCAACACCCTTGTACAATTTGCATGAACGTATTATCAGAAGCAACAGTATGTATTTATTAAAGTGAGACAGCTCTAAAATATTTTCCTTATGGTTATCAGGATAATGAATGTATATGTAAAAGTTACTGAATAATGCAAACACTGTTTATTTTTGCCATGATTGCAAGTGGTCCTGAGGAAATGTATTTGATAAACAAAAATCATGAAATCCGATTTCAAAATTTTCTCACACACAGCAATTAATAGGATCTTTTTAACATCTTTTCAATAGGTCCACTGTACCAAAGAAACACAGCTAAAAGGCAGAAGAAGACTTGCGTATGAAGATTGCATCATATCACGAGGAAAGCACCCCAGGGTACAGAATTTCCACTGCAGTTTTAAAAACACAAAACTTGCATTTGAAGCTGCTACTTAACATCATTTCCTGTTATCATGTAATTTCACGTGTCAAAAAAGTACATTAGGGAGAAAAATATACAATAACTTCTTACTCTCTGCATTTTCAGAGATGGAGAAATCAACTTTAACATACAAAAGATGAATGTTTTAATCAAAGTGATCTTAAAATGCTGCTCACATAACAACAATAACCTGCTCAGTTCCCCAGAGTGTTAAATTTCAGTTAACGTCAGGAGAAGTGTCATAGCATTTGTTCAGCACTCAGATTGCATTTGTAACCACATATCTTTTTCATGTTTTATGCCAAGTTGATGGCTCAGGGCTGTGAATTCTTAGTGCTAGGTGTTCAATATGCCTCCAGTCAATTGTACTAAACTCAACAGCCATTATGCACATATTGAGTCTAAGTGACAACAAACATCAAACCTTTCTGAATCAACAAAAGACTACCAAACCAACGGTATTCAATAACTATAGTCCTTAATGTATTTTAGTACAGCAGACAAAAGACTCCTACACTGAGATACACGTGAAAATGGTTGATTCCATTACAGCTTGCCAGCTGTGGTAAACAATTATTTTTATATGTGATAAAATGGTGTCTAGCAATACAAACTATTTAAAGCTGTAAGGCACCAGAGCTGAATCTGCTCCCAGATACAAAGTCCGAAAGAATTAGGGATTATTTTTATAGCTGGAGCTTGAAAAAATCCATCATCCTCAAGAAAAAGGAAATGGAAAGTACACAATGTGCACGTGGTATCCACAGCTCAGTGTACAACAGAATCACAGCAGAAACAAAAACCCTTATGCAAATAGAATATCGTAGCAACATTAATTTTGATAATAACTTATGTGACAGGATAAAACAATATTGCACAAATATAATTTCCTCATTTAAAGTTGTGGTTGTATTCCTGAATATTGTGACTTTAAGTGAAATGACTTTAAGTGAAACAGGTGTTCCCATAAAAATCAATGTAAAGAGGGAGTTAGGTTCCGTGAGATATTTCTTATTGAGCAGAAGGAGCTAGTTTAAAGAGCTCACCACATATGTGTCATACTGCTCATTCGGAGTTGAAATAATCTAAATTACTAAATTAACAAAACACAATTAAAACATACACTCACCTACCATTTTGCATTTCAGATTGACCAAACTCCATCTAGTGGACCATATTGGTCAGTACAGTTACTGGCAGAGTTCTAAGATTATCTGCACTGATCAACTCCTGCCATTAAGATGATTACACTGATGTGGATGTAGTCGTGGTGGTGCAAGGCCAGGGAGCAAAAGTGAAAAGCAATGACAGGTTTACACTGTAAGTAATCTAAAGCTCTGTAAGTAATCTAAAGTTTGGAGGAAGGAATCCCTAGGGAAAAAAGTCGAGGTCAGAGTAGAGGTTGGAACTCTCAGTGAGGATCGGATAGGTGGGAAGGAAGATGGACAGATGGGATAGGTCAAGAGGGCGGTGCAGAGTTGAAACTGGGGTAAAGTGGGGGGAGGGGAAATGAAGAAACTGAAGAAACCTTCCAGCTCAGCACCACCCTCATGACTTGTCCTACCTGTCCATTTTCCTTCCCACCTATTGGCTCCACTCTCCTCTCCGACATATCACCATTACTCCCACCTTCATCCACCTATTGCACTCTCGGCTACCTTCCCCCCACCCCCCTTCACATTTATCTCTCCACCCCTGAGGTTCCCAGCATCATTCCTGGTGAAGGGCTTTTGCCCAAAACGTCGATTCTCCTGCTCCTCGGATGTTGCCTGACCTGCTTTTCCAGCACCACAGTCTCAACTCTAATCTCCAGCATTTGTAGGCCTCTCTTTTGTCTCGTTGACTTACTGATACAGCTTATGCTCTGTACATGGTATGTAACAATGTAAAACAAAAACAGGTTGCTGGAGAAACTCAGCTGGCAGAAACTGTGGGGAGAAAGCAGAGTTAACCTTTCAGGTCCAGTGACTTTTCTTCAGAACATACAAACATGCTGCCTATGCCAAGTTATATATATACACCACATGGCCCACCATCAGCTTCAATCAGTAATGTCGACAAACTATTACATCAGCAAAGTGCATTTGTCAAAAAAAACATAATAATATTAACACTGCAGTAAAATCAGTGATCAATTTTCTATCATTCTCTGTTAATATATACTATTTCCTGTCACTTGATTGCTTCTGATTTTTTTTTCCATGTATCCCTCAGAGATATGTTATACTTATGCATTTGCATTCAGAAATGACAGATGAGTAACATCGAACATAGAACATTACAGCGCAGTACAGGCCCTTTGGCCCTCAATGTTGCAACAACGTGTGGAATAAATCTGAAGCCCATCTATCCTACACTATTCCATTCTCATCCATAAAGTTGGTGAGTCTACTACTGTTGCAGGCAGTGCGTTCCACGCCCCTACTACTCTCTGAGTAAAGAAACTACCTCTGACATCTGTCCGAGATCTATCACCCTTCAATTTAAAGCCATGTCCCCTTGTGCGAGCCATCGCCATCTGAGGAAAAAGGCTCCCACTGTCCAAACTATCTAACCCTTAATTTTATGCCTCAATTAAGTTACCTCTCAACCTTTTTCTCTCTCACAACAACAGCTTCAAATCCCTCAGTCTTTCCTCATAACACCTTCCCTCCAAACCAGCCAACGCCCTAGTAAATCTCTACTGAACCCTTTCCAAAGCTTCCACATTCTTCCTATAATCTGGTGACCAGAACTGTACACAATACTCCAAATGTGGCCGCATCAGAGTCTTGTACAGCTGCAGCATGATCTCATGGCTTCGAATCTCAATCCCTTCACCAATAAAAGCTAACACACCGTATGCCTTATTAACAACCCTATTAATCTCGGTGGCAACTTTCAAGGATCTATGTACCTGGACACCGAGATCTCTCTGCTCATCTACACTACCAAGAATCTTACCATGAGCCCAACACTCTGCATTCCTGTTACTCCTTCCAAAGTGAATCACCCCACACTTTTCCGCATTAAACTCCATTTGCCACCTCTCAGCCCAGCTCTGCAGCTTATCTATGTTTCTCTGTAACCTACAACTTCCTTCGGCACTATCCACAACACTACTAACCTTAGTATCATCTGCATATTTACTAACCCATCCTTCCACGCCTTCATCCAGGTCATTTATAAAAATGACAAACAGTAGTGGCCCCAAAACAGATCCTTGCGGCACACCACTAGTAACTGAACTCCAGGATGAATATTTCCCATCAACCACCACCCTCTGTCTTCTTTCAGCTAGCCAATTACTGATCCAAACTGCTAAATCACCTTCAATCCCATGTCTCTGTATTTTTTGCAATAGCCTACCGTGGGGAACCTTATCAAATACCTTACTGAAATCCATACACACCACATCAACTGCTTTACCCTCATCCACCTGTTTGGTCACCTGTTCAAAGAACTCAATAAGGTTTTGTGAGGCATGACCTACCCTTCACAAAACCGTGTTACTATCCCGAATCAACTTATTCCTTTCTAGATTATTCTATCTTTTATAACCCTTTCCAACACTTCACCCACAACTGATGTAAGGCTCACTGGTCTATAATTACTAGGGTTGTCTCTACTCCCCTTCTTGAACAGGGGAACCACATTTGCTATCCTCCAGTCTTCTGGTACTATTCCTGTAGACATTGACGACATAAAGATCAAAGCCGAAGGCTCAGCAATCTCCTCCTTGGCTTCCCAGGCAATCCTAGAATAAATCCCATCCGGCCCAGGGGACTTATTATTTTCACACTTGCCAGAATTGCTAACACCTCCTCCTTATGCACCTCAATTCCATCCAGTCCAGTAGCCTTTTTCTCAGTATTCTCCTCAACCACATTACCTTTTTCCAGTGTGAGTACTAATGAAAAGTATTCATTTAGCATTATTATTAGCATCTGTGGAGAGAGAGAGTGTTAACATTTCAAGTTCAATGACTGTTTTTTGGGACATTCATTTTAATTTCCTTGCTTCTGCACTCTGTGCTTGCACTGATTATGTTGGGATCCCATACTTCTTTTCACCCACTTTTTCAATTTGCTCTGCCAACTTCAATGATTTATGCCGATATATCCAGAGGTCTCCAGCTCATTATTCCTGAAATTCCTGGATTACTCCACATTTCATTAAATTTCATCTGCCTTGTGTTTGTGCGTTCCAACTAGCCCCAACCATGATGTTAAACGGACTGGGTTCAAGTTGCTGCGTTTATTCTTTGACCCTTTTTTGGACAAGGTGTAATATTCACAATTCTCCAGTTCTCGGGCACCACTCTGTATTTGAAGGTCATTGGACAATCATAGGCAGTGTATTGGCATTTTCTCTCAGCGTTCTCAGATGCAGCTCATTCACCTCTAATGAAATACCAACGTTAAGTACAACCAACCTTCCAAATATCCCCTATCAGTTTATAACCCATCCACTATCTCAACTCTCCCTTCATAGAATCATAGAAACATCAAATGCCTACAGTAGGGAAGGAGGCTATTTGGCCCATCAAGTCCACACTGACCCTCCAAAGAGCATCCCAATCTGAGCTGTAACCCGATATTTCCCAAGGCCAATCCAGCTAACCTGTTCATCTGTGAACTGTGGGAGGACACTGGAGCACTCAAAGGAAACCTACGCTTCTTTCTAAGTGAATTTGTTTCTTGGTTTTTGTTTCATCATTTAACCTTGCCACAATGACACCGGAAATGAAACGATACAAGAGGTACAGCAAATGTACAGGACAACGATAGATATGTTTGGTGCGATCAGATTCCATTCTTTTCTTACCCTAAGTCATGTCTGTATTGATGTTTTTATGTGATACCTCATAGAAACAGGTGTCTTCATATCATTGCTTTTTCATAATACTTCATCTATTGACACAGATGCCACTGACTTGCCACTGTCTCATTAGCAACCTAGAGTGGTTCAATACCTTCCTGTGATTTTGCTTCTCTCATTTTCTTTCCACCTTTTCCATTCTGCTTCTGCATTATATTTGTTTTCTTCTGCCACAAAGGTGGTTACTCTCACAGTGAGTTCATTATTGTCAGTCCTGCTTATGCAAAGCCCATGCTACATATACTGCTAACATAAAATTGGTTGAAATATCTCAGAAATTGTAATTCTTAATGTCTACATCTTCAATCATAAATGCATACTGGGGTTGCCTTTACAGTATTTCACTTTGTTTTCTTCCTACACCTTTAAAACATAAAGCACAAGTGTACTCGAAAAGTAGAAGTATGTTATCAGATAATTATATATACATTCAACATTATAGCTCTTCAATTGTCCAAAGGTCAGATGTCACTTTGCCCATTTGCTAACAATTCCTTTTGGCACATGGATAACCAGTCTGAAAATATGAAGAAAATCCAGTGATTAGCCAACTACTTATAATGAAAATTGTTTTTCTTCATCTTTTCTCTTTCCCTACTACCAGTTTTCTATGCCACCTCCATGTAACTAAGGAGCAAATACTAAAACTGATTGCTTGAGAAATGTGCGTGATAATTTGTTCTTCGGTTTCCCTCTGTGAAGTGAATTTTAGCTTGGTACCCATTTGTACTTGCGCAGCTAAAATTGCCACGCGGATGAATTGTAGGCTATAGAGTTCCTTTAAAAAGGCTTAAATTAAGGCTGAACTTCAATTCACCAGCATTAACGTGTAAGGAGCAACTGGATTCTGATTTCTCTTGTTGATAATCACCTAGTAACAAGTGAAAACAACACAAGGCATAATAAGTCTTAGAGGAGATTGAAAAATTATGATAAGCATTTCATGTCTGAATTTGCAACTGCTGTGTTGACACAGGTGTGTGGAGTATACATATTCATAAGTACTTTGTCAGGCGCTGAAGACGAGCTCTGCTAGACACTCTCTCTCTCAGCACTTTGTCCACTCTAATCTGTTTCTACTCAGAAAAAGTACAGCAGAATTGTTTTAGAATTCTGAACTGCAGTAGCACTCTGGCCTCAGAGCAACACTAGACAACTGAGAGGTGTGCTAAGTGATGAAGGGAAGAAAGTAGCACTGGCAATTGGGAGTAAGAAGAAAGGCTAGTTGTATGGCATGGTTTAATACAAGCAATTTATAAAATGTATGATTTACGCCCAGATAATTAAGCATTTCCAGCTGTTCGTATGGACAAAGGTGCTAAAACAGACTACGAGTTTAAGATATTCTGGCGCCATGATACCTTAGGTAACATAAATATCTTCACAGTATGGGACTGAATTTCTCATCACATTTGTTTCAAACTGGGCCTGTTTTCATAAAGTAAAACATTCCGCAGAAACATTTAGTACGAAATTGGGTAAATGCATAGTGAATTAGAAACAGATCCATTTCTTTTCTCACACCTTCCTACTCATAAGACCCAGCTACAATTAGAAGAATGAAGCTTGTTTGCGACTTCAAATTGCAATAACAAATTTCTTTCCTATGAAGTGAGAGAAATACAATGAGGTGGAATTCACAACCATGTAAAAAAAATGAAGGCTAGAGTTCCTAGGATGCTGAGACATGCTGAAACTTAAGCAGTAAATGGATTAACTGTTTAAATTGCTGAACAACCACTTTATAAAGTTAGACAGACTGAATAAACCTGAATAAAATTGCATTGCACTGCTCCTGCCTTGAAATCAGTAATATTAATTCTACTTTGAAAGAACCCACATTATTCACATGCAAACAAATAGGGTGGCACGGTGGCTCAGTGGTTAGCACTGCTGTCTCACAGCACCAGGGCCCCAGGTTCGATTCCAACTGTCTGCCTCGGGCAACTGTCTGTGTAGAATTTGCACGTTCTTCCTGTGTCTGCATGGGTTTCCTCCGGGTGCTCCAGTTTTGTGGAGCAGGTGAATTGGTCATGCTAAATTGCTCATAGTGTTAGGTGCATTAGTCAGAGGGAAATGGGTCTGGGTGTGTTACTCTTCAGAGGGTGGGTGTGGACTGGTTGGGCCGAAGGGGCTGTTTCCACACTGTAGGGAATCAAAATAGCAAGGAGGTTGCATAATTAATACATTTAATTTACACAAATTTCCTTCCGAATACTCGCAATGTTAAAAATCACACAATACCAGGATTTAGTCCAACAGGTTTAATTGGAAGCACACTAGCTTTCGGAGCGACGCTCCTTCATCAGGTGATTGTGGAGGGCTCGAATACTTGCAATGGTTGTTTAAGAATTGGTAGCACTCTACGTTACATTTGCAGTCAAAACATGATGCTATGATCTTCAGATAGAAACTGCAACTCAAAGCAAGAACTTGCATTTAAGTCACACCTTCAGCCTTTGTTATGCTAATACTTTACTTCTTGGACAAAGGCTGAAGTATTCAGTTGATTTTTGCCAAATTAGGGACAGTTGTTATTAATGAAGAAGTCAGTGGCTTTTGTCCCAGTCAGATCACAGAGTAGATAAGGTGATCAAGAAGGCATAAAGCTTTCATCAGCTGGGGCATCAAATATAAAAGTTGGCCAGTTATGTTACAGCTGTATAAAACTTTAGTTAGGCCATACCTGCAAGCAGTACTGGTCATCACACAATCAGAAGGACATGGATGCTTTGGAGAGGGTGCAGAGAAGATTTACCAAGATGGTGGCTGGTCACTGGATGGTTTTAGTTATGAGAGAGGTTGGATAAACTTGGATTGTTTTCACCGGAAAGACGGAGACTGACGGGTGACCTGATAGCGGTCTACAAAATTATGACAGGCAACAGATAAGGTGGATAGTCAGAGGCTTTTCCTAGGGTAGAAAGGTCAACTGCAAGATGGCAGAGATTCAAGGTGAGAGGGGAAATGTGTAGGGGAGAAGTGCATAAGTCACGGACTACTCCTTTATGGAGTACTAGGGTGCTTTAGTACACAGAGGAGTTTATCTTTTTGAGTGACTCTAAATAGCAAAAATATCAGCTTAATAGAACAAATTACGTTTGAACCACGTTTGTACATAAAACTAGTCTTATAATAATTAATCAAGGAGTATTAAGTCAATTAGCATCTTAGAAATTTAATGACTTCTATTTGCTGTAGATATTTTGGTAAAAACAGCACCACTCACAATTTATGCAAAATTACTAATTAACTGTACAATATTTTTCCAACTTTTACAAATGCAAAGTAATCACCAAATGTACAGATAGGATCTGACGAAATCTTAGTAAATCTTTAATTTACGAGTCACCAATGAGAGAGGAGTTTCAGCATTTCTCAGCTGGTGTCTTCAGCTGCTGACGCATAAACCTGATTAAACCATCCTGTTCAGCAAGTGACAAAGTAGAGATAAATCATAAGCAAAATCAGCTCACCTGTGAAGGGTAATGAGTTCGGTTTCAGCCAGAATTATGATGAAAATGAATAACAATACTGCACCAATAAAAAAAAGCACAGAAGGGACCAGTATACTTTCTCCCTCTAGTGCTGAGTTTATGTATCATTTCTTAAGTGAAAAATTAAAAACATACACTTCAGCATATTGAGCAGAAGCTCTGATGAATGAGGTTGTTAATATTTCAGGCTAATAATCTTGCATCAGGATTAAACACTAATTCTGTTTCTTTCTCCTCGGATGCTGCTCAATACTTCCAGCATCTTTAGTTTGCTTTTCAAATGAACTGGGAAATTCAGTTAATAGATAGGTCATATCTCTTAAAGACAGGCAGACTCGAGTTGAAAAGTATATCATCCATGACTAACTAAAAAGTTAAGGAGTTTAAATTTAAAGAAAAGATGCACAAATTCCATAAGGATTTGTAACACATCAGAGGTCTGGACAAACAAAATAAAATATGGAAGGAAAACTGAATTGTCAAAAGGAAAATAATGTTTGACATTTTTTTAGATTTATTTCAGGAAGTAACAAACCATGTGAATAGGAGAACCTGTAGGTAGTGTGCACTTGGATTTCTAGATGGCATTAGACAAGGTACCACAGCAAAAATTATGATACATAATAACAGCTCAAAGAGTAGGAGTTAACACATTAGCACAGATTAAGGACTGGTTACGAAACAGGAAACGGAGACCAGATTTTTATGGGTTTTTCAAAACTTGGCACCTAACTATGGAGTATAGCAGGAGCCAATGCTGGGGCCTCAAGTTTTTACAGTCTATGATCAGGGGATCAATCTATGACTTGAACAAAGGGATCAAATATATGGGTGCTAAATTTGCTGATGCTGTTGTGAAAAGGACATTTGGCACGAAGAATTGAAAACAACATATTATTTATATGCAGTGAAACAGCAGGAATTTGGGGTACTGAAGTAACAGGATGTCCTGGTAAATGAATCACCAAAAGTTAGCTTACAGGTACTGCAAATGATTAAGACGACAAAGGAAATGGAATATAAATGAAGGTCTGTTTGCTACATTTGTGCAATGTGTTGGTGTGGTAGTGGTCAAATCAATGATAACAAGATCATTCAATGTTAAGTGGTGATGGTTAGACTCACTCTTGTTGGAGATGGCCATTGCTCGGCATTTGTGTAATACAAATGCTACTTGCCACTGGTCAGCCCAAACCTGGATATTGTCCAGGTCTTGCTGCCTAACCTATCCTACCCTATCCTATCCCGGTAAGCCTGCATTTCCCATGGCTAAGCCACCTAACCTGCACACCCCTGGACACTACGGGCAATTTAGCATAGCCAATTCACCTAACCTGCATATGTATGAACTGTGGGATGAAACCAGAGCACCCAAAGGGAATCCACGGACACACAGGGAGAATGTGCAAACCCAACACAGGCAATCGACTGAGGCTGGAACCTGCCAGTCATTAATGAACATCACCATTTCTGACTTAAGATGGTGGAAAGGTCATTGATGAAGCAGGTGAAGATGGTTGGGTCTAGGACATTACCTTGAAGTCATGTCCTACAGCTGAGGTGACTGACATCCATTAACTATAACTACTTTCCTTTGTGCCAATATGATTGCAGTAACCACTAAGATTTGTCTTTGATTCCCAATTACTTGAATTTTGCTAGGGCTCTTTGATGCCAAGGTCAAATGCAGCCTTGGTGTTAAGGACTGTAACCATCCCCTCAACTCTGGAATTCAGCTCTTTAGTCCATGTTTCAATGAAATCTATAAGATGGTCAGGAGCAATGAAGCCATGATGGAGCCCAAACCGGGCCTCAGTCAGCAGATTTGAAGCCAGTACTGTTTGATAGAAGGTGTCATCAATTGTGCTATTACTTGACAGATGGTTGACATTGGACTGATGGAATGGTAATTGATAGGTTTGAATTGTCTTGTTTTTTTTGCGCACAGGGCATACCTGGGCAATTTTCCACTTTGTAGGCTAACTGTCAGTATTGTAGCTGCACTGGAACATTTGGCTAGGGCAGCAGCAAGATCTGGAGTACACACCTTCAGTATTACAGTTGAATTGGTGTCAGACCCATAGCCTTTGCAGTACCCAATGCCTCCAACTGTTTCTTGATATCACGTGGAGTGAATCAAACTGGCGGAAGATTGGCATATGGGGACAACTGGAGGAGGCCTAGATGAATCACCCACTTGGCACTTCTCGATTGCTGTGAATACCTTTTGCATTGCCGTGCTAGGCTTTTCCATCATTGAGGATGGGTATAAGTATGGAGCTGCCTTATCCAAAGATTGCCCACAACACATTCATGACTAAATCTGGCAGGACTGAAGAGCTTAGATCTGATTCTTTGGTAGTGGGATCACTTATTGATACGTAAGTGGTTCTGTTTGGTAGCTTCAGCAGGTTGACACCTTTTTAGGAATGTCTGGTGCTGTTTCTGGCATGTCCTCCTCCACTCTCCTATGACCCAGGTTTGATGCCTTGGCCTGGCGACAATGGTAGAATGGGGACCAAATTTGAACCAAGGCTGCAATACGGTCAGGAACTGTTTAGCCCTGGTGGAACCCAATTTAGGCACCACAGAGCTGGTTATTGCTGAGCAGATGCTACTTGATAGCACTGTTGTTGATATCTTCCATTACTTTACTGATAATCCAGAGCAGCCTGAAGGGGTGGTAATTGGCAGAGTTGGAGTTGACCTGCCTTTTGTGCACAGGGCTACCTGGGCAATTTCCCACATTGGTCGAGTAGATGCCACTGTTCTAGCTGTATTGGAACACTCGGTAAGGGGAGCAGCAAGTTCTGATGCAGTACTATTGCTGGGATGTTGTCAGGACCCCATTGCCTTTGCAGTATTCAAAGCCTCCAGACTCACTTGATATCATGTCAAGTGAGTCAAATGGGCATCTGTAATGCTGGGGACCCACTGGAGGAGGCTGAAATGGATCATCCACTTGCACATCTGGCTGAAGATGGCCGCAAATGGTTCAGCCTTATCTTTTACACTGATGCACTAGGCTCTGCCATTATTGAGGTTGAGGATATTTAATTGTACACCACCACTCACAACTGAATGTTGTAGGACTGTGAAATTTAGATCTGATCCATTGGTAATGGAATTGCTTATCCTGACGGCTCTTGCCACTTATGCTGTTAGCACACAAAGAGTCATAGTTTGCAGTTTTACCATGTTAGCATCTCATTGTTAGTTCTACCAAGAGTCCTCTTGCACTCCTCATTGAACCAGGATTGATCTCCTGGCTGGACGGTAATGATGTTTAACTGACTAGCTGGCTGGCTGCTAACCAATTAAATGCTGTCTAAATGAACAGAGTAAAATAGACACTTCTTATACAAGAATGTCACATGTCACACTGATAGAAAGCATAAAGGTACTGTGTGTTTCATAGAATACCTTCATACAGAGGCGTACTTTCTGCCCATCAAATCTCTTCCACCAAAGCTTGGCTAAATGTACACTAGTCCCACCTTCCAGTACTAGGGGATTTGGATCTAAGGATTTAAGTAAGCTAGGACCTGGAACCTGATGTCCGTGAAAGTGATGGAAGCAGAAACCATGAATAATTTCAAAGAAAACGGGGTGGGCACTTAAAGGAAATATCGGAGGAGAAAGTGAGGTCTGCAGATGCTGGAGATCAGAGCCAAAGAGTCATAGTTTGCAGTTTTACCATGTTAGCATCTCATTGTTAGTTCTACCAAGAAGGGCTTATGCCCGAAACGTCACGTCGATTCTCCTGTTCCCTGGATGCTGCCTGACCTGCTGCGCTTTTCCAGCAACACATTTCCGGCACTTAAAGGAAATCAACTTGCAGAGCCAACATGATAGAGCTGGCAATAGGGAATGATTGAACTTTCTATGGTGAACCAATACAGAGTTGACTGAAAAGCCTCTTTCTCTACATCAATTGGAGGGTAGCAAATGTAACCCACTATTTAATAAAAGTAGAGAGAAAACAGGGAATTTCAGACCAGCTAGCCTGATATCGATACTGTGGAAAATGTTTGAGTCCATTCTAAAAGATTTCATAGCAAAGCACTTGGAAGACAGTGGCAGGATCGAAAAGAGCCAGCGTGAATTTACAAAAGAGAAATCAGCTTAACAAATCTACTGGAAATTTTCAAACTTATAATTAGTAAAGTTGGGAATGAGTAGATGAAGTTTATTTGGATTTTCAAAAGGTCACACATACGAAATTAGCATGTAAAGGAAATGCAAGTGGTGGCAGTGTATTGAAGTGAAATGAGAACTGGTTTGCAGACACGATTCAAAACGTAGGAATAAAAATGAGTTTTTTTTCTGAGGAGCAGAGAGTGACTAGTGGGTACCACAAGGAACTCAGCTATTGACAATACATGTAATAATTATTTAGATGACGGAACTAAAAGGAATATATCCAGGTTTTCAGATGACAGAAAGCTGGATGTGCACGTGAACTACGAAGAGTGTGCAGAGATGCTTTAGCAAGATTTGGACATATTGAGTGCAGAGAGAAATAGATGGCAGATGTAGTGTAATGTGAATAAAAGTGAGGATGTCCACTTTGGTAACAAAAGCAGGAAGGCAGATTATCTGAATGGCAACATATTGGGAAAGGGGGTGGTTCAACATGCCCTTTTTCACCAGTTGCTGAAAATAAGCAGCAACCAGTGAAGAAAGCAAATGGTTGGCCTTCATTGCAAGAATGTTTGAGTACAGTAGCAAGGATTAGAGTCATAGAGATGTACAGCATGGAAACAGACCCTTCAGTCCAACCCATCCACGCCGACCAGATATCCCAACCCAATCTAGTCCCACCTGCCAGCACCCGGCCCACATCCCTCCAAACCCTTCCTATTCATATACCCATCAAAATGCCTCTTAAATGTTGCAATTGTATCAACCTCCACCACTTCCTCTGGCAGCTCATTCCATACACGTACCACCTCTGCGTGAAAAAGTTGCCCCTTACGTCTCTTTTATATCTTTCCCCTCTCACCCAAAACCTTTGTCCTCTTGACTCCCTGACCCCAAGGAAAAGACTTTGTCTATTTATCCTATCCATTCCCCTCATAATTTTGTAAACCTCTATAAGGTCA
>NC_057720.1:38451148-38546112 GCF_004010195.1 Chiloscyllium plagiosum | reverse complement strand
ATTACTATTATAGGACAAGCCAAACAGAGAACAGCCAGGGAATTCCTAGAGGCATGGCACTTATCCACAGATTCAATCAATAAGCACATCGATCTGGACCCAATATACCGACCATTGCAACGGACAGCTGGAACTGACAACCGGAAGCGGCAAATTCAAACCACTACAAATGCCGGAGGAAAGATCACAGAAGCGCTTCACAGGAGGCTCCCAAGCACTGAGGATGTCACCTAGACAGGGGATGAAACGTCTGCAACACAAATTCCCAGCTCGGCGAACAGAACCACAACAACGAGCACCCGAGCTACAAATCTTCTCACAAACTTTGAACACCTCCAATTTTGGTGTCATCTGCAAACTTACTAACTGTACCTCTTATGCTTGCATCCAAATCATTTATGTAAATGACAAAAAGTAGAGGACCCAGCACCGATCCTTGTGGCGCTCCACTAGTCACAGGCCTCCAGTCTGAAAAACAAGCCTCCACCACCACCCTGTCTTCGACCTTTGAGCCAGTTCAGTATCCAAATGGCTAGTTCTCCCTGTATTCCGTGAGATTTAACCTTGCTAATCAGTCTCCCATGGGGAACCTTGTCGAACACCTTACTGAAGTCCATATAGATCCTATCTACTGCTCTGCCCTCTTCAATCCTCTTTGTTACTTCCTCAAAAAACTCAATCAAGTTTGTGAGACATGATTTCCTACGCACAAAACCATGTTGACTATCCCTAATCAGTCCTGGCCTTTCCATATACACGTACATCCTGTCCCTCAGGATTCCCTCCAACAACTTGCCCACCACCGACATCAGGCTCACTAGTCTATAGTTACCTAGCTTGTCCTCACCAGCCTGCTTAAACAGTGGCACCATGTTAGCCAACCTCCAGTCTTCCAGCACCTCATCTGTGACTATCGATGATACAAATATCTCAGCAAGAGGCCCAGCAATCACTTCTCTAGCTTCCCACAGAGTTCTAGGATACACCTGATCAGGTCCTGGGAATTAATACCCTTTTTGCGTTTAAAGACATCCAGCACTTCCTCCACTGTAATATGGACATTTTGAAAGGTGCCACCATCTATTTCCCTACATTCTGTATCTTCCATATCCTTTTCCACAGTAAACACTGATGCAAAATACTAACACTGAAGTCCAACATCACCATTTATATAAAATATATATCAACATGAGCTTTATGAACCATGTTGCATTTCAGATTGCCCAATTTTCATTCAAATTCATTTCTGACTATGTATAAATTCTCCATGAGGGGGAGGTGATGATGTAGTGGTAATGTCACTGGCCTAGTACTCCAGGTTACTGTGAGGTCATGGGATGGAATCATGGTAAAGTCTGAATTAAATATAAAGAAAAATCTGGAATTAAAAGCCACTCTCATGGTGGTCACGTAACCATTACAACAAGAACCTACCTGGGTCACTAATGCCTTTTGTGAAAGGAAATCTAATTTCTTTACCTGATCTATGTGACTCCATACCCATAGCAATGTGGTTGACTCTAACTGCCCTCTGAATAAGACCTAACTAGCCATTCAGTTGCATCAAACAGCTGTAAAGCCGAAAGAACAGGACCACCCCAACTCTCTGGTTGGATATATACTTAGCACGAAGTAGGACATCTGGGGTGATCGGTTATCTCAGCTCCAGGCCATTTCTGCAGGAGAGGAGTTCCACAGAGTACTGTCCTCAACCCAAACTATCTCCAGCTCTTCATCAACGACCTTCACTCCATCATAAGGACAAAAATGGAATGTTCACTGATGATTGCATGTTTGTCCTCACTCAATTCTTTAAAGAGAGTCATAGACCTGTACAATATGGAAACAGGCCCTCTGTCTAACCTGTCCATGCCAACAAAATATTCAAAATAAATACATTTCTGTTTTTCTGGTTGCCAGTCAGTGACTAATGGTATGCCTCAGGGATTGTGTGGGGACCGCAATTATTCCCAATTTACATGAATGATTTGGAGTTGGGGACCAAGTGTAGTGTTTCAAAGTTTGCGGATGGCACTAAGATGAGCGTCAGAGCAAAATGCACAAAGGACTGTGAAACTTTGCTGAGGGACATAGTTTAAGTGAGTAGGCGAAGGTCTAGCGGATGGAATACAATATTAATAAATGTGAAGTCATCCTTTTTGGGAGAAATAACAGTAAAAAGCATTATTACTTAAATGGTTAAAAAGTTGCAGCATGCTTGCTGCTTTGCTAGGGGACCTGGGTCCTTGTGCACGAATCACAACTGTTGCAGGTGCAACAGTTAATTATGAAGACAGTTGGAATTTTGTCCTTCATTGCAAAAGGGATTGAGTTTAAAAGCAGAGAGATTATGTTGTAGCTGTATGGGGTGCAGGTGAGGCCACACCTGGAGTACTCTGTGCAGTTTTGGTCTCCTGACTTGAGAAAGGATGTACTGGCACTAAAGGGGGTGCAGAGGAGGTTCACTAGGTTGATTCTGGAGTTGAGAGGGTTGGCTTATGAGGAGAAAATGAGTAGACTTAGATTATATTCATTGGAATTTAGAAGAATGAGGGGGCATATTATAGAAACATAAAATTATGAAGAGAATTGATAAGGTAAAAGAGGGGAGGATGTTTTCACTGGCAGGTAAAACTAGAACAAGAGGGCATAGCCACAAAATTTGGGGAGCAGCTTTAGGACTGAATGGAGGAGGAACCCCTTCACCCATAGGGTTGTGAACATGTGGAATTCATGCCTAGTGAAGTTATTGAGGCTTCCTCAGTAAATGTTTTTAAAGCTAAGATACATTATCTTTTGAACAAGAAAGGAATTGAGAGTTATGGAGAGAGGGTGGGTAAGTGGAGTTGAGGCCACAAAAAGATCAGCCATGATCTTACTCAATGGCAGAGCAAGCTTGAAGGGTCGAAAGACCTATTCCTGCTCCTAGTTTCCAAGTTACTATGAGGATTCTATGTCTCTATCACTGCTAACTCTACTCACTGAAACCCATTCATAATTTTAAGAAATTCTATTATATAATCCCTCAATCTACTTTCCCCAAGGAACAAAAAATGTTAAAACAGCATTTGTGAGGATTGGTGCCATTAAATGATAATTTATTTTCAACATGAACTTGAAACACACTTCAAATATAATTTCCCAACAGTATTAAATCACTTGAATAATTTGTACTTATACAAAAAATACTGAGTTAATGTAATTATATTTACCCCAAATAGAAGTATTTTCCACATTCCTTGGAAAGAATCCAATAAACATTGGACAACATTTAGAAGGTATTCATACAGCTTTATTCAAAATTTGGGGAAATGTCTTATTACTAACTTCTAAGCTTTGAACTGCTAGAGATTCTAAAATAACTCTCAGGTTGTATTTTGAAAGATTGTCAAACTTCATGACTAATGCTATTATGGTAAGAGAAACATAGAACACAGAAATGAGATGAGACCATTCAGCCCTTCGAGTCTGCTCTGCCATTCAATGTAGTCATAGCTGATCACCCAAGTCAGTACCCCTTTCCCATTTTCACTGTATACAGTTTGATCGCTTTGGCCCCGAACAACTATATCTAACTCTCAGAACTATATCTAACTCTTTCTTGAAAACATTCAATGTTTTGGCCTCAAATGCTATCTGTGGCAGAGAGTTCTACAGCCTCGTCATTCTCTGGGTAATAAGTTTCCATCAGTGAGCAAATAACATTTAAATATTTCACCTATGTTCAATCCTGTCATCCTCATTTTTATGTCTTCCTTTTGAATCAATGAACACAAGAATAAGGAAAAAGTAGGACACGGATTCATTCAACTAGATCATGGCTGTTCTAAATTTAACCTCAATTCTACATTGCTGCATATCCCAAATTTAAGTTGAACTCTGCTATTCTCCTTTATGCCCTAGTTCCCATTTTCTATTATCTGCAATTTTCAATGTTATGATATTTAGCATATCAGTCCCATCCTGCCCCCTTGAATCTATCTTTATTTGAGATGGGAGCAGCTTTAATATAAAAAGATTAATTGACTGTGAACTAGTTGAAAAAGTCAGCTTTTTAGGCAATAATATCTGAAATTTGAAAGGAGTGAACGGATACATAATAATGTCACAGATCCTGCAAAATACATCCAAATTTGGTTGCAGAATTAACCATGTGTTATGCTAGGTTTTAAACTTCCTAACATTTCCTGGGTAATAATGTACATTGCATATGTCTGATCTAAGTTTCCCTGAGATCAGGGTCATAGATATTTGTACAGGATTCCAGGCAGCAGAAAATTACTCATTGGAAGTTTAAACCTCCTGGAAAATTCCTTCTGCTAAGTCCTAACCTGCATATTCCCCTAACGTGTATGCCCTTGATAACTTTCATCAGAACTGAAAAATCATCAATGTAAAGAAATACCTATTTTCCTCTCTTCACAGATTCTTCCTGATATAAGTATTTTAATTTTATTTTATTTTATTTTAATTCCAGAATTCTGAATCTGCAGCATTTTGCTTTCGATCTTTATTCCACATTACCTCTGGGTCACTGTGACAAACTTCTGAATCCGAGCCTGTATTATAATCTGCATGGTAAATTTAAGCAAGAACTCACTGCCATAGTTCCCCAAACCTGCTCACATCAAAAACAGCAGATTTAGCACACTGGCAAGTGTCCTTCTCTTCTTTTACTCAGCTTATATCAAGTTGGTAGATGTCTTTATGGATTTTAAAGTGTCAGGTGGTTAGCAGTAAAACAGCAATATTGGCTGTTATTTGCCAAAACCTTACTAAGACATATCTGTTTAAGGAACATTCATAGTTGTATCTGGCAGAACAGGCAAGTTCATTCTACGTGCCACCAGTATAACATACAAACCTGATCTCATTTTGATTGGCAAGTACTGGTAGTTAATAATAGTGCGGTGATGGACAGCTACCAGCTGGATGCTGACATCAATTACAGCTAATGTTAGTGTTTATGTTGCTAAGTGATGTAAATACCTGTTGAGTAACAGATTCTGTACCAAGACCCACGGGTCATAACACTACAGTACTTCTGAAGTTGGAGTGTGTCAAATCTACCTCTAGAAAGGTGTTGCACTTTCAGATAGGATCACTTCAGCAATAATTATACTGAATTAATATTTGATTATTATTTGTTTACTGCTGAATGTAGTCAATAAAAGTACAAACAGAGTTAATTAGTGGTTCATATTATGACCAACAACTGGAAGCAGCTTCAAACCATTGTTATGATTACAGATCGGGTCTAGCCCTGCTAAATTGTCCTGGCTCAATTTACTCCTCTTATAAAATTCATAAGACACTGGGTTTGCTCATTACACACTCTAATTCCTGTTTCACCTTTGATCACAGAAGGTTTCAAACATACCAGTGGATTTCGCTGGGGGTCACCTGGACGTAGTCAAGGTCCTGAAATATGGAGGAAGTCAAAAGACAACACCTCACCAGGCAATTTCCAACTGCACCAGAGGGTGGCTTATTCTATTTTGCTTTGTAGGTTCCAACATGTGTCTATTTCTGTTGCAAAATGAGATGTTGATTGGAAGCATTCATAGGATTCTGAGAAAATAGCCAGTCTGCTGATTATGTTTTAAATGGTGGCTTTGTATTTGACATCTCAAGTAGTATCTCAGGTAAGAAATTGTCAGAATCATTTGTCTGATAAAGGAAGCTGCGGTTGGGATTGTTTAAAGTAACCTGACAGCTATGACACTGTCTATCAGCACATGCACCACCCAAATCTCAAGTTACTTCCCAAGCTGTGGTTTAAATTGAGGATGATGACAGAGTTTTAGTATCAACTGCAAGTCAGCAGGTACAGCTCCAAACTCGGAAAAAAATTTAAGGAGGTCACACTATTCTAACTCAGCCCATTAGTTTTGATGGGAATGACTACAATCCAGCTTAAAAATTTAGAATTCTGTCCCTTAAGAGCAACTAAGTAAGTAAACTCATTCCAGCAAATGTTCAAATAATCAATTCAAATTTGCTTACTCCACATTGGGGAAATTGGGGAAAGAGCACCATCAATTTTTTTGTGTTTCTTTGTAAACTGCTTATCCACATGTTGGATAGGGTCCAGAAGACTAACAGGCAAAATGTCATTTTGAAAAACGCATTCTCATGTATATGCATTTTAATTGTAAAGTAAACAAAAACACATAACACAAACCCTTTGCTTTACCTGAACAATATGAAAGCAAAGGCCTTCAGTAACATAAGAAATTTTATACTGCATGACATTTGGGTCATGTTACAAGTAATTCATGGTATATATCATACAAAAACTTCAACGATGCCTGGAGTCATCACTATGTCACAGTTTACACAAGGTAGGTCAGAGGAATACTGATTAAAAAAAGGAATACCTAATTCCTAGCTCATGTGAACACAGAAAAAAGCAAGCACAGTAAGTATTAAATTTTGCCAATTAGAATCACAAGATAGTTATAACCATTTGGCCTGCTGCATCAATACTGACTCCCCATAAGGAGCTATTTACCTTGCACCATTCACCTGCCTCCACTCCATAGTCCTCCACATTCTTCTTTTTCAGATAATAATTCAAATGCCTTTTGTATGCCTCGTTTGAACCTTTCTCCATGCATTCCAGATCTTAACCACTCATTGCGTGAAAAAGGTTTTTCTCATGTCACCACTGGTGCTTTGTCAATTATGGAACTGTTTCTTCCCCCTATCTAGTCTGTCCGGATCACTCATGATTTTGAAAATCTTTATCAACATATGTAATACATAAGATTGTCTCACTCTCAAAATATCAGTTTGAAAAGCATATTCTCAATTCTTTTGATTGCAAAGTAAGCAAATAGCACATAACAGACTGTATGCGTTGTCCGACAATATGAAAGCAAAGGCCTTGAAATTTATAATGCAAGGAATTTGGGTTATATTACAAGCAATTTGCACTTGCTACCGTATAAAAGCTACTGGCTGAGGTTACAGTAAGGACCCTCCTTCTCAACGTCTCCCCTCATCTTAGCATGGTGACCTTCAGGTTAAACCACCATCAGTCGTCTCTCTCTCTCTCTCTCTCTCTAAAATGAGCAAGCAGCCTATGGTCTGGTAGGACTATGGCGACTTTACCTTTATAAAAACTTCATTGATGCCATGGTTTCACCATGTACGCAGGGTACTCCTGATAAAACAGTCCCAACTACTTTCTAAATTATCGACATAGCTGAAGTTCCTCATTCCATGAATCATTCCTATGAAACTTATTTGCACTCGCGTGAATGCCTTCACATCCTTCCTGAATTATGGTACTCAGAACAAGACACAATACTTCAGTCAAGGCTGAACCACTACTTCAAACGTGCCAACACTGTGTCTTAAGAGTACAAAAACAAAGCCCCTACTGATAATGGAGTATATGGCTTCCAAGGCATTAACTGCTCTCAAGCTTTCTTGCCCTTCAAATGGTTTATGCACATATGCTCAGTTCCATGTCTTAAGAACTGTACCCTTTACATCGCATTTTCTCTGTGTTCATTCCATCAAAATGCATCATTTCACATAGTTCTGCATTAAATTCCACTTGCCTTGTCTTTTAAAGTTCTACACTATTCTTCTCACAGTTCACAATACAAAGTTTTCTGACATCTCTAAATTACAGCATTATGCCCTTTACAGGAAGTCTATATTATTATTGCACATTAGGAGAAGCAAAGTTCTAACTGATCACTGGGGAATTTACCGCAAACCTTCTGCTAATACAAAAACATCCACTGCCCACCTCCTCTGCTTTCATCACTCAGTCAGTTTGCTATTTATGTTACTATTCCTCCGATGTTCCATGAGCTCTAACTTCGTCCAAAATCCATTGTGCAGCACTTCAACTGCCTTTGGGAAATCCATGTATGCTGCATCAGAAGTATTTACCTCATCAACCCTCGCCATTCCCTCAAACAACTCAAGGAAATTAGTTAAATCCAATCTGCCTCAAGAAATGTGTGCTGGGCTTCCTTGTTGTCTCAGCCCCATCCCGTTCTCATTATTAAACTGCAGCAGCCAACTGCCTGAATTCAAAGTGACTATTTTTTCCACAATAAACAAATAAACAATAGAACCAATATCATAGGTCAAATTATTAAATATTATCCTATTTCACAGTGATACTGTAGAACAAAAAGCAAGTTGTACTGACCAATTGCTGTTGTGAGATGCTTGGTGACAAAGGCTTCAAACTTGCTACCAATCTCATTGTCTATACAGCAGCAGTGCTACCAACACTCACGGATAAGTCAGAGATGTGGACAATGGACAGCAGACACCTCAAATGTCTACAGAAATATCACCTGTAAAGTCCCCACAAAATTCTGAAAATTCCAAGAGGGATAAAAAAAGATTCTTTGTATTTCATTTCTGAAGATTACATGACTTAAATATTGTCCCAATTTTCACTGCTCGCATTGTCTAAATGTTTTCATTCATGAACAATACTTCTGCTTTTCTTTCCATTGGTGCAGCCTCAGTATAACCAACATCATTGGGTTTTGTGCAAGCTCTAAAGCTCGTTTGTTTTTAGAACTCCAAAGATATATCTCAGTAAAAGACAGATATATTCTGCTGCTTCATTTAATTTCCAAATGAGCATGAGCAAAGTGAAAGGCAGCAACCCGACAGTTCTCAACACACTTACCCAGGTTTCAGCACTGTCTCTTCAGTTTCAGTTAATCAACGGTGCGCATCCAGCAACTGCTTCCCATGCACATACAGCAGACAGCATGCACATAACTGAGGGCCAGGAATTAAAATAATCCAGGCTTCACACTGTCAAATTTGGATAGTTTACTGCTCACTTTTACTTCAGCCCATTTCCCTCGCTATGGTATGTTCACAACCAGTGAATTTGCAAATAAAGAAACTAAGATTCCCAGAGATGCAGTAGAACTGGAGTATAAAGTATTGAGAAAACAACTGGTTGCATATTTGACCAGTGACCTCAAAATTCAGGATCATATTTAAGTGCTAACTACTTACAATTACCCACTAACAATACACTGGTGCAAAGTTCAAAACAACACCAGCAAGTATCGGGGTATAAGTATCATAGTTTTTGAACCAAGTCACTTAAAGTCATAGAGATGTACAGCACGGAAACAGACCCTTCAGTCCAACTCGTCCATGCCGACCAGATATCCTAACCTAATCCAGTCCCATTTGCCGGCACTTGGCCCATATTCCTCTAAACCCTTCCTATTCATGTACCCATCCAGTTGCCTTTTAAATGATGTAATTGTGGAAGCATACACTACTTCCTCTGGCAGCTCATTCCTTCCATGCACCACCCTCTGCTTGAAAAGGTTGACCCTTAGGTCCTTTCAAATCTTACCCCTCTCACTCTAAACTTATGCCCTCTAGTTCTGGACTGCCCCACTTCAGGGAAAAGACCTTGTCTATTTACCCTATCCATGCCCCTCATGATTTTATAAACCTCTATAAGGTCACCCCTCAGCCTCTGGCACTCAAGGGAAAACAGCCCCAGCCTATTTGGCCTCTCCCTATAGCTCGAACCCTCCAACCCTGGTAACATTCTTTTAAATCTTTTCTGCAACAAATGTAAAAGTAGCCAAATTAAGCAGTAAATTATTTCTATGTTATTAATTATTGAACAGATAAAAAAAGCAGTATTAAAGGGACATTAATTGCAGGCCAAGAACAAACTTCTTCACTGCACCAAATACAAGCCACACTCATGATCCTTTAATGCCCATCATGCCACTTTCTTACCTCCATTGGAAACGATTGTAATAGGCTTGACAGCAGGGACTGCAGGCCCTGTACAGGTTTGAAAAGATACCCAAAGCAGCACAATGCTGAGAAAGAGTGGCATCTGGATTGCTGGGAACAGTGAGGAAATTTGGGTTGCTGGCTGAAGGTGGTGATGAGATTTCTTCTGAAAGGCGGTTTTCAGAGGGCCAGATTCTAACAAAGTACAGTAGTACAAACAAGAATCAACATTTTGGCAATATTAGAATGAAATCTGTTTTTAAAAAATGTTCTGATATTTTGACAAATTCTATCATTTAAGCTGGTATTATCAAAGACAAAGTGAAAATCCAATTTTAATCATGCTCCAAATTCAAGACTAGTGCCATCTTGGAACCCCATAAATGAAAGAAATTTTGAATTAGAAAGTTTTTTGTGATAGAATTGAAGGCTTTAGAATTTTAGGAGTACATACCACAAATGTCTGCACAATTTTTTTTTGCTTTATATAGACCTTTAAATCTTCTCCTCCACAGCATTTAAACTGAATTCTTCAGAAAACAAATACTCCATGAGAGTGTGGTACAAAAGATATTGGACTAATTTCAGTAGAGAGCACTCATAACACATGCCAATTTAATAAAGAGGTCAAATTTACTCAAGTTTCTATTGTGATTCAGTAATCAATAAACTTGAACACATGAGCAAAAATATCTGCGTACTTTCTTTTTCATCTTAACAGCAAATATAGAAAAATGTGCAAGTATAACTGAGGCTTAATGGGAGTGTGTGTAATTGATCACAGCAACGGTGTTCATTATTGGTTCCTATTTAGGAATCAAAATGCTAACCTAAAAGATTTGGGAAAGCAATCAGGAGAACTGGAAGTATCAAAAAGGAAAGAAATCAGGCCCAGTTGCAGCCCTATCGTCGGTACATCTTGGGAGATCTTGCTTGAGCCTAGCAGTGGTGAGATAAACTGTGTAAATGTTTACTAATATAGTCCTCCTTTGTCTCAAGTTTTAAAAAAAAGACTACCCAGAGTAACCGTTTGGCACTTAAAATTTTATGAAATAATCATAAATTAATATAATAATAATAAAGCTCACTATCAGATGAAGAAACATTGCCTAGTGTTTTGTGCTCCATGATGTAATCAACACAGGATTATGTGTCTAATCTGGAACAAGTAACAGTAATGAGCTGCAATACTGATTCTACTTTAATGGGTTCAGTAAAGGTCAAGAGAAGATTTCACAGAAGGATATTTTTAAAATTCTGAAGTGCACTGATAGATTGAGTAGGGACCTCGAATAAGAATCAATAATAAAGGGTCAATTTAAATTGTAAAAAGGCAAGAAAGAGTTAGGAGAAATTTCTTAATGTACAGAAGTTTCACAGCCATGAGATGGGTGAGGCAGAAACCACTGCATCTTTTTTTTGGAAAAAGAACATAAACATCTGAAACAGAGGTAGACACAGAGATATGGAAAGTCAACAAATAGCAAACATCATGGTCTAAATCACCTCTTCTACTGGGACATACTATGATTCTAACTGGCAGCAGAATTAACTACAAATAATGCTACCTCAAAAATTGTAACAGAAAGTTATTACCAAAAAACTAGTGTTTCCCTGGGTAATGTGTAATCTGCAAATTTAGAAAAGGAAAGTATAAGAAATATTTTCCAGATTAAATAATTCAAACATTAGTTTGTTCAACAAACAAGGCCACAAAAATTTCTATAATTTTGAAGATACTTTGTTCCCTCAGCCAGGTGCACAATGGAGACGTTGAATACCAGACTTGTAAAGTTGAAAATCAGCTGTACTCAAATTCATGCAAGTACTATCATAACCAGCTGAGAATGCAGATAGTGTCAATAAATTGCATGACAGATCTGTATACTTAAAGGAACTTGATGTTGTCCACCTGTTGAGCTCCTGGAGTCAATTTAGTGTTTTGTAAGTACTGAGTAAGGTTGCACAAGTGTTACCAGAAAGTTTGGGACAGGGTTCTACTGCAATAATATGTGCAGGAAAGAAGAATTTGGACAAAGAAGGAAGACATATATTAAAAAATCTTAAAAGTAAATATTACCTGATAAGTGATGTGTTAATATCACATTTCACTTCAACTTCCCAGAATGGAAAGTATTAGAAGATTGCATTCTGTGAAGTACTTAAAAAGGAAGAAATATTTTTTAAAAAGTCTTTTTAGCTGCACACAGTGAGTATTCGGAGTTCACAGTTGTAATCCAAATAGGAGGTGAATAACATCAGAAGAATAACCAATCTATACAATCTCAAATATAAAGAGTCTCTAATTGAAAGAATAATTTTCATTCGTGTGATTGGAGCACTTTTAAAAAATGTCTGTGAGGACAAAAAACAAGGAGGGAAGACACAACTTGTGTTACCTATGATCCTAAAGCAACAGGCTAAGCAGTTATGTGAATATATAACACACAGATAAATAATGGTGCAGAGTTCAATGGAAGTGGGTTGATTTTAAAAAAAGCATGTTCCTGGATTTCAGGTACTGTACTGCAAAACGTGGCACTTAGCAGCTCATTTACACTTAGACCGCCTGCTGCATTTTCACACAAATTCACAATTTAATTAATTTAGTTTGTGGAAAAACTGAAAATCGACAGAAATTATCAAGGACAGTGTAAAGCAAAACTATTTTGCTTCATATCTTCAAACATATCAGAGGAATCTCAAATGTTCAGCACCATTCGTGACACCTCAGACACTGAAGCAATCCATGTCAAATGCAACAAAACCTGACCAATAGTCAATTTTGGGCTGAAAAGTACCAAGTACTATTCATGCCACACAAATGCAAGGCAATTAGAAATGCCAGGCAATGAGATAATATAACAATCCTCTTGTCATTCCATTGCCGACATCGAAACCCCTACTATCAACATCCTGGTGGTAACTACCTGTATTAAGCAGAAGCTTAACTTAACTAGCCATAGCGTTGGAAAGGGTGCAAAGGAGATTTACTGGACGTTGCCTAGTATGGAGGGAAGGTCTTATGAGGAAAGGCTGAGGGACATGAGGCTGTTTTCATTAGAAAGAAGGAGGTTAGGAGGTGACTTAATAGAGACATACAAGTTGATCAGAGGATTAGATAGGGTGAACAGTGAGAGCCTTTCACCTCAGATAGTGATGGCTACCATGAGGGGACGGAGCTTTAAACTGAGGGTGATACATATAGGACAGATGTCAGAAGTAGGTTCTTCACTCAGAGAGTAGTAAGGGCATGGAACACCCTGCCTGCAACAGTAGTAGACTCTCCAACTTTAAATGGTCATTGGATAAACATATCGATGATAATATAAAAGTGTAAGTTAGATGTGCTTCAGATTGGTTTCACAGGTCGGCGCAACATCGAGGGCCGAAGGGCCTGTACTGCGCTGTAATGTTCTATATGAATACAGTAGCTACAAGAGCAGGTCAGTGGCAAGGAATCCTGTAGCAAGTAACTCATGTCCTGACTCTCCAATGTCCATCGACCATTTACAAGGTACAAATCAAGAGCGTGATGGAATATTTCTCACTTGCTTGGCTCTGATAATACATAAGAAGTTTGACATCATCCAGGACAAAGCAACCTGCTTGCGTGGCACCACATCGACAAAACATCCACTTCCTCCCACCAACGATATTCAATAGCAGCAGTGTGTACCAGCTACAAGATACACTGCAGAAATTTACCCAAACTCCTTAGACAGTACCTTCCAAATCCATGGTCACTCCCATCTAGAAGGAAAAGGGCAGCAGATACATAGGAACACAACCACCTGCAAGTTCCCGTTCAAGTCATTCACAATCTTGAACTGGAAATATGTCATTGTTCCTTCCATGTGAAGATCCTGGAATTACCTCCCTAACAACATTGTGGGTCCATCTATAGCACATGGACTGCAATGGTTCAAAAAGGCAGCTTACCACCACCTTCTCAAAGGCAACAAGGTTTGGGCAATAAATGTTGGCCCAGCACATTTCATATACATATATAAATTTATTCACTGCTTTAAAAAGCCCAGGAAACAGCCCTCAAAGATAGCTGCTTTGATCATGTGACTGAACTGAACTGGACATTTCTCAGAAGTCAACGGTAACCAGCATGATGAGACAGGAGTACTAAACTATTATTTTATAAGCTGCCATGGAGATGATAGTCTCGAGAAAAAATAAACTTACAGTGGAATTGCAAGTTAGATCTACATATAAGAAGATGCATTAACAACTTTCCACTTAACCTGGAATGGCCCAGAGACAGTTGGCTGGCTGCAATGCAAGCCGAGTTCTCCAAGGGGGCCTGGTCAGAGCTCAACTGCCTTTCTAATTATACAATTTTCAAATAGCAAGCATTTCAGAGGCCAATACTGTGCCATTTCATGTCCATTGACAAAATCAACACCACTAACTCTAAACTACAAAGAAAAAGCCTCCAGTCTGTTAAAAAGTGATCAGATCTCAGTTAGTCAAAACAGTAAAACAGACGTCACAGTTGAATAAAAGCTTCCTTAGAACGCTTTAAGGAGATTTTACAGAGAAGAAACTGGCTCCAATCCTCAATTAACCCACTACCAGAAAGGAATTCCAGACTACAGTCTTCAATGTTGGACTTCTGGAATCCAAAAAGCAAGAACATTGATCAATTGTTTTGTATTTAAGTTGTTATTAGTTGAATAACCTCTTTATACATTTCAATTCTATAATTTCCTGTATGCTGCTTGGTTTTCTTAGGTTGTGTGATAACCCGCCCCATCCCAGTGTCTAAAAGTGTGTGAATTAAACCCTAATCTTAATTTAACTTTAGCATTGACAGTACATAAAACCCCCAATGTATTTTTTTTTAAAAAGGCAAAATTAAATAACAATTTGCTTACAGATAGCTGGTACAAAATAGGGAGAGATTTTATTTTGAAATTCACAATCTATCCATAACAAAATAAATAGCAAAAATTACTAAATGGTATTCTTCAACAGAACATGGACAATTCAAGTTTGGGGAATGCTGTACTATATTTACAGCACAATAAATCATCTGTTTTTACTTTAGCAGTAGGTTAAGATGGACATAATGTTTTCAAATACCAGACAAGTAATTAATCAGACCTCAAGAGGCAATGACTGACTTGAAAATGAAAATTGGTGTTGGTATCAGGGAAGGGGACTATCCAAAATTTTCTTACATCACTTTGGAAATAGTGCATTAAAGTTTGACTCCCATCCCATTTATAAAGATGAACATTGAATTCATAACTGATTAAACTACATGGATTTAGGCATACAACAGATTTTAGCACCACACTACACAGTAGCTAATTATATTTAACAATATCTAAATCCATGTATGGTTTCCCTCTTGCCTCTTCAAAACCTATCCTATGTCATCAAATTCCTTTTGTATGTACTTTCCTCTGAAATAGGTTTTGTTTTAGAGGAGAAATGTTACAGTCATCGTCCTGTTATTTTCACTATTACTCATTTCTAAGCCTCACTGACTCATATAGTTGATGCCTACCAATTTATTAAATGACTGTTTTTGAAAGATGACTGCAACCGTTAGTACTGGACTCTCAAAGGACTTTTTAAAAATCCTGATGTTGCAACTGAATGAAGCTGATCCGATGACTGCCAGTAAGCACAAACCAGGTGACAGATGATCAGCAACTCAGTTGACACCACTCCCAATTTGTTCTTTCATTTAAGTTACTTGTCTATTTGTATCACTGCAGTTAAATTTCACTCTCTGAATTCCAAGCTTTCAGTAATTTCTGAAATTCACAAATCATTATGTTTTTTTTTAAAGTGCTTACTTTTATCAGTACTCTGCATTACACCTTAAGGGGAAAATTTTGTCAAACTTTACTAATATGATAATTACAATAGTGCAATAGATTCCCCAAACTAAAAGAAACAAATCCACTACATAGCACATTAACTACCATCAGTCATCATTAACAAGTGTAAAACATTTTGTGTGGCATGACAATTAACCAACCAGCAGTGGAATGTTTTGAATAAGAGAAAGGTGATCAATTTGGTCCTTCAGTTTGATGAAATAAACACAAGGCTGCTATGGATGCCAACTGATAGGAAAAAAAAATTATTTTCTGGCACACAACATAGACTCAGAGATGTACAGCATGGAGCAGATCCTTCGATCCAACTTGTCCATGCTGACCAGATACCCCAACCCAATCTAGTCCCACCTGACAGCACCCGACCCATATCCCTCCAAACCCTATCTATTCATATATCCATCCAGATGCCTTTTAAATGTTCCAATTGTACTAGCCTCCACCACATCCTCTGGCAGCTCATTCCATACACATACCACCCTTTGTGTGAAAAAGTTGTCCTTTGGTCTCTTTTTATATCTTTTCCCTCTCACCTTAAATCTATGCCCTTTAGTTCTGGACTCCCTCACCCCATGGAAAAGATTTTGTCTATTTATCTTATCCATTCCCCTCATGATTTTATAAACCTCCATAAGGTCACCCCTCAGCCTCCGACACTCCAGGGAAAACAGCCTGTTCAGCCTCTCCCTATAGCTCAAATCCTCCAAACCTGGCAACATGCTTGTAAATTTTTCTGAACCCTTTCGAGTTTCACAACATTCTTCTGATAGGAAGGAGACCAGAATTGCACGCAATATTCCAACAGTGGCCTAACCAACACCCTGTACAGCTGCAACATGACCTTCCAACTCCTGTACTCAATACACCGACCAATAAAGGAAAGCATACCAAACACCTTCTTCACTATCTTATCTACCTGCAACTCCACTTTCAAGGAGCTATGAACCTGCACTCCAAGGTCTCTTTGTTCAGCAACACTCCCTAGGACCTTACCATTAAGTGTATAAGACCTGCTACAACTTGCTTTCCCAAAATGCAGCACCTTACATTTATCTAAATCACAACATCCTTCCAATACATGTTCACACAGTTTTCTTAATGCATTGTTTGTTTCTACAGTTTTCACACAATGAATAGTTTGGGGCTGAAATGGTTTTAAAGTCAACTTTTAATATTGCAAAAATTATATCAAGTGGTCAAGACAGTGGTGTAATATTAAAGACCCATCAAAATAGTCTTCGTGTACTTTGAAAATTGGCCTTAATTTATTTAAAGACTTAGAACTAAATCAATTCCAAGACCCCAGTACCTTGCATCAGAGAAAACCTCATTCAGAAATTGTGGGCCATTCTAGAAATGTTATTAATGCAGTAAAACAAAAGACTTAGCCACTCAGAGAAATGAAAGACTAGAATAAATACCAGGGTAAATAGGATATTATTCCAAATTAGTAGACAAGATGTTAATATGACATAATGAGGAATGTCTAAATCATTTTTGATCCCCATCACTACTACAAAAAAGCCTGCACCACTGAAAACATGGCATGCATACATACCTAAGGGCAGAGAAAAATACATAAATGTATGAAAAAGTACAATGATATGGGTGGCAATCAGGAAGATGACCTGAAGATTCATCCAAAAGTTGGTCTTTGAGTAGCTTTTCTTAAGAACATGGTTAATTGTAACAAATACTGGAGAGAAAAATTAAGGATAGAGCACTTCTGTGACAGTCACAAAGCACACAAGGCATTACTTTGAATAGCATTATTTTCATGCAACATAGCATGGTCAAAATTTCATCAAAGAGAAAGATCTGAAGAGTTTGAACATCATAAGAATGAAGAGTTTGGAAACTTTCAAATTGAACGGATAGAAAAGTTTAATAAATACCAATAGAGTCACCATTTACACCATAAGCCCTGGCCTAAGAACAGTTAAACTCCTTTGTCTGTCCAACTGTTCTTCTCTCTCGTGAGGTTCTATCCCTACCTATCGTTTACTCACTAGTTCCTACCTCACCCTGAATTCTGCAATATAACCTGACAGTTTTCTAGCAGCCATCAGTTCTGAGGAACAGTCACTTGACCTGAAACATTAACTCTAATTTCTCTCCAAAGATGCTGCCAGACCTGCTGAGCTTTTCCAGCAATTTCTGTTTTTGTTGTAGATTCAAAAATCACATGACACCAGGTTACAGTACAACAGGCTTATCTGAAATCATAAATGTTTCAAATAAACCTGTTGGACTATATCTGGCGTCCTGTGACTTCTGATCTTGTCCATCCCAGTCCAACACTAGCACCTCTACATCTTTGTTATATATCAACCAGTTTTGCCATTTGGTTCTAAGTATGAGTTTTACGTTATAATGAACAAACAATTCTGATTTCGTTAAAGAAGCCTGGTGAAAGTCTCTTTAATTCTGTATAGCAATACAAAAATGAAACATTTAGATATTCTGGTGATTGAATCAGAGTATTTATACTAATGGAACACTGAAGGAATAGCAATGTATTTCCAAATTATGATGCTGAGTGGCTTAGAGGGGTGTGATCCGATGGTTCTGCTGCCCTTTCCTTCCACATGGAAGTGGTCATGGGTTTGGAAGATGCTAAAGAATCTTTGGTGAATTTCTGCAGTGCATCTTGTAGATAGTACACACTGCTGCTACTGAGCATCAGTGGTGGAGGGAGTAGACTCTTGCAGATGTGGTACCAATCAATTGGCTTTGTCCTAGATGGTGTCAAGCTTCTTAAGTGTTGTAGATTTGTAGATTATATTACAGTGTGGAAACAGGCCCTTCGGCCCAACAAGTCCACACCGACCCGCCGAAGCGAAACCCACCCATACTCCTACATTTACCCCTTACCTAACACTACGGGCAATTTAGTATGGCCAATTCACTTGGCCCTGCACATCTTTGGACTGTGGGAGGAAACCAGAGCACCCGGAGGAAACCCACGCAGACACGGGGAGAACGTGCAAACTCCACACAGTCAGTCGCCTGAGGCGGGAATTGAACCCGGGTCTCTGGCGCTGTGAGGCAGCAGTGCTAACCACGGTTGATGGTGCTACACTCATCCAGACAAGTGGGGAGTACTCCAACACACTCCTGACTTGTACCTTGCAGATAATAGACACTGTTGGGGAGTCAGGAGGTAAGTTACTCACTGTAGTATTCCTAGTCTCTAACCTGCACTTGTAGCTACCATATTTATATGACAAGTTCAGTAAAGTTTCTGGTCAATAATAACCTCCTAGGATGAAGGCAGTAGGACACTTAGTCACGGCAATGCCACTGAATGTCATGGGGTGCTGGTTAGATTGTTTTTCCTTTGGAACTGGTCATTGTCTGCGATTTGTGTTGCACGAGTGTTCCTTGACACTTTTCAGCCCAAGTCTGGCCGATGTTGCATTTGGATATAAACTGCTTCAGTATTTGATAAGTTGTGAATGGTGTCACACATTGTGCAATCATTGGCCAATATTCTCACTGCTGACCTTATCATAGAGTAATGGTCAATGATAAAGCAGCTGAAGATGCTTGGGCATAGGACACTACCCTAAAGAACTCCTAAGAACAAATGATTAAATGCAACTTTGATGACCAGGGCTGTCACTCCCATCTCACCTCTGAAATTCAACACTTTTGCCCATGTTTGAACCAAGCCTATAATGAGTTGAGCTGCCCTGGTGGAACCCAAACTGTGTGTCAGTGAGCCGCTTATTGCTGAGCAGGTGCTGCTTGATAGCATTATTGATGACACCTTCCATTACTTTACTGATGATCGAGAGTAGATTAAGGGGTGGTAATTGGTCAGATTGGATTTCTCCTGTTATTTGTTTACAGCACATACCTGAGCAGGTTTCCACATTGTCAGAGAGGTGCCAATGTTGTAGCTATACTGGAATACCATGGCTAAGGGGATGGCAAGTTCTGAAGCACAAGTGTTCAGTGCTTTGGATGAAATGGTGTCAGGGCCAATAGCCTTTGCAGTATCTAGTCCCTCCAACCATTTCCTGACATTGCATGGAGTGAATCAAATTGGCTGAAGACTGGCATCTGTGATGCTGGAGTTCTCTAGAGGAAGCCAGGTTGGATCATCGCTGAGCACCACCACCATTCAAAACTGGATGTGTCAGGAATGCAGAGCTTAGATCAGATCCGTTGGTTGTGGCTCATTTAGCTCTGTCTATCACTTACTGCTTATGCTGTTTGACATGCAAGTAGTTCTGTTTGGTAGCTTTACCAGATTGACATCTTAATGTTAGATATGCCTGGTGCTGTTCCTGGCATGCCTCCTGCACTCTGGATTGAATAGGGGGAGATTTCCTGGCTTGATGGTAATGATTAGGTGAGAGATATGCTGGGTGAGATATGTAGGTGAGACCTTGTCTCCACAAGGACTGAGCAGTTGTCACTACAATTCACACCATTTTGGACAGATGCAGCAGTTGATTCATAAGGACAAGGTAATGTTCCTCCCTCTTGTTGTTCTCACACCACCTGCCGCAGACCCAATCTAGCAGCTGTGTTCTATAGGACCTGAACAGCTCGATCAGTAGTGCTGCTGCTGAGCAACTCTGGATTGAATAAGGGGAGATTTCCTGGCTTGATGGTAATGATTAGGTGAGAGATATGCTGGGCCAGGAGGTTGTAAATTGTATTCAAGTACAATTCAGCTGCTGATGGCCCACAGCAATCATGGATTCCCAGTCGGTTTGCTGGATCAAAATCTATCCCATTTAGCATGGTGTTAGAGCCGCACAACAAAATCTAAGGAATCACCAACGTGTAGGTGAGACTTTGCCTCCACAAGGACTGAGTAGTTGTCACTACAATTGACACCCTCTTGGACAGATGCAGCAGGTGATTCGTAAGGACAAGGTAATGTTTCTCCCTCTTGTTGTTCTCTCACCACCTGCCGCAGACCCAATCTAGCAGCTGTGTTCTATAGGACCTGAACAGCTCGATCAGTAGTGCTGCTGCTGAGCTACTCTTGGTGGTTGACAGTGAAATCTCTCACCCAGAGGACATTCTGTGCCCTTGCTACCTTCAGTGTTTCTTCCAAATGCTGTTAACATGAAGGAGTACTGTTTCATCAGCCAAGGAAGGATAGTTTATGGTAATCAGCAAGAGGTTTCCTGGACTGCGTTTGACTTGATGCCATGAGACTTCACTGTGCCACCAACTCAGGCACCTATAATATTCTAATAGGACTAGACAGGGTGTTTGCAAGGAGGATGTTCTCAAAGTTCTCAGGGAGTCCAGAAACAGGGGTCAAAGTTATGGGGTAGGCCATTTAAGACTGAAAAAGGGGAAAATGTCTTCACCTAGAGAGAGATGAGTGTGTTGAAGTCTCTGTCACAGGAAGTTTTGAGGCCAAACATTACATGTTTTCAAGGAGGAGTTAGATATAGCTTTTAGGACTGAAGGGACCAAAGGGTATGGGGAGTAATGGGACATGGCACTGAATTAGATGATCAGCCCTTATCATATTGACTGCCAGAGCAAGCTCAAAGGGCCAAATAGCCTACTCTGCCTCCCAATTTCTATGTTTCTATGTTACTGGAAATGCCTCGATGGTAATCAGTACCTTGACCAAAGCTGAACATGTTCTCAAATTGGTCAACTTTTAACACATTAACAGTCACGTGAAATCACTTTCACTTCGGTGAGCATTAAAAAGGGAGAAGTACACAGAGAACATGTTATTTGCTTATCTTTTTGCATTATCATGTGATTTTCTTCCATGAATAACATTATGTTTAACTCTGATAAAAGCAAGCTTCCCTTAACACTGAAGTCATTACATGTAGATTTTGATCCCTGACATTTACATAAAATTTCTGTTCTTCTTAAATTACAGCGAACAACCATTATTTCCAATTGAATTCGTTGAGTTTACAAAACAGAATGAAGTGGAGAATAAAACACACCTGATGTAATTATTCTGTCAGAGTACAAGAGAAGCTTTAAGGAATAGCAGTGTCAATAATAGTGCTTGCAATTTGACCTACAATTGCTGCTGAGACAAGCCATTTACCTTTGCTATCAGCAGCACTTTCTGACAGAGACATCTCAGTGCCTTCAGCTGAGAGGCAGTGATAACAGATGTAGCAAAGTCAAAAATGATCAAACCCTCATGTCTTAAAAGTCCAGTAATGTTCCTGTTTTTCAAAATTTCTTTCTTAGACCATATTAAAGGACATTATTCCCCAAAATCAGTTGTTTAATGATAATTTAAATTGAATTATTGGATTAATTTTGAAACGTACAAACTGAATTCTTGCCAAAATCTAACTCCTTCAAATTGAATGAATAATTTCATCAATAGCAGAGTTTATGCTAACCTGCTTTTCAAAACCTCAAACAGATATTAGGTTTTTACATTGTTTTACATTTAGAAATGGATGGCCCATTCAGTACCCTTACAGACCAGAATTTTAATCCAATATTTAGACCAATAATACTTGCTCAAGATTGTAGAATTTAAAAGAATAATTCAATTTATACTCAGTTTACAAAGTTACTATTCAAGCTGGGTGAAAATCAAGTTGATAACATACAAAAATATGTCTAAACTCTACTTGACACAATATAAAATATTGCAAACACTATCTAAAAAAGGTCAAGAGAGTGTTAAATTTACAGAGTTCTTACTGAATCCGCAAGCGTGGGGCCCCAGGCCTTTCTCGCCTCTTCTTCATTGCTGGATTATCTGATACCTTCGCAGCAAGAGAAACTAGGCTATACCAATCATACCATCATAAGACTGACATCACTCAGGAAATACTGGCAGCTGTGTTTTGTGCAATAGGGTCTGTCAGTGTAGTTAGTTCAACCCTTGCAATAAATTAGCATATATAACTAACCATCAAAGCCATATTTTCCATGTCTGGAAATGTTCAACTTTTAAGAGATTCCCAGACAAACTAGAATCTCATTTCTGCCAATCCTAAGCATTCTATTACACTAACAGCAAATAAACAAGACCCAATCTCACTAATACCTTCAATTCACACAGAGGATCTACCAGTCTACTCACCCACAACTCCAGCTAAAATTAGAAAGCAGCAGCCGGTTGAACAGCAGTACAAGTTGAGTTTTAAACAGACCAATCCAGTCTGTTGTCTAAATAGACAGCGGACTTTGGGGTGAAAAAAAATTCAGAATCTTACTAACAGTCAAGAATGAGGAGGAGTAAATAAAAGTGTCAAGCAGCCAATCATTGTCCTAGTTCTGTTTTCATTCTTGATTCTCTGCCCAAAGGGTTCACAACGAGCTAATTATTTTCAACAGATTGCGTCTGTAAAGCAAAATTTAACAGTATTAAACAGTTGCTTAAATCTGCTGTTTTCTTCAATATCCATTTTCAAAATAAATTTGCAGGTAAAGGCAAGCATGGGACATCAAATTACTCCACTCTTGCTTTGAAAATTGGCTATTTTAAACCAATGATAGTTTTAAAGTATGAAATAAAATACTAAGGAATAATTAACCACACCTACACTTTTAGACAAAGAACCTACTTCAGTTGCTTCAAACAATTTCCAGACACACATGAATAAAGTAAACAAAAATCCAGAGGAATCTATTTTGCTCCTCATAACAATGGGAGGTCCAAAATAAAAGCAAAGCTCTGAAAAGGAGTCATATTCAAATCAAAATATTAAATCTGTTTTTTCTCTCCACTGATGTGCCAGACATGCTGAGTACTTCCAGCATTTTCTGTTTTCAATAAGGGGACACCAACCCAAAATCGGACTGGCTGAACACTTTGTGAAACATCTTCGTTCAATCCGTAAGCATAACCCTAACTTTGTCATCTGCCATTTTAACCTCCACCTCGCTCTCACACCAATGTTACGTCTTCAGCATACCACATTACTCCAACACTCAACACAGACTCCAGTAACAATACCTGATTCTTCAACTGGGCACGTGTCAGCCTTCTGGGCACAATCCTGAGTTATAGGCAAACATTCATTGAAATATCAAAAACAGGAGCAGAAGCAGGCCATTCGATAAGATCATGGCAGATTATTGTGTGGTCCGAATTCCACATTCCTACCTATATTGACAAACTTTGCTTCCCATGCCTAACAAGAGTCTATCAATGTCTGCTGTAAAAATATTTAAACACCCCACCTCGACTGTCTTCTGAGGCAAAGGGTTCCAAAGTCTCTTTATTTCTTCTTTTAGCAGTGCAGTATAGGAATAGACTCTTCAGCCCACTTCGTCTGCACCAACCACGATGCCATTCTAACCCAATCCCATCTGCTTGCAGATGGTCCAAAACCCTCTATTCCCTGCCAGTTCATGTCTGTTTAAATGCCTCTTAAATGTTGCTATCATGTCTGCTTCTACCACCGCTTTCCAGGCACTTACCACTCTGTGTGTAAAGAATGTGCCATACACGTGTCTTGTAAATGTTCACCCCCCTCTCCTCAAACCGGTGCCCCCTAGTATTTAGCATGGGAACCTGGGGAACTTTAAGAGAGCATAATTCCCTCAACAGATTTAATATTTTGCCCTAAAAGGGCAACATCTAACTTCAAAATAGTGGCCCTGAAATCTGCACTCACTCACAAGAGTGAACGTCCTTTCCATTTTCAACTTGCCAATTCTAATTGTTGACAAAAGCTACAATATTATTCTTTGTAAGAGGAGACCTAATCGAGGTGTACAAAATAATGAGAGGAATAGATAGAGTCAATTGCCAGAGACTTTTTCCCAGGGCAGGTTTGACTGGTATGAGGAGTCATAGTTTGAAGATATTCGGAGAAAGGTATAAAGGAGACGTCAGAGGTAGGTTCTTTACGCAGAGAGTTGTGAATGCATGGAATGCGTTGCCAGCTGTGCTGGTGGAAGCAGAGTCATTGGGGACATTTAAGCGATTGCTGGGCATGCACATGGATAGCAGTGAGTTGAGGGGTGCGTAGGTTAAGCTACTATATTTTACATTAGGATTAAGTCTCGGCACAACATCGTGGGCCTAAGGGCCTGTTCTATGCTGTACTTTTCTATGTTCTATGAAACCTGCAGAGTATTGAACTCAGATAAAAATTACAGCCTAAATAGCAAACAAATTAAGATTACAATAATACAATAATTAAAACTTGATGAAATGTGCTATGTCCTTAAAGGATTGATTTATCCTTGCAGTGGAAGAGCCACAAAAATATTAGGTGCTGTGGATATTAATTCTGCCTGCTCATGTCCTCTTAATGTGATGTTTAAACCAGCTTTGTACTCTAAAATATTTCTTACAGACTTAGTCTGAAAGTTCAGCATGAACATAATGCAACAGAAATCCTGATTTAAACATTCACAACTCCTTTGATTAAACAATAAAAAGCCAACATAACACTTAGAGATACAGAAGGACCCATTCACTAATTCAAACAGGAGCCAAATCAATGGCTGTTGTTGTTGGTCAATATGAATAGGCAAACTTGAATCATCAGGAAGAGCTTAGCTAAGGTAAGTTCAATGTACTTCAAGAGGTACCACACTGGTGAAAATAGTTACAAATGTTTTCTTCAGAATGAGCCAAAATAATTCATCAGAATTTACATTGCCTGCAGATCATGAGTTTCAACTTGCCAAATTAAAAACAGATTGTGTCATCAGAATTTAAACTAAACTCTAGTCAGGAGTCAACAACAAGAATAAAAACAGGAATTGCTGGAAAAACATAGGAGGTCTGGCAGCACCAGCGGAGAGAAATCAGAGTTAACGTTCAAGTCCAGTGACCTTTCCTCAGAACCTGCTAAGTTTTTCTAACAATTTCTGTTTTTATTTCGGATTTCCAGAATCGACATTTCTTTCCGTTCTTTGTCTAGTCAGAGTCACTGCACTAAAATCAAGGTGACCCATGATTTATTTTCAAAGTTCTCTGAAAGTTGTAAACTGGGTGAAACATGCAAAAGTCCCAAGCGAGATTGGTCAGTTGAAAATTGCAAATTGCAACACCTTTACATAAAAAAACTTCTATGTGTAACACAAATTTCCTAAACAGTAAACAATTGTGAAATTTACTATAGCACAATGAGTATGTAGGTGTTACTCAAGAGGGCTGGAGTTGTCAGGATGCAAAGTGAAGTAGCTTTTTATTTTTATTTAACCTATTCTTCTAATTAACCTGTTCAGAGACATTATTATACACATCCGGAGAAGAACTGGGGATGCTTGTTGAAAATTGGACATGATCAGCACTATTCACATGTCCATATATAGCAAGACTCAAAACAATTAGGCTGATAAGTCGTAAGTAACATTCGCCACTACACAGGGGCCAGGCAATGACCATCACTAACAAGGCTGAATCAAACCATCACCACTTGACGCTCCCCACAATCAACATCAAGGGGGCTACAGTTATCCGGAAACTCAACTGAAGCAATCATATAAATACTGTAGCAACAAGGGCAGGTCAGAGGCTAGGAATTCTGCAGTGAGTAAATCACTTCCAATCTCGCCAATGCGAGTCATCGACATGACAGAAGTGCAATAGAACACTTTCCATTTGTCTGGATGATAACACACTTACAAATCTCAACATTATCCATCCCAAATGACTAGTATTACCACTTTTAGCATTCACTCCTTTCACCATCAATACAGAGTGGCAGCAATGTGCACCACCTACCAGATATATACGCCCATCATGTCAAAAATGCTCATCGGGAACTCAAAGAAATATTCCTCATGATTTTCTAAACCGTCATAAGATTTACCCTTTGTGTAGAACTCCAAGTTTGCAAAAATTAATTCCCATTGGAATCACGAAAAGGGAGCATTGCTCACAATCTATTCTGTATACTAGCAATGGAATTGAAACTGAACATCATGATGTCACAGACGGGAGCAGTTCTATCCAAAATATCTGCTTTAAATGAAAAATTTCACATAAAGGATAAAGCTGTACAGGGTAAGGTGATTACGAGACACAGCAAAGTTAACATTCTATAAATGCACTGACAACTTGTCAGAGGGAGTTAATTTTTATTTGTTGTTTTTTTTCCTGATAGACTTGCCGCACTTTACCCAGTGGACTTTTGCAGAGTTGAGAAAGGTCCGTCATTAACACAATCTCGAAGCCATGCAGAACGTAAGAACAATAATACTGTTATTAAAACAGCTAACCAATCAATTATCGTTCGCAAATCTAGGATGAAATTCTCCTGGGAGAAGCACATCCTTCTACTGTTTTCTCCATGATTTATTGCTTAGTACTTGGTTGTAACTTCTGCTACAAAAAAGGTTCACCAAATTTCTAAAGGTCTAATGGTTAAAGCACCACAATTAAATATGAAGTCTCTTTTTGAGTATTATTTTAGTTTAAATGTTTCTGTAAATTACAAGGAACACTGAATTTTGATGCATACATTTCAATTTTTGTGGTAATATAGATTGTCCAGCCACCAAAACGTCTCCTATGATCTTCTCGATCGTCTAAGCTAATTATTCATTTTCAATTTACTGATGTCAATTCCCTTTTTTACATATGCTAAATCCACTGTAATCATACATATGAATGAATACTAATTGAGGTCAAAATCAACTCTGGTTATAAAATACTTTGGATTTATTATCCACCCTAATATATAAAATTTGGTTGTTTGGAACTATCCTCTGGAATCTATGCATCGACACCTCAAGGTGGAAAGGAGAAAGAATTAGACACTTTCTGTACTGTAGGGAATTCAAAGGAGTAACATTTCTTATCATCCTTTCAGAAATTTTTTAAGCAGTTCAGCAAAATCAAAGTTAAAGAAATCAGATTAACCAGCGACTAAAGACCATTTTTCAACCTTAGTGTTGAACTCACAGATGATACAATACTGCTATCTGAAGTCACCTAACTAAACTTATTTCAAATTTCAGGATTTATATTAATCTTTTTCAATAATCGTGATGGTAGACCAATGAACACGAGTAAGAAAATTCTGTGCTCTATCTGGCAGGCTTCAAAACTTTTTGGCTCTTTTGCTGCAACTCAAGAATAGCTTCACTGTATATCTTGCAGTTATGCCTGAATCTGCTCCAGAACAGCTCAGCAAGCCAGCCGTGAATATGGATCTTCAAGTTTTCTTGACTACCCTAGTCAGAATATAACATTTGTTGAGGGTACAAAATTAGACATTTAATAATGGTCGAGATATGTAGATCTGTATTAAAGATGGAAATGTGTTGCTGGAAAAGCGCAGCAGGTCAGGCAGCATCTAGGGAACAGGAGAATCGACGTTTCGGGCATTAGCCCTTCTTCAGGAAGATCTGTATTAAACCCAGTGATCTGAAGTAGACAGCTTTAAAATACTCAAACTTTTATAACAGCATTTCAATTTTGACTCCTTTGCAAAAGAAAAGCTCGCTGCACATATACAAAAAAAAGTTCTCCTTACCCAACAATTACATGGACTCAAAAATAAGGTTCACTTCTTTCACCAATCCTCATGGAGCTCATTAGCATATGGTGCCCTTTTTCAATGTGCAAAGTATTATTAATAACACAACTCAGGTTAATTAGCTACATCTAGTACAGCACATTTATTGCATGGTCTTCCATGGGAATACACTTACTGAAGATAAAGATTAATCCACAAAGAACTACTCGTTCTGATGTGCAAAATTGGAATTGTTTTAGCATTAAATCATCTGAATTATTGTTCTTAAACCAACAATATACTTTGTCCTGACAACAATTTTAGTAAATTCCTCCCTAAAAAAAAAGTAATTCACTGAATTCTTGCAATTAGAAATTCAAACCAGCCTCCAACAATGCTGATTATTACTAATGAAAGTCACATAAGATGCCAATCTATGTCTTTAGCACATAATGTCAATAGGGAAAGATTCAGAATAAAATGAACGCAACTCCATGAAATCTGACTGAAAGCAAACAAGCACTGACTCAAAATCTCAAATGAAAAATAATGTTGGATTTCAAATTAAATGGAATGCAAATACCATGGCCCTGAAGTCACAGTCAAAACTCGGTTCCTCAACACAGCAATTTGCGCTTTCCAACTCTTGCCAACAAATTTTTGTTCACACACCAGGGTATAGGGAATCTTCTTCAAAACTAAACTGGATTTACATCCGATTCGGAATGACAAACCTGTTTGTTTGTTTATAGATGGCGCCAGGCCTGCTGATTATTTTAGTAGCATTTCTCCTTTTCTCTCCAGCATTTGCATTCTTGACATTTAATTATAAAGAAATCATGAAAACAGTAACCATGAAAGCTGGTAACAAATTCTCCTTTACAGCAGTTATAAAATCAATGAATGATTACAGCACATAGGAGACCATTCAGCCTGTCAATTCTCTGCCAGCTCTCCGCTCTTCACGGTTTTCCCATAGTACTGCAATTTTTTCCCTCCTTGTACTTATCTAACTCTCTTCTGAAAGCCTCAATTGGCTTATTAAAAACTTTTCCTTGCATTATATTTGAGTCTTCTGCCAACTACATTAAATTTTGGTCCTTGCTCAAATTTTCTCCCAGTTTCAATTGGTGTCTCAGTCTGAAATATCCAGTCAGTTTCTCCTTCCCAGTCAGTCAATCAATTCCTCACATTCACCCTGACCAATTTCTCAACTACTCTGTCAAGATTCATGATTTTGAATGCCACTATCAACTCTCCACTCAACCTTCACTTATCCAAAGAGAACAACACTGACCTGTCACTACACATAACTGAAGTAAGTCTCTCATCTTTGGAACTATTTCTATAATTCTCTTCTGCATCTAAGGCCATCACATCTGTTCAAAAGTGCAGTATTGACAATAATCCAGTTAAAGCAGAATCAGAATTTTGGAATAGTTTATCATGATTCACTTGCTTATACTCTTAAGCGTTTTATTTTTAAAGCCCATATGCCCTTTATCATCTTTTTTCTTATGCTACTGTGCCATCTCCAATGACATATACCCCATTCACACTGTTCCTACACTTCTTCAGAAACATACTTGTTATTTTATACTGCCTCACACTCTTCCTAACAAAATGTACAACTAAACACTTCTGCCTATTGTCCACCCATTCTGCCAGCCTGCCTGTCTTTGCCAAATTGATGCCTATCACCATTCTCCATATAGCTCACAAAACTTCCAAATCAGATACCATCTAAAATTGTAAATTTGTATCTTGTATGCTGAAGGCAAGTTATTAATATAGATCAAGAGAAACAGTGATCTTGATCTATATTAATGACTTAACTTGACACAGCAGAGATTCATCCCAAGGAAAAATAAGCATGCACAGGGAGGATGAGGCAACCATGGCTGACAAGAGAAGTCAGGGACAGCATAAAAGCACAAGAGAAAGCATATAATGTGGCAAAGGGCAGTGGGAAACCAGAGGATTGGGAAGCTTAAAAGACTAGAGTCAAGACTGTGGTGCTGGAAAAGCACAGCAGGTCAGGCAGCATCTGAGGAGCAGGAAAATCAACATTTCAGGTAAACTTCCTTCGTCGTGAGCGACAATTTTTTTTTAAACAGAGGATGGTTCACTTGTGGAATGAACTTCCTGAGGAAGTGGTATGCGGGTACAATTACAACGTTTAAAAGACATTTGGAGAAGTACATGAATAGGAGACATTTGGAGGGAGATGGGCCAGGAGCAGGCAAGTGGGACTAGTTTAGTTTGGGATTATGTTCAGCATGGACTGGCTGGAGGGTATGTTCCCATACTGTAGGACTCTAAATCACCTCCAGGACATCTCAGCAGGAATTCTTCAGGGGATTGTCTTCGGCCCAATTATATTTAGCCACTTCATTAGTGACCATCCCCCTCCATCATACGATCAGAACTGGGGTTGTTTGCTGATGACAGAGCAACGTTCAGATCTTTCACAAATCATCAGATAGTGAAGCAGTCCATGTCCAAATGCAAGAAAATCTGGACAAAATTCAGTCACATACCTCCTGACTCACCCAAACCAATCAAAACTCTCCAAGGCTTCAATCAGGAGCATAATGGAATATTCACCTTTTGTCTGGATGGGTGCAGCTCCAAAAACAGTCAAGAAGTTTGACACCATCCAGGAAAAAGAAGCCTGCTTTAATAGCAAAATACCCTCAACCCACTCCCTCCACCACAAACGATCGGTGGTAGCAGTGTATATCCATTGTAGATGCACTGCAGAAATTCACCAAAGGTCCTGAGACAGTACTTTCCAAAGCCAAGACCACTTCCAACTTGAAAGACAAAAAGCAGAAGACACATGGGAAAACCACAACCTGCAAATTCCCCCCACCCTCCCCACACAAGCCACTCACCATTCTGTCTTGGAAACATATCATATTCCTTCAGTGTCAATGAACTGAAATCCTGGAATTCCCTCTCTAATGGCATTAAGTCTACTTACACTGCGACAGTTCAAGAAGGCAGCTCACTGCCACCTTCGCAAGGGCAACTAGGGATGGGTAGCAAATGCGGGCTCAGTCAGCAACACACTTATTGTGAATAAAACACTAAAAAAGGTTATCCATTAGAGGGCAAAAGGATTAGAGATAATGCTACTGAAACATTGAGAGGACATGGATACAGAAGGACTATGTTTCCTTGTGGGAGTCCAGAACGAAGGGGCACAATTTAAAAATAAGAGATTTCCTATTGAAGACAGAGATCAGAAGAAATCATTTCTCTTAGTCATTAGTCCGTAGAATTCTCTTCTCAGGCAGTAATGGAGACAAAATTATGGAGTATTTCTAAAGCTGCGTTAGACAGATTCTTGATTGTCAAGGGAATCAAAGAATATAAACAGTAGCCATGAAAATACCGCCTAGAATCAGATCAGTCAATATTCTATTAATTGGGAAAGCAGGCTCAGAAGGCTGACTGGTCTCATCTAAATGCTTGGGAACATGTGCTTTGTGTCCATTCCGAAGTCCTTCTTCTTGGTTTTTGTTTGAGTATCTGCTGTACAGTGCCTCCACAGTTTCATTTTACTGACCATCTTCTTCATTAACCAGGAACTCTCAGTTTGTTGGGGTTAGCCTAACATTTCTCCTCACTGGTATAAACCTAGAATGCACCCAATCCATTGTTGCCCTTTGCTTCATTAGAGAGTTATGCCTGCAGTCTTTCATTCACATTTACCGAGGCCAGATATATAGTCAAAAAACTGAAATTTGCCCTTTTCCATTAAGTATTTTTACATGACATTGCTGTGTTAGCGAGACAACAAGACATGACATATTGTTGCAGTATGATTTGCCTACTAATACTTGCCAACCTTATTTAGCATAATCAAATCCAGCAAGCGATTTCAATACTTATTTCATCTCCAATTTTCCTATTTTTGGCATGAATAATGGTCCCATCTAGCACCAATAAGTTTTCTTTGCACATGTGAGAAAGCACAACTCCAGTGCACATTTACTTTAAATTTGCTGTTTGACCATCTTGATGTCATGAGGACAATTTTATTTTATTGCCAGTGTGTTTCACAGAAGGCACTTGTGTAGGTTTTTAAGGAAAGGATAATGTAAAAGACCCAAGGTCTAAGCGGTGATTTCTCATTGCAAACTCTACAAAAATAAATAAGATGACCTTCGGAAGGCACCCAACCATGTTTATTCAGAATTGTAAGAGTTTATGTTAAACTAAATTTGAAAACTTATCTGCATCAGTTATAAACTTGATAAAGAGAGGGTATCAATATAAGCAATCACAAGAAGTACTTTTAAAAATTACACAGCAGATGATAAGATTACAGAATTTTCTGACAAAGCTGTAGCCAAAGTGAAGTATATCAATTGCTTGAAAAAGAAAATAAGAGTTAATGATCATGAGTAAGAATGTAAATTTAGAATACATTGCTCATTAGGAGGAAGACAATGAAAAGGTTTGTTTGTGTAGCATAACATCTTATGATATTTAAATATAAAGTTTAAAACAAAGTTAATAATTCACTGCAACTTTGAATTCTTAGCCATACCAATGGAATTCATTGTCACAGAAGGCTGTGACGCCCAGGTCATTGAGTGTATTTAAGACTGAGATAGACAGGTTCTTGATTGTTAAGGGGATCAAGGTTTATGGGGAGAAAGCGGGAGAATGAGGTTGAGAAACTTATCGACTGTGATTGAATGGTGCAGCGGACTTAATGGGCTGAATGGCCTAACTTCTGCTCCTATGTCTTATGGTATCTTCCTTTGTCCTTGCAAGTACGAACAAAAATGGTTCAGCAAAATTTTTGAGTGGTGGACTGTGAAATATAAAGAATTAACTTTTCATTTCCTTACTGGGCCTAGAAATATCTGTTTTGCATCACTAGTTCAGATATTTCACTCAAAATGTCAGCTTTCACATCACTTTTTTTTCAGCTTTAAGTATAATTACAGATTTTAATCCTGCAGTGGCAGAGTTGCTACAACAGCAATTTCCTCTGCTGTCCATCAATATAGCTTTAGCATCTCAACTCATTAAATCTGCAAAATAAAAATGACAGACAACTTCTATGAATGGTTGTCAGACGTCAGGCTGTCCTTCAGCAAGAGGTAAATAGTGGCAAGAATAAATTGCATCAACATGCAACATGTTTACACGATGTCTCAAACCAATTCTTATGCACATAATAACCTAAGGTTTACACACACCAGCTGCCTACTTATTTATACAAAATACTGAAAAAAACTGAAAGTTTATAAAACGTGTTCTCCAGCTTATTATACACTAATCAGTAGATTACTGGAAGCATTGATTAGGCCACAGTTTAATACAGATAAATGTCAAGAGAATCCCTCTGAATTTCAAGCTTTGAAGTCGCTTCCTAGCTATTAATTTTAAAACAGCTTTAATTATATGTTTTAGGTTAGTTTATTGCTGGTGACTTTCAGTACTGTGCCAAATATTAGCTGATCCCATAGAAATTCAATGTGAGTCAGAATTCACACCAAAATTAACTGTTAGGATGCCCACATTACCAGTCTGCAGATTAAATGAAAATTTATGTGTTCATTTCTCAAGTGATTCTATATCCATCATTACATAATTTACCTTGGCTCTTAATCGCGAACTTCTTTGTTTATGAAATAAATAAAAATGTACTTTGTAGTTCCTGGAGCTTGGACACAATCAGCTTGGTAAGCCAGGCTCATACTCCAGTTCTAAAGAAGTGTCACTGGACTTGAAACACCTCCACAGATGATGCCAGACCTGCTGAGTTTCTTCTACAATTTCTGTTTTTGTTTGTTTTATATACCCAGCATCTGAAATTCTTTGTTTAATTATGCAACTTGCATGAGGGAGAGAGACATTTGGTCCAGATTTTCTTGTCCAAATAATGGTGAGGGTATCCTTCATTATTAATATGAACAGAACTTACATTTATCGAACATGTTTGATTATGACAGGACACTTAGGTGGTATACTTTAAGCATTACAGGTGAATTCAAAGCCTTATGAGGACTCTGAAATGTGTCCATATTACTGCCATTTAGGTTGCCTATTAACTGACTATTCCCAAAACTCTGCAATGCACCCAAGATGCCAGATCCTTCCACTTCATTCCTCAGCCCTTAAACCGACTCAACACTCCCTACCTCACCACGTCACTCCTCTCAGCCTTTAACCCCACTCAACATCCCCTATCTCACCACTTCATTCCTCTCAGTCCTTAACCCCACTCAACACCTCCTACCCCACCACTTCACCAACTCGCTGCTGCTAGTCTGAAGCCTCCAGGAAAGACGACATTCTCTGGCTCCCCTCGTGCTGCAAAGATTCAAGAAAAGTTGCAGACCTGAACCACAACTGCACAAAGTTGACAGTCCCATGTCATCCTTAAACAGATAGGAATTTGGTGCCATGAGAGTTTGACTTTTTCATGAAGGGAGGATGCAATTACAAAAAAGGTTTTATTTCCATGAGCATTCACTGCACACAGCTGAATTACAAGAAAAAACTTGCCACTGAATGGCATGAGGCCTGATCCACCACAGAGAAACCACTCAATTAAGCTCAAAGATCTGTCATTGAGAAAGTGAAATTGAAGTTTCACCTAATTAAGTCACCATGCCCACCACATTACCCATTCTTGAAGGTTCAATAAAATACCCTCTATAATTTCAGAATTTTTAAATGTTTGTAAACAGCAAGATTAATAATAATTCTTGTAAGAAAGAAGAAAACCAAACGAACAGGCTGGGGCTGTTTTCCCTGGAGCGTTGGAAGCTGAGGGGTGACCTTATAGAGGTTTACAATATCATGAGAGGCATGGATAGGATAAATAGACAACGTCTTTTCCCTGGGGTCTGGGGGTCCAGAACTGGAGGGCATAGGTTTAGGGTGAGAGGGGAAAGACATAAAAGAGACCTAAGGGGCAACTTTTTCACGCAGAGGGTGGTACGTGTATGGAATGAGCTGCCAGAGGATGTGGTGGAGGTTGGTACAATTGCAATATTCAAGAGGCATTTGGATGGGTATATGAACAGGAAGGGTTTGGAGGGATATGGGCCGGGTGCTGGCAGGTGGGACTAGACTGGGTTGGGATATCTGGCCGGCATGGACGGGTTGGACCGAAGGGTCTGTTTCCGTGCTGTACATCTCTATGTTTCTATTTGGAACAAAGTTTTAGAACACTACTCTCACAGCACTGTGTTGTCTGAAATGGGAAAAGTCTGATTACTACCACAAAAGTCTGTTAGGAAGTTTTACTTATTGTTGCAAGTAGTAGTCTTCCCTCTATTTTGTTTCAAATGATCTGGTATGGACACTATTGCTAAAACTCATCATAAAGTTGATAACTTCCCAAATTAGATATAGTACTTCCCCAAACAGTAATATAAACACATAGGTATGTATTTTCCATGCATACATATCCTTGAGGCATTGTCTTATAAAGTACATTGAAACTTCACTCTAAATCTATGCTTGATTAAATTTAGCAATATTTGCTACCTGAATTGCATAACAACAGGTGAAAAAGTATTGTCTTCAACAACACTGCCAACCCTTGCCCTGAAGGTCAGTTTGGAGAAACAGTGCTGGTGGATGCGACAAGAAACTTTCAATATTTATTTGTTTCATTATAAATGCAGGAAAATTTAATTACAAAGTTATAAATTTCAGGTTACGCTCACATAACTGATGAGGTAACTGAGTTAACACTTAAGCTATTTGAGTGAATAAGAATTCAATATTATATCTTTACAGATGTTTCTGGCATAACCAAAGGGTGGATAAATGGGTCAAACTTCTTTGATTTGTCAGTGGTTTGTAGGTTAAAAGCTTTACTGAACCAGAGTCACCAAGTTCATTTCACTTTCTGCCATGAACTGACTGATCAGGATCAAAGCAGCAGCTGGAAGTTAGCCTCAGCAGTTCATTGTGGTTTAGGATGAGGAAAAGTCAACCAATATTCTACATGGGGATCGGTGAGCTGTGGTAAAAACCACACACATCACCATCTGATGAGTAAGATGTGCTTCATGTCATAATCCAAGCTGATGTTTAATAATAAAACAGATGTTTATTACACAAAAGAAATGAAGATAAAATAGAACAAAAACTATTTACAGATAACACAAATTTAAAGATTTAGAAAGATGGTAAAATATACAGTAACTAATTCCAAAAACTTCCCTTTACAGGAGTCACACCAATAAAATCTCCTTCTCTTTCACATTTATAATGTTTATTTTAACGACGGCCCTAATTACCCTTCTTGATAATCTGACAGAAGTTAGGACCAGGTGTAGGCCTTCTGGCCCTTCAAGCCTGCTTTGTTATTCAATATGATTATGGCCAATCCTTTATTTCAGTACCACATTCTTACTTTTCATTTGTCATATAACTGAGCTGTGGCCTCCTCAGCTTCACATCACCCCTTCAAGGGTTTTAACCACACACTTTTGATCTGGAACTTTTAAAATAAACTCCTTACACTGAAGAAATCTTTCTTAATAGTGCTAAACTTCCTCCCTTTCTCTGAAGCAACTGTTTTACACATCCAGCTTCAGCCAAGACTTCTGCAATCTTTCCTGAAATGGGAAGTATTTTTGCTTTCCCCTCACAAGATATGGGTGTTTCTCCTAAGCCCCAAAAACAATTCCAGAATTTTCTATCTGATTATGATGTTCACTCAAACTCACCCAGATGTAAACAAATTCCCATTAGCCTCCTTGATTACACTCTCAAACTGTTCTTCAAAACATTCATCATGGCTAGAGAAACACCTATGAGCGTTAAACCCCTTCAGACACACAGAAAATCCATATTCCACCTGTTCAAAATTCAAAGATCTAAAATTAACGATATCAAATCATACTTATCTCAACTATTCTTCATCTTTAAGGAGGCTACTGAAATTTATTAAGCAGAATTGCATCAAAAATAACCACTTAGGTGTGAAAGGAAATTTCTTGGAATAGCACTGAGACTATAACAAATGGTGAGATCAAGGAGATGGAGGATTTCAAAGGAGTACAGCTGATATTGGAAATTGGCAACTGTAATTTCAATTACAATTACAGGGGACACAACATAGAGTGAGAAGAGGACATTTTGCTCATTTAAACAAGGACTTCATTTGAACTGATGGTGCTTGTTGTGTGCCTTGTAGGCTTGAAATGAAATGTGCTTTAATTCCAGCATTAACAATCTTAACTTTGAGTGTAAAATTCACAAAACAAAAGCTTTAAACACTCGATACATCATAGACACAAGATTCTAAGTGTATTAGTGCATACTTACAAACTTCCTTTTCTTGGCAAGCTTAATTCTTTCTGCAAAATAAACACAAAAAGATGCACATTATTTCAACAAATAACATTTTAATTTATCATATCAATGCAAATTATTTTAAAAAGAGAGGCATGAATAAATGTCACATTCTGATCTAGTAGGAACAATACAATGGCATCATGGCATTGTAAGCTTAAAGCTCAATTCTGTCATTTTCTTGGGTAGCAAACCATGTGTGAAAGCAGAACTCATAATCCAATGCTGATAGAATATAGATGATTAATGAATCCTTTTTTAAAATATAGCAAAAACCATTCATTGACAAATCATGCCACAGCATAAGGATGGAAATGAGAAAAGCTATTTAAAAGTTTCCAGATGGTTGGTGGGCACAATGATTATAATCTAATCAGATGATTTCTCTTCCTCCCTGCTTCAATATTAAACATATAATCATTGTTGAACTGGGAATTCCACAAATTCACTAAAAGTTTGTTTAACTTCTCACACTTTCTCTACTCATCCATTTGACCACCACACTTTCCTGAAAATAGATAGCTTGAATTTCTGACTACATGTGCTAACTCTTTAACTGAGTTTAGTCCAGCATTTAAAAATCAATTCACAAATTGGTAGCAAAAGAAATGAAAATGGACAGATTATCTAAATTTAGCCATCAAAAACATATGATATTCTAGTGCTTCAAATTTGCCATGAGGAACATTACATTAATTTGTATCATCTGTGGACATCTTTACTACAGACTCAATAATCTCTTTGGAAAATGTCCTGTATTTATTGGTTTGTGTCAGAGAAAGAAAGGCTTTAATTTGTGCAGTCTTGCATATTGCATTAATTCAAAGATGTACCACTAGGTGGTAGTAAGTACATGCTATAAGTCCAACACCTCAAAATAAGACAATAAGACAATGCAAGCCAAGAGCTAACACTTTAATTAATTCAACTTTATTAACTTCTTTACTGCCATTAATTAAAATAACCTCCTTATTCACATGCCCTTTTCCCATTTTGCAGGACTTTTAAGAAAATAGCACCTAACCTTTCACTGGGATTTTCAGGACAGGAATCAGGCCTCAAAGATCAGCCACATCAGGCTGTCGCCATCACATTTTTAAAAATGCAAGAATTTAAAGGCAGCGTGCAGCACTCAAAACATCGACTGCAGCCTCGCATTTCAGCTCCCAATGCAACCCATGTTTTGGAAAACCTTAGTATATAATATGCAAACTTCAGCTTTGAAATAGCACACAAAGACTCTGAATTTACTTGCTCTTTTATACCTTCGACACCTCCCTTTAGAAGGTTTCATTTTTTTGTTTCAAAACAATTTAATTTCAAACTACTAGGTTTCAAATATGCGAGACATACGTTACCATAAAAAAGTCATAAAACAAAGCTTTATGTGAACACCCTTGATGGAAAATCTATTTCAGTTAATATTTCAGTTTCATGGCCTCACTTACTAAAACACAAAAGGGACCTTAAAGGAAAAATACAACCATTCCTTGCGAAAAAAAAAACAGAAATGGAAGTAGATATCCCAAGTTTCCATTCAAATTTACTCAAAAGGTAGTCTTACAATAACTAAGCTATGGATGCAAGGACTTGCAATTACATAGATGAGTAACCTCAGATTATTGCCAATAATTTAAAACAGTGCTGGTACGTCTTTATACGAGCATTGCCTGTAAAGTCCTCAAAGTTTTCAGTGCCTTGCATAAAACTGAAAGATTTAAATCCTGATCTAGTGTTCCAGCATCATAAATTACTACGATATACTTAGGTTGTGAAAATGCAAATCACAACTTGACCAAAAGGTGTTTCATCATTTCCAAGCTAACTACAACAGAAAACTAAATCAAAGGAAAACCAAATTAAGCTGATGCATCACAAGAGACATGAGGCTTTTAATATGCTTTATGTTTCAGCTGTTCTTTGCAGCACAACATATTTCCCCTAGGTAACAAATATGATGCATGATTATTATTATCTCATTTCCGAATTCATCATCATCATTAGCTAGATCCTGAACATTTCAAGGCTCTACAGATGGTGACACTTTTTCATTTACATTGGAAGCTGAATGCCATTTAACAGGGGCTTTGTCAGCTATGTATTCCAATGATGTTGCCTGCATCTTGTTCTAGAAATAATGCAATCTGAAGCCAATAGTTGAGTGTCAAGGTTTGACCATACATAATATGGATAACAGAGCACTTTAGCTGTCAATTCAAATACATTATCTACATTACATTAGGAATGCTACAGCACTCAATCTGAAGGTCAGTAATTCAATCTCTTAAATGCTTTCATCCATTAAGTGTGCATAATTTGTGACTCAAAATTACACAATATGTTTTAATCAATACTTTACCTTGCCCCAGTTGACAATTTCTTCTTAAATTTGCTTCCATACTCTTTTCAAAAGAGGGTAATTACATAATTCCATAATTATATGATTAATATTACCATAGATCACAAGAACCTTTGAAGCTTCAAAAAATACTTTCAAAATTAAGGGTCAACTTGCAAACCAAATATAAAACAAGAACACTGGGGTTAGTGCACCCCTGTTCATCAGTCACCATTCACAACGTGCTCTGTGTGATCATGTCTTAAACTATACATGTATATGTAATCTTGATCTTTTCGATAGTGCAGGGGACAACTTAAAGTTTGCAAATGATAAAAAAAGAGAGTTGGGAGAACAGTAAATTGTGAGAAGGACAGTGCACAGCTTCGAAAAGACACTTATAAATTGGTGGAATGCACTAAATGGAAAATGAATTTCAATGTGGAGAAGTGCAAGGTAACACATTATGATACAAAGAACAAAGAGTACTATTCTAAAGGATGTGTAGGAGCAGAGATATGTGGCTGTGTATGTGCATAATTCATTAGAGGTGACAGGGCAGGTACAGATTTTATAAAGTGCACATTATTCTAGGATTCATTAAGGGGGGCATAAAGTACAAGTGCAGGAAATTTATGCTAAACTTATATTGGACAAAAGGTGAACCTCAGCTGCTGTATTGAATATAGGACTGGTCAGTACACTTTAGTAAGGATGCAAATGCATTGGACAATGCAGAACAATGTATCCAGAGAAGAGAAGCTTCAATTCTAAGGATAGATTGGATAACGTAGGACAGTTTTCTCTGTAAAGGAGAAGACCAAAAGGAGATTTGATATAAGCTTTCAAAATTCTGAGGGATTTTGGAGAAAGCAGATTGACAGAAACTTTTAAAAGGATCAAGAACCAAAGCACACAGTTTTAAAGTATTTTACAGAAATAAGCAAATGCAAGATGAGAAAAACCATTTTCACACCACGAGTTATTAAGGTGTAGAACACACTAACTGGAAATGTAGTAGAAGCAGGTTCAAATGAGGCATTCAAGAGGGTATTGGCTGATTATTTAAACAGAAACAACATACAAGATTATGGAAATTAAGCAGCAGATTGCCACTAAATCAAAAGGCTCAGCTTCCGAGTACAGACATGATGGGTTGAATAGCCACCTACTGCATCATGACATTTCTGTGATTCTATGAAACTTTTCACATTCTGCTTGGCAACATAATCTGTATAACTGCTTAATCCCACGCAGCAACTTATAAACAACCATAATATTAAACATTCCTGTCTAAGGTTAAAAGAGGTTAAATCCTAATTATATGTCACAAATACTTAGCTATTAGCTTAAAAATGGTTAATTTTCTATGCCAAGTGTTGTCCTAAAGACACACATTGACATTGAAAGAATAAATGATGTCATCTCCTATACTGGGTCAATTTAAATAATACAATGTGTTATGCTTACTAAAAAAAATTGCAACAGAAATATAGATGGCATCAGATCCCACTGCATACAGGTTATACAATACATATATAATGGAAATGGTTACATTTGAAGCCATAAGTAATGAGATTTGAAATCATACTATTGATGGAAAAAGGTCATTGCTTGCTGATGTTTTAATAAAGTTACTTGCAGCTAGATATTTTTTGGGAAAACCTAAACCAAGTGTAAAGATTATTAGAAGTTAGTTATCATGCAAATTTATCCATCTCCTATTCTCTCCGCAATTGTTAAGTGCTAGCAATTGAATACACTTTCCATGAGGATTAACTTGGTGCTGTGTCGTTTTTAACGAGAGTCATACAGTCATACTGAACAGAAACAGCCCCTTTGGTCCAGTTCGTCCATGGCGACCAGGTTTCCTAAACTAAACTAGTCCCATTTGCCTGCATTTGGCCTATTTCCTCCAAACCTTTCCTATTCATGTACTTGTCGAAGTGTCTTTTAAATGTTATAACTGTACCTGCATCTACCACTTCCTCTGGCAGTTCATTCCACATAAAAACCACGCTCTGTGGGAAAAGGCTGCCTCTCAGGTCAGTTTTAAGTCTTTCTGCTCTTACCTTAATATTATGCCCTCTGGTTTTGAACTCCCCAACTGTAGAGAAAAGACCTTTGCTATTCACCTTATCTTTGCCCCTTTTAATTTTATACAACTCAATAAGGTGACCCTCAACCTTTTATGCTCCAATGTAAAAAGTCCCAACTTATCCAGCCTCTTCTTCTAAGTTAAACACTCTATTCCCGGTAACATTCTTGTAAATCTTTTCTGCACTTTGTCCAACTTGATAATATCTTTCCTATAGCAAGGCATTAAAACTGTACACAACACTCCAAAAATGGCCTCACCAACATCCTGTACAACCACAACATGACATCCAATACTCAATGGTCTGAGCAATGAAGGCAAGCATGCCAAGCGCCTTCTTTACCATTCTACCCATGGTGCAATTTTCAATGAATTATGTACCTGAACTCCTGGGTCTCTGTCGTATAACATTCAAGACTGTACTGTTGGATAACTTAAAATGAGTGTTTAATTCATATGTATAGGCATATCAGTTAACAACGTATATTACACAACAGTTATCAGCAACAAAAGAGCTCAAGCCTTTAAAACCCATGTCTGGAAACCCCTTCACAATTCTCCACGCAAAATACTGACTTTTAAATTGCAAATAAATGTTGATGTTGAAACTCACTTGACTACTTTTGACTTAATTTTCTAGCCTTTGGAGGCTTGGCATTTTATCTTGCTTATCTTTTATTCCCACTTGCTGTTTTATTTAATATTTTTCGTGTAATCAGGTTTTAAATCTAATTCAAAGTTGCATATAATCCAACATTCAAACTACATTTTTTTTTAAATACTTGATTATAGTCATGAATGTGGAAGTGATTTGGGAAAAAGGAATTGAACATTACGTCCCTCTATTTTTCACGTGTGATTGATTTCAAGCGGCATAATGGATAGGCTGTTATGAGGCAGCAACACACTAGGAGTTCAGGTGTCAGATATAGGAGCAAGAAACTCAAGTCCTTTATCAAAGTCATCATACCCCCTAGAGGGACTGATGCTTTCATGCACGATTTATTAAAACAACCATAATACAAGCAGCATTTTTGAAGCCATTGAAGGTAGAATTTGTTTGCAGAGATGTGTAACAATTGCACATAAAAACATCCCAATATTTGTCATAGGATTCATCTACAAAGAAGCAACCTTTCAGCTCAAAATTTAGAAATCTCAAATTATGAGTTGGAACATAAGGTATTTGAACTTTCTAATTGCTGTACTTGATTACAAACTGCAACTCAGGGAGGTTTACTGAATCATAAGAAAGCTGCTTGAGATATTTTTTGCACAAAGTTTTCACCTTACATGAATGAATCTCAGTAATGGAATAAAACAAAGGCGAAAGGGAGAGGAAATCATGATGCAGGGGCTAATTAACAGGGAAATAACTGAAGTAAACTCAGCTCATTAAATATTGCACTGCTATATACTTTCCAAAAAACAGCAAGATAATTCTATCCAAATTAAGCAACCCTTTCAAAGGCTTGCACGTAAGCATATTATTTCACAATGGACAAAATCACAACAGAATTATGCTCCTTTCATGACTTACAGTTTTAAAAATATATAAACTAATGACCATGAAAAGAGTGCTGATCTGTATCCCAGTTCAAAGGTAGATCCACCTGAGTATATGATTACATATAATGACAATGAAATACCTTACACACAGGCCTGTGCTAATTAATGTTATTTTACTACTTACATTTGAACACAAATTCTGACTTATAGAAATGGAGTTGTATTCCATAGAAGCAACGTTAAAGTTTTAATCATTTAGATCTTAGCTTGTCAAAGTTCTGCCTTTTAAAACAAATGTTACAATAACCCGAGTAAGAACATTTTCGATTTATATTTAACCAGCACTTAAGCCCATAAGTGGGCTCAAGTCTATAGGAGTACATTATTAAGAGGCTTTCATTTTCCACATTGCATGTGTATATGTCTCACATGAGCCATGCATGTGCTAGACAGAAAAAAATGCAAATTATGCAGGACAAACCTAACCTGGCCAATTATCATCCCATCAATCTGCTCTCGACCATCAGCAAAGTGATGGAAGATATCTTTGACAAGTCTCTTCCAAAGTGAAATCTTCTCTCAACAAACTTGTATTGATCTTAAACTATGCTTACTTAAAACATTTTAATGGGCCAGGTCAGCTAACCACAGCAGGGAAATGCTACATTTTGAAACGATGTATCATGAGAAATTCAAGGGCAGTTCTTTGGTTCTTTCATAAGAAAGTGGTGGGAGTTGAATCATGCATCAAATAAGACATAGATTGATTCTTCTGATTGTGACGTTCAAATCTAGCTGCAATAATTAGAGTCTCTTCTGTTTATTACATCCTTTATGAATTTGAAAGTTTAGATTTAGGCTTTGGGCCCTCTTCCTAGTATTTAAATATTGAAGGCAGTAAGAAGAGCAGGAGAGGAACAAAATGATTAATCATAATCAGTGTTAACGTGACATTTTCCCTTTCCTTTTCCAGTATCAGTTGTATGGGATGGGAAGAGTAGCATTCTCTACTCATTTTGAGGAGAACAGAAGGACTGTTCCTCCTAGTGATACTCAAGATATACAATCCTTGATCGGGTCATTCAGCACATTCAGTTTACAGCACTACAGTCAGTTCTGCTATAACACAGTAGTTCTATTCCCATGCTATCCCATGATATAAGAAAATCACGTAACAGCTGCACCATTTAAACGAATGGGGCCGGAATCATGTTATAACCAATACACACTTTAAAATTTCGTGCTTTAGAAACAATGCTTTCAGTTCATCAATCATGCTAAAGCGAATTCGCATTAACGAAACACGTGTTATAACAGAACAACCTGTATTTATTTTCAATGCAATAGGACAATGTCTGGACAACAAATTAAGATCAGTTCTTCTCTCCTCATTACTAAACCAATAAGGGGGAACTGGAAAAAGTACAAAAAGACTGACATCGGCAACATAAACAGAAACAGATTATAATTCTCAGCAATTCCAAAATTTCAAAAAGCACAGCCTAATGGCTAGACTAAATGGCCCCATGAAGTGCTGTAAAATTTTGTGATTTTATAGGTTGCAACTCTTTTCTCCACAAAAGATTGTGAGGTGAACTTTTTTTTTTAAATTCTGAAAGGGTTTGATAGGAAAGATATAAATATGATGCTTTCACTAGTGGATTTGTTCAAAACTAGGAACGAAAATATAACTTGGTCCTTAATCAATCCTGCAAGGAATTCAGAAAAACCTCTTGAGCTAAAGAGTGTTGGAAACCATCATACAAAGTTTTTGAAGTAAATGGCACAGATGCATTTAAGGGGAAAATAGGTCAGTATGAATTTGTACGGTGAGATGAAATTACTACTTGGACAAGAAGCAAGTGGAGAAGTGGAGAATAGATTAGTTTGGTTGGAGTGGCATGTTTTTGAAATGCAATTAGAAGCAAATAGTTCTACACATATTGGCCTATCATATTTCCAAATCCCTTCAACATGATCTATAGTGCAACTTTGAACATGCATTTCCGACCATTGTTCTGCATGAGATGTCCAAAACTATCATCAAAATGATGTTAGCCATAAATATAGAATAGTGAAGTATTAATGAGTTCAATTTACAATCGTTAGTTTTCTTGCTAACTAGCTTTTGAACAGTGGTTTCATGCTATGTTTTGTTCAATTACAGCAATTATGGATTTAGAACTTCACAATGATTACTATTGATTTCATTTTACAAACAATATCCCATTATGTTTTGGTATCTGATCTGCATTTCTTATCCAAGACTATTTTGATTGTATTCTGATTCCTGATCAAGTCGCAGATCTCCTGAGTGCTTATTCTTGTAGCGAGATCAAGATCTCGATAGGTTTTTGAGACCAAGTTCCAGAAAAAAAAATCAAATCCTACCTAGTCATTTTCCCCATTATATAAAGATAATAAAGTTTTAAAATTTAGAAATAACAGCATATTTAACTATTGTATGGTAGTAACATCAGGATGCTTGTGAAATGATGCCAGTCAAAAGGATTGCTTTGTCCTGGATAGTGTCAAGCTTTTTGAGTGTTGTTGGAGCTGCACCCATCCAGGCAAGTGGGATGTAATCCAATACACTCCTGATGTGTGCCTTGTAGAAGGTGGATAGGTTTTGCAGTATCAGGAAGTGATCTACTTGCTGCAGTGTTCTCAGCCTCTGACCTGCTCTTGTAGCAACAGTGTTTATGTGTTGAGTTTCTGGTAAATGGTACCCCAAGGACGTTGATAGTGAGGGATTCAGTAAAGGTAGCACCACTGAATGTCAAGGAGCAGTGATTAGATAGTCTCTTTTTGGAAACGGTCATTGCCTAGTGTTTGTATGGTGCAAATGTTAATTGCCACTTATTATTTGGATATTGTTGTGGTTCTGTTCGCCAAGCTGGGAATTTGTGTTGCAGACGTTTCGTCCCCTGTGTAGGTGACATCCTCAGTGCTTGGGAGCCTCCTGTGAAGCGCTTCTGTGATCTTTCCTCCGGCATTTGTAGTGGTTTGAATCTGCCACTTCCGGTTGTCAGTTTCAGCTGTCTGTTGCAGTGGCTGGTATATTGAAGCACTGAGGATGTCACCCAGACAGGGGATGAAATGTCTGCAACACAAATTCCTAGCTCGGCGAACAGAACCACAAGAACGAGCACCCAAGCTACAAATCTTCTCATAAACTTATTTGGATATTGTCCAGATCTCGCTGCATTTGAACATGGACTGTTTCAGTATCTGAGAAATTGTGAATGGTGCTGAACATTGTGCAATCATCAGCAAAAACTCCTCTCTGATCTTATGATAAATGGAAGGTCATTGATGAAACAGCTGGACATAGTTGGGCCTGCAGCGATATCCTGGAGCTGAGATGACTGACCTCCACCAACCATAACCATCCTCCTACGTTCAAGTTTGACTCCAAGCCAGGAATGACCTCTGTAAGCTCTTTCAGTATTCACCTAGGCCTTAAGTTCAAATGTGAGACAGAAAACTGAAAGATAAAATGGAATGAAAATTTGAAGCAAGGGAGAGTGGAAGGCAAAGGGAGGAAAGAAAATAGAATAACTAAGGAAAGAGAGACATATGACAGGTGATAGTTGCTAACAGTTCAAGACCAAGTTCATTGATAACGTACTCTTGAGATACAATAACTGCAAACAGAACACTTTTTCTGATTTCTAAGTCTGCACAACATTTGGAGTGTTCGTGGAGAAAACACAGGTAGCATTTGGCACGTTTACACCTCCTTCAAGATAAAACCTGGTGGCAAGATATAAACTCCAACAGGCATAAATAGTCAGTGAAAGCAACTGTCCTTAAACCAAGTTAAATGTTATGTTATGTGCAATTTTACTTAGAATCTTTTTGGAGCACAATTGTACAATTATAGATTCTGATAGGTATACTAAAGTAAGGGAATGGACTATTATACAGCAGAAAAATGCTCAAAAACCAAACATCAGAAATTAAACCATGATGCCTCAACTAAATACAATTAAGTAAAACCTTTTCTTAACTTCTGGAAACACAGTGCTAGCGTTATTGCGAAAAGGCATGGATAGGGTAAATAGGCAAAGTATTTTCCCTGGGGTCAGGGAGTCCAGAAATAGAGGGCATAGTTTCGGGTGAGAGGGGAAAGATATAAAAGAGGGCAACTTTTTCACACAGAGGGTAGAATGAGTTGCCAGAGGAAGTGGTGGAGACTGGTACAATTACAACATTTAAGAGGCATTTGGATGGGTATATGAATAGGAAGGGTTTTGAGGGATATGGGCCAGGTGATGGCAGGTGGGATTAGGTTGGGTTGGGATATCTGGTCGGCATGGACGAGTTGGATCGAAGGATCTGTTTTCATGCTGTATATCTCTATGACTCTATGAGAACACTTGGCCATTCACAATTTGTTATGAAAATTTTATTCTATTAGATACAAGAAAATGTATGCATTTTTAAACACATCTCAAAGTGAGCAAATGGAACTTCTAAACTTACTTTGCACTTAAAATATTTAGCTTCAAAGATGCACACTTTAGTTCTGAAACAGCCCTTCCATCTTGACCAATTTTAATGCAGTAGCAGGAACTCATCTAATAACAAATTCATGCAACTAACTCAGGACATATATTTCAGACATGCAGATATCTGACCACAAAAGTCAAAAAAAAGTAGAATACATGCACAATTATTTCAGAGTAAATTTTGACATCTAATAATGAAGTGATGGTCATTGATGAAGAAACTGAAGACTATTAGGCTGATGGCACTGCCTTAAAAAAAATCAGAGCAAAACCTGAGCAAGCCTCCAAGAACCATGATAATATCCTTTTTGTCAGCTATGACTCAAGCATGAGAGGATTTTCCTTTGACCCTATTGACCTCAATTTGGCAAGGAATTCTCAGTGTCACACTTGTTTCATGCTGCATTGATGTTGACAATAACTAGCCTATGGTCTCCTCAGCATTTAGATCTTTCAGACTGTCATGAAGCAGAAGCTGAGTGGTTCTGTACAAAACTGAACTGAGTTTCAGTGAGCAGCTTTTTGGTGCCTTGGTATTGCCTGATGACACTATTGATACTTCCTTCAATAACTTTACTGATGACAGGGAAAAAGCCAATTGTGAAGTAATTGCCTATTTTCAGAGCTGTTTGCTGATAGGAATTCATAGGTCTGTTCTCTACATCGACAGACAGAAGCTATGGTCATAGATGTACTTGAAAGCTCAGAATCTCTTCAGCAATGCATCTTGAATAGATACCCTGGTCAATAGATTTCATTGTGTTCAATGAATCTGCAAAAGCTCTAACCTGGTCACTTCCATGGTAAGAAACATGGTAATGAAGCTGCATCCAGTTAGTTGCCTGACTATTTGATCTGAGGACAGATACACGGAGAGCAAGCCAGACTAAATCAGATTCGCTAACTCTGAATTCACAACAGAGTGAAATTAAAACAATCTATGACTGACAAGGGAAGTCAGGAACAGCATAAAAGCAAAAGAAAAAGCATGCAATGTGGTTTTGATCAGCAGGAAGAGAGAGGATTGGGAAGCCTTTAAAATCCAGCAGAAGAAAATTTTTAAAAAGCAATAAAGAGGGGAGAAGATAAAATATGATGGTAAGTTAACTAGTAATATAAAAGAAGATTGCAGCAGTTTATTTTAGATATATAAAAGGTAAGAGAGAGGCAAGAGTAGACATTGGACCACTGGATAAGAAGGTCCTAGGGGACTGGAAAATGGCTAACATAATATTCCTGTTTAAGAAAGGAAAGAAGCAGAAGATGGGAAATAATATTTCCAAGCCTGAGCTTGGTCGTTGCTAAGATTTTAGAGTATATTATTAAGGTTGAGATTGCAGAGTACTTAGAAGTGCATGGTAAAACAGGGTTGAGTCAGTATGGTTTCAAGGGTAAGTCATGCCTGACAAATCTGTTAGAATTCTTTGAGTTAGACAAAGGACAGGCAGTGGACATAATCAATCTGAATTTCCAGAAGGTTTTTGACAAGATGCCACACAAGTGGTAGCTAAATAAATTAAGAACCCATGGCGTTATGAGCAAGGTACTGGCATGGATAGAGGATTGGCCGACTGGCAGAAGGCAGAGAGTGTGGATAAATGGGTCTTTTTCAGGATGGCAACTAATGGCTAGTAGAGTTCCGCAGGGGTCAGTGTTGGGACCGCAACTATTTACAATGCACATTAACAATCTGGACAAAAGAACTTTAGGGCGGCACGGTGGCACAGTGGTTAGCACTGTTGCCTCACAGCGCCAGAGACCCGGGTTCAATTCCCACCTCAGGCGACTGACTGTGTGGAGTTTGCACGTTCTCCCTGTGTCTGCGTGGGTTTCCTCCGGGTGCTCCGGTTTCCTCCCACAGTCCAAAGATGTGCAGGTCAGGTGAATTGGCCATGCTAAATTGCCCGTAGTGTTAGGTAAGGGGTAAATGTAGGGGTATGGGTGGGTTGCGCTTCGGCGGGTCGGTGTGGACTTGTTGGGCCGAAGGGCCTGTTTCCGCACTGTAATGTAATCTAAAAAAAAAAAAAAAAAATCTAACTGAGGGCATTCATGCTAAGTTTGCAGATGGCACAAAGACAGATGGTGAGGCAGGTAGTATTGAGGAGGCAGGGAGGTCTGTACACCACTTGCAATGCATAAGTCAGAAGCTTATGCCTGGATGAGTCTAGATCCAAAATCATTCAAAAATTTAGACACAATTCAGGACAGATTAATTGGCATCACATTCACAAATGTTCACTCCCTCCACTACCACTGCTCAGTGGCAGCAGTGTGTACCATCTACAAGAAATAAAGCAGAAATACACTCAGGCTCCAGACACAGCATCTTGCAAACCAACGACCACTTCCATCTCAAAGGACAAGGCGAGCAAACAAATGGGAACACAACCACCTATAAGTTCCATCTTCTTGGAAACATATTGCCGTTTCTTTACTGTCACTGGCTCAAAAGTCTGGAAGTCCCTTCCTCTCAGTATTGTGGGTGTACTTTACCAAATAGACTGCAGTAATTCGAGAAGGCAACTTACTATCACCTTTGCAAGGACAACTAGATATGAGCAAAAAAATACTATCCCAACCTCTCCCACCCACATTCCATGAATGAAGTAAAATACAGAATATGAGTAAAGGGAGATCTCTCAAGAATAAAGTTCATTAGAGATGTTAGCAAGGGTGAAAAGAATCGCTTCTCAATAGCTTTTGGATGACTGAAGATATTTAGATTCAAATGAAACATGAAACGATTGTAAGTGATAAATGACAAGTTCCAAATGCAGTAAGGAACAAAGCTGTTTAAAAAACATAGTGGGAAAAAACTGAAAAAAGAAATAACAGTAGAAGGAAACATATGAGAATAGTTTAATGTGTAATATAAAAGGGAACACAACAAGAACTAGAGGCAACATGAAGAGGGAAAAGTCACTAAGCAAACTTAGTCATAGGAAACGGGAGTAAGAGTAAACTATTTGGCCCATCAAACCTGCTCTGCCTTCAGAAAGATCATGGCTTTGACTGCATTTCAAATCTGAAATTCCCATCTATCACTGGTAAGCCGAGATTCTCCTGCCTAAAGCATCTATCCACCTCTCTCTTTAAAAAATTCAATGACCCCACCTCCACTGCCTTCTGAGACTGAGCTCCAAAGTTGCACCGTGCTCTGAATGAAGTTTCTCCTCATTTTGTCCTGAACAATCAATGACTTATTTTAAAATAGTGACCCCTAGTTCTGGACTGACTCAAGAGAAAACATCCTTTTCACATCCACTTTATAATGATCATCTGGAACGCAGTGCAAATTCAATAACTTTCAAAAGGACATTACATAAATACTTAAGTGATGAGCTGCAACGCCATGGCAAAACGAAGCAAAGCTGTTTCAACGTTTTAGTTCTCATGAACTGCAGCAAATGACATGCTTTTGCTTACAGGGGTTCAATAATTCCAGTGGACCTGAACTCCCATTAGAAACAAGCAAGCAGAATACTAAAGATATTAGATAACTCCACTGAAGTAGATCCCTGCAGCTGTGGCCAAGACCACCCAGCATTGTGGCTCAATATCTGATTGTTATAACCTGCTGGTGAATCAAACATATCCATGAATGATTATAGAGAAGGACACCAGAGGCAACAATGTTCGAGTAAAAAAGTCAATGCAGGTGGCACTGCAAGATTGAGAAAGGTAAGAATGAAACCAAGTCAGTACAACCCAATAGTAGAAATCATGATCAAGAAAGACACGGTGAGATAGTATACTTTTGACACCGTTACATCCAAGTCACAAATAAAATCCTATGGGGCCATTTTTGACTCTGTGAAAGGGTAGAAATGAGACTGAAGGGATTCAAACTTGGAGATCCTGAATAAAGGACCCTGACAAAACAAGGGTCTCTCGAGAGTGCTGAGAGTACTATAACTTTGTTACACCAGCATCAGTCACTATTATTGATTTAAAATTATACAATTAGTAACAACTATTGAATAAACGTTAACACACGGAGGTAGAATCATACCACTTGGGATACTGCAGGGTTAATATTCTGTCTTTGGCAGCCAACCATACTTTAGTAGATCTCAAAGCATTTAGCAAAACAGCAAGCTTATCTACTGCATAGAAAATTAATTTGAAAGCAGGAAATGAAATTAGCCTCCGTGGCAAGTTGGACATGCACATACAGATGCAATCTGCACAATTGAAGACATCAACATTCTTTGCACACTGTTCAACAGGCCAAGACAGAACTGGCTAATTTAATTTGCATGACGTCACTGCTATAGTTGCAACTGACTTAATAATTGAATTTCCTTCTTGGGCATAAGTGATGTCTTAAATTAGGAAAGTTCAGGTTGCAGAAATCAGTCATTTGCTCCTGTCCATCATATGTGATCAACTGTATCGTAAGTACATGACAATACTGTTGAGATAACTGATTTTTTTCTTTGAACTGACACCAGTGACTGAAGTAAGAGTTGTCAGACAATACAGTGCTGATAACCAACATACATGAAAAAAGTGAGCAGCTACAGACCATCATTTTAAAACAAATTCAGTGTAGAGTTTAAATGTCTTTTGTGATCACTAAATTGCACATTACTTATTGAACAATGAAGCTCGAAATAAAATTAAGCATTATTGTACTTCTCATGAACGCTGGTTGGAACTGTGCTGTAGATCACATCCATTGGTAGATGGGCCAAGGCTGATTAATCCAGTTCCCTCACAAATGGATGTTAACACATTCTCAGAAAAGGAAAGACAATGTATGCTGCACCAACATTTGAAGGAAGTTTTAATAGAAACCTGATGTCACCATTACGCAGTACAATAATAGCACAATGAAGAACACAGCATGTGATCATTTATGTTTCCAGTATTTTGGAGACACTCATTTCAGAGAAATGCAATTTGTCAATTAATCACTTGTTTTGGCTGTGGCAGCTAGGATCCTGTTCAGATGCAGTCTTTCAGTAAAGGTTCTAACATTTAAAATAACAATCACAACTGAGCTTATCTCAAGTCTCTACTGCATGGTGCAATATAAACGTCCCTGATATGTGTCAAGGATTGTCTTAGATTCTGAAATTTCACCTTTGTGCATATTTTAATACAGTAACAGAGAACACAAGACAGCATATTTGGAAATAACAAAGCAGAGTGAATTAAATTGAAGGCACTTCACAAATGGGAACTTTCCATCCTAGAAAAGACAATGAAACTCTGTTTTTGAAGAAAAATTTGTTCAGCAGGCAAAAGTTAAATCAGAATAAAATGGCAACTTTATTCTTTACTTTGGAAGCAACAGCTTTCTATAAGAACGAACAAATAGCTAGTGACAGTGCATCCAGGACAGAAAATTAAAAGTGCAGTGGATAGGAATTTCTCTTGTGCCTAACCTTTTGTTAAAATCATTTGTAAATACTACAATAACAATTTCACACATATGCTGAAAAGACAGATACCATCTTATACATCTATAGCATACATGAATTATCCACAGAAATATTTTAGTTCAATACACACCAGCTACAATAGCATTTCAAAACAAGTTACTGTATACTAGACTCTTAGGTTTTTCTAAAAAGCATAGCACAGTAGCATGTTAAATGCATTAGATTTAGACTGATTGAACGACGTCATCAAATATTAAGTGTATAGTGTCAATGCCAATCTTTACACTTTTTTTGTTCTGAATTATTTCCTCTCCGTAAAGCAGTAATCATGGGCAGGTTCATGATAGTAGTCTCACTGACACCAGCACCATTCTGCTACAATACCAATTTTCATAGACATGTCTGAAACAAGTACCAACAGGTTACTCAAAGGAGAGGCATCATATTCTCTACTCACCAGAAGACACATATTTACTCAAATATACAGATCTTTGCAGTCAAACACTTTTACTTTTGTACATTGGTGCAGTTCAAAAGAACAGAACAAAGCTGTGAAACTCATTGGGATCATTTTGTCCAACGTCAACTTGTGGAGCACAAGGAATGAAATTTGGGACATTACTTGTTGACACACTCTAATATCACAAAATCTAATGAATTTACTTTCAGCATTGAAGAAAGCCTGACAGAACTTAATTCATTTTTCAGTTTGCATTCTACAAACTACTGCCTGCTTACTTATGAAGGGTAATCCATCTGGGATAATGGCCTTGTTTCTCTCCTCATAGGTACTGTCAGATCTGCTAAATATTTTGAGAATTCTCAGTCATTATTTAATATAGTTTTAGTCCTTATACGTGGTGTAGGCATAGTGCTTTAACATAATGTAAAAATGATGACAAATAAAAGAAAACAAAAGTTTGATTTTCATTCTGAAGATTTTCCTAATTACATTGTGTGGCTCTCTGATCATGCCTTATGGAATAAATTCAGAATAGATCTAGCGGCTCAGAACTCGGAAGAACTGGTCTGCTCTTCTGAGAGCAAAGCCAACAAGGTACAAACAAAACACTGCTGGTGGGGAGCCTGTCATCAATATGGAGGACAGAGGTTATGCTCGGAAATTGTTGAACTCAATGTTGCATTGTTCCTCTAAATGTTAGCTAACTTTTTGGGAGGTGGCATGGTGGAGGTGTGAAAGTACTAGCAGTATTGGAGGAATGGGCCAGGGGGTCACTGAGGGAATGGTTATTCTCCTATTTTCGTCTCTACCTCTCCTTTACAATCATTAACGCTCCCTTTGCCTTTTGTTCTGGGCACACTCCTACCTGTTTCTCCTCTCCCTCTGTCAACAGCATAAAACCCACCATTTTCCAGCCTCTTTCAGTTCTGTAGAAGAGTCATATCAGACTTAAAACATTAACTCAGTTTCTTGTTCAACAGAAGCTGCCAGACTGTTGAGTTTCTTCAGCAGTTTCTGTTTTTATCCTGACTTGGAATTGTATTACACTTCCTTTATTGCTGTTGAGTCAAAGATTCTGGAACTCCTTAGATGTGTGGCAATGCTGTCACTTTAACAAGGTTACTTTGTCCTTGGGCTTTTCCAGAGAGATCGTAAAGACAGAGGTGCAGAAGTGTCGAGATTAACAATGGCAGGGGAGTGGCCAGTTCTCTCAATTCAGGTTTTTTATAGTTTGGTTTAGCTATAGCAGTCACAAGATGCTGCAGTCCAGAAAAGGTTCCAAACTTCAGCAGATGATCTCTGACTGCTTTTGTCTCTGAACTCTCTTTAGAAGTTGTTCCCTCCTGAATCTGTGTACCAATTTACCTTTTTGCCAAGGGGTGCACTTATGGATTGTTACTGGTTTAGAACAGCTCCTTACTTAAGTTGCTATATGGGGTCAGTTAAGCTTTCCAATAGTTAGACCACAAGACAAAGGAGCAGAAATTAGGCCATCAGCCCATCAAGTCTGCTCCACTATTCAATCATAGCAGATAAGTTCCTCAATCCCATTCTCCCACTTTCTCCCCAAAACCCTTGATCCTCAAGAACCTATCTATCTCAGTCTTAAATATACTCAATGAGCTGGTTTCCACAGCCTTCTATGGCAATGAATTCCATAGATTCACCACTCGCTGGCAGGAGAGATCTCTCCTTATCTCCTTTTACTCTAAGGCCATGCCCTCGGGTCCTAGTGTCCTACCAATGGAAACATCTTCCCAGCTTCAGACCATTCAGTATTGTGTAAGTTGCAATTAGATCTCTCCCTCATCCTTCTAAACTCCAGGGTATAAACACAGACTCCTCAAATGTTCCTCTTATGTTAAGCTTTTCATTCCTGGGACATTTCTCATGAACCTCCTCTGAACACGGTCAAGGGCCAGTACATCTTTCCTGAGATATGGGGCCCAAAACTGCGCACAACACTCCAAATGTGGTCTGACCAGAGCCTTACAGAGCCTCAGAAGTACATCCCTGCTTTTATATTCAAGTTCTCTCAAAATAAATGCCATCATTGCATTTACTTTCCAAACTATTGACTCAACCTGCAAGTTTACCTTGAGAGAATCCTAGACAAGAACTCCCAAGTCCCTTTGCAGTTCAAACTTCTGAATTTTCTACCTATTTAGAAAATAAACAAGGTCTCTATTCTTCCTACTGGTGCATGGCCTCACACTTTCTCACATTGTACTCCATCTGCCACTTTACTGCCCACTCTCTTAACCTGCCAAAATCATTTCGCAGCCCTCCCCATTTCCTCAATGTTGCCTGCCCCTCTATCTATCCTTGTATCGTCTGCAAACGTAGCCAGAATGCCCTTAGTTCCTTTGTTAGATCATTAATATATAAAGTGAAATGTTGTGGTCCCAACACTGAGCCTTGCAGAACACCACTAGTCACCAGCTGCCATGCTGAGAAGGACCCTTTTATCCCCACTCTCTGCTTCCTGTCAGACAGCCAGGCTTCTATCCATACCAGCACTTTGTCTCTGACACCATGGGCCCTTATCTTCCTCAGTAACCTCCTGTGCAGCAGCTTGTCAAAGGCCTTCTTCAAGTCCATGTAGATAACATCCATTGGCTCTCCTTGGTCCAACCTTTGTTATTTCCTCAAAGAATTCCAGCAGATTTGATCGTCGTGACCATCCCTTGATGAAATCATGTTGATTTTGCCCTATTTTATCATACACTTCCAAGTATTCAGAAATCTCATTCTTCACAATGGATTCCACCACTGAGGTTAGGCTAATCAGTCTGTGAATTTCCATCTTTTGCCCTACTCCCTTTTCGAATCCCACCACAGCAGATTTTGGATCTTGAATTCAATATTTTAAAAATCTGGAATTAAGAATCTACTAATGACCACGATTAAAGGCCGAAAGTCAAACCACACTGAAGACAGATTTGGTAACAAGGAGAAGGAGATGGAAACAAGGAGAAGGAGATATTTGAAAAATATGAGTGAACCTGAGTCGGACTATTTGCCCACCTAGAAAGTTAACAGTTGACATGGATGGGTTATCTATATGGCGCATGAACCTCCAACATTTTCAAAGCATGTTTGCAATAATCATGCTGAATTCAGGGGAATCAGTAAGAATTAGAAGAACATCCATGGGTACTCAATGACAGTTAAGTGAAAACAAAGGATTATTTATCATAGAATTCCAAAATCACTACAGTGTGGAAAATGGCCATTTGACACATCGAGTCTGCACTGATCCTCTGAAGTAATTTCAGTAGTCTTACTATTTTTAGGCTAAAATGCTTGAATTGCATGATCTTGTGCATTCATGATTTCACAGTTTGACCTCCTTTTGATGACAAAGACACTGTTAAATCTGGTCACCCACCAGTATTCATGTATAGCAGCAGGGAGTTGGTACTGTAAAGGTCAATTTTATTTCGATGCAAGACAGTTCAAGAAAGCAGATGTAGATGGTCTCGCTTCCAAATAAATTTGTGCGATGAGGAAATTAAGATAATAGGATTCTGAATTTGCCGGCTGCCCTCTCATGAATACTGTTAAGGATAATTACTAGTTCACTGGTCCTCATGTATACCAAATGGCGCACACCCCCAAAAAAGAACAGTGCCAAAAAAAGCAGATGACTCCCAAGGATAAATTACAGTCCTGACAAAGGATCCTTTTCAAAGTGGTTTAATACATTACATTCTTTTTAACTGTATGGGATTTCAGGCTTTTTGTAGTTGCATGACTATTATTCAATCAAATTTTACTTTGTGTTGACTCACAAAAGCGTTAAGGCTGCTGCTTCAGGGATATTATCACTGTGTCACAAGAGCTCTCAATTTTTTCCTTTTGTAATATTTTAGATTTATTTAAGTCCTCGATATTTTTGAATCAACATATTCAGACATACCTCTGGAGCAGAGATGGAACTTAATACTGGGCTTTCTGGCCAAGAGGTCAGGAACTACCACTTTGCGACAACAGCCCTTGTGATAATATATTTAATCAGAATTGCACTCATTCTGAATTAATTGACACTTAATAGGCATAATTATATCTTAAACAGTCACAATTGGACACTGTGTCTCCATATGGCAAACTTTGAGATTAGCTCTGAAATATAATTTTCATGAGCTCTGTTGTGTAACTATTCCACTTTCAAAGCATTGCAAAGAGATGCACAATATACATCAAGAATGGTTACAGAACCACAAATACTTGCAACACAGTCAGAAACCACCATATCTGTTCTGGTTGTTTTTCTGCAGCATTTAAAATTAATTCCCCTGCCTCATTTGCTCCCCATAGCTTTATATTTTCCTCCCTATGGTAAGTAATCCATGTTCCATCAAGCCTCCAGGTAGACATTTCCCATAACCCTTCTCTTTATCCACTTAGTGATAATCCTAACTTAATTGCCTCTCATCACTGACTTGCCAACTGGAGGAAATAGCTTTCCCCTGCTTCACACCCATTACGCCAAAGCAATTAACAGCCATTTTAGATATACATTTCTCTAACTATCAAGCATACATGTTGTAAAATGGCTGATAATTGAATATTGTTCAGTTACTTATTCATATACTGTTAAATAAAATCATTTAATGGCTTTCATACTTGTGCCTCTCCAAGATCGCCTTCTTCCGACTCAGTAACTGTTCAACTTCACCTATTGCAGCTCACTTGCTATTAAAACCCTCATTCATACTTTCATTACGTCCAGCTTAGAAATCCAATGTACCGCTGGTTCGTCTAAACCTCTGCAGTGCAAGTCTTAATTCACAGAAAGTCCATTCTCCAATCACACATTTTTGCTGAACTACATTGGCTACCAGTCAAGCATGTCATGATGTTAAAATGATCATCTTTGCTCTGAAGTCTTTCTGTGGCCTTGCTCTTTCCTATCTCTATAACCTCTTCAAACCCATCTGAGATATCTACAGCCCTCTAATTCTAGCATTTTGTGCATTTCCAATAGCAAGTGCTCCACTACTGGTGGAAGAGGCTGTAAACTCTAGAACAGCTTGCCTCACTGGAAGCTTTTCAAATTTAACAGTTATTCAAATTCTGCTTGGTTACACTCAATTTTTCACAAGCCTTCAGCTTTCAAACACTTTGAGCTTTACTTCTAAACTATGAGTACAGTATGTACCAAATCAGGAATAAAGTGAAATGAAATCAATTACTCATATAGTTGATGGCAAAATGAAAAAAAATCACTCAAGAAACAGTAGTGGTTCCAATTTTGCTAAGAAATAAATGACTTGACTGCTGCACTTCCCACACTACAAAAGCAATTTTACTTCAAAAGTATTTAATTGGCTGTAAAGTCATTTGTGATGTCCAATCGTCACAAAATCACTATGTAAATACATTTTTTTTGTTTTTTTTATTGGTGTTCAGTTAAATGAATAAGGCACCAACTTCTAAGAAGTGTACATAATTAAATGCAAAACTCCAGCAGTTGCTATCCAAAATAAGCACCTCTGCTATAAGCTAATATAAAAATGATATCTAGCCAAATGGTTCCTTTCAAATGTACTGGACAGCTTGAAACTCCTTTACTAATGTTCCAGATATACACTGAAATTGCCATAAAAACTGTCGCCATTTCATTCCAAAAATCCTTTAAATAGTATATCAAGTCTTAATTATCCATACTTGAAAAACTGCCTTTGAACAGACTTGTCAGCAAAGCAAAACCCATGGAATGAAAGGGACTGTGATGGCATTGGGTGAGGGACAACAAGCAGAGCATCGTGATTAGCAGCTTTTTTTTTGGACTGGAGCAAGATATATATAGTGGTGCCCTGATCATGGCTCAATATTAGGAACACTGCTGTTCTTGATCTAGAGAAATATCTACTAGTTCATTGCATCAGTGTACTTTAGAATAACCTTGTATTCCTGGAGACGTTAGATCATTCCCAGAGGGTATGGCAACCTTACTTAAGAACTACAGTGCATTACACTCTTGGAAAGTTACACAAAATTATTGCTGCTCAGATGGTAGTTTCTGACTATATATGTTAAACTCTGAGCAAAGATAATGGAGTTACAAGATATAGTCATCATTAGATAAATGTATTTTATTGTGCAGCCAACAAAAAAGGACTTTAAGGAAATGGTTTACTGCTTTGTATAGTTCAGTACGCACAACAAATACGAGCATAAGGGATCTGCAATGGCAGCAATATGTTAAAAGTTACAACCCTTATGACGAGACAGCTTCGGTCAAAAGTACTGAATTTGATTTTTGAAATCCTCGCCATATCATGGGAACGATGTGTGGAAGTATAATTTAATTACAATGTGAACAATTATTTAAGTACACCATTTTAAAGAAGCTTTTATATTTTTTATCAGCTGGCTATCAATCAGAACACAAAAACAGATGAGCAAAAAGAAAAGCAACTTGACCCATTAAAAAATTCCTTTGATACACTAACCCTCAAGCTCTAATCCAATTTAACATCTAAAGTCTACATCTCCGCCACATTGCCCAGTTGTTTAAAGTGACAAATGTTTATCATCCTAAGAAAACCTGACATCTAAAGAAATGTTATGAGTTTTGTATGACCATTGCTTCAACTTCTGGTTTATCTTGAAATATTTTTGTTACATTCCGTCTATTTATATAATTCAATAAAATTTTCCCTTAACCATATTCTCACAGCTTTCGAAGGTACAGCTTTGTTGCCTTCCACTACACATCTCTCTCATTTAGAACCAAATATGCCTCCTCTGCAAATTTTCCAATAATTACAAAAGAAAAAAAAACTTGTAAATCCTGAAATTGCAAAGCAGAATCAGTTCTGATGAAGGGTCACTGGACTAGAAATATTAATACGGTCTTCTCTGCACAGAGGCTGCCAGACCTGCTAAATTTAATACAGAACAGAGGACGTTATAGCACAGTACTGGGCCTGCGACCCTCGATGTTGCGCCGACCTGTGAAATTAATCTGATGCCCACCAACCTACACCTTTCCATTATTATCCATACGTATGTCCAATGCACATTCAAATGCCCTTAATGTTGGCGGGTTTACTACTGTTGCAGGCAGGCCGTTCCACGTCCCTACTACTCTCTGAGTGAAGAAACCACCCCAATATCTGTTCTAAGTCTATCACCCCTCAATTTAAAGCTACCCTGCAGTCTTCTGGCACTACTCCTATTGACAATGGGACGTAAAAATCGAAGCCAAAGGCTCTGCAATCTCCTCCCTGGCTTCCCAGAGTAACAGAAGATAAATCCCATCCAGCCCAGGGGTCTTATTATTTTCAGATTTTCCAAAATCGCTAAAACTTCCTCTATGTCAACCTCAATCCCATCTAATCTTGTAGCCTGTGTCCCTGTATTCTCACTAACACTGCCCTTTCCCAATGTGAATACTGATAAAAAGTATTCATTTAGCACTTCCCCTATGTCCTCAGATTCCACACATAACTTTCCACTACTATCTTTGATTGGCCCTAATCTTACTCCAGTCATTCTTTTATTCCTGAAAGACCTATAGAAGGCCTTCGGGATTTCCTTCATCCCATCTGCCAACAACTTCTCATGTTCCCTCCTCGCTCTTCTCAGCCCTCTCTTTTGATCTTTTCTGGCTAACTTATATTTCTCAAGCCCCCTAACTGAGCCTTCACGCCTCATCCTCACATAAGCCTCCTTCTTCCTCTTGACAAGAGCTTCAACTTCTTTAGTAAACCATGACTCCCACTCTCAACAACTACCTCCCTACCTGATAGGTATATACTTATCAAGGACCCGCAGTAGCTGTTCCTTGAATAAGCTCCACATTTCAAATGTGTCCATCCCTAAAGTTTCTTTCCCCATCCTATGCATCCTTAATCTTGCCTAACTGCATCATAATTGCTTTTCCCCCAGTTATACCTCTTTCCCTGCAGTATATACCTATCCCTGACCATTGCTATTGTAAACATAACCAAATTATGGTCACTATCGTTAAAGTGTTCACCTACCTCCAAATCTAACACTAGGCCGGGTTCATTCCCCAGTACCAAATCCAATATGGCATCGCCCCATGTTGGCCATTCTACATACTGTGTGAGAAAACCCTCCAGCACATTGAACAAAAACTGACCCTGTAAACTACTTGAACTACAGTATTCCCAGTCAATATTGGGGAAGTTAAAAGTATACCCATTAAACTACGCTGTTACTCTCGGTCCTATCAAGAATCATCTTTGCTATCCTTTCCTCTCAATTTCAATCCAACATCCTGATTGGCAGTGCCCTCTAGTGATCTTGTAAACCTATCCCTGATCTCAATGCCCTCAATCTCCTGTACACTAGAACTACAATTCCGGTTCCCATCCCCCTGTTGCATTAGTTTAACACCCCGCCTTCAACCTCCCAAAAGCATTAGCAAGTCTTCCCCCCCCCAGGATATTGGTACCCATCTGGTTCAGGTGAAGACCAGCCTATATGACAGGTCTCACCTTCCTCAGAAAGAGCTCCAAATATCCAAGAATCCAAAACCCTCCCTCCTGCACCATCCCTGCAGCCACGTGTTCAGCTCTGCGCTCTCTAAGTTCCTCGCTTCACTAGCACATGGCATGGGAAACAATCCAGAGATAAAACTTGGTTTGTTCTAGCTCTAAGCTTCCACCCTAGCTCTCTGAATTTCTGCCATCGATCCCTACCTTTCTTCCTATCTATGTCGTTGGTGCCTATGTGAACCACAACTTGGGGCTGCTACCCCTCCCCCTCAAGGATCCAGAAAACATGATCAGAGACACCACTCAGTAATTTCTGCTGCTTTCAATCTTTAACATTACCAGTTCTTTGTTATATTTTGATATTTTAGGGGATTTTGTTTTTATCTGCAATATTCTCAAAGACAAGGCAGTTCAAGAACCATGCTTGTCCCATTTTAAAAGAATATTGGTCACACCTTATAAGTTACAATAAAAATGCACGTCGAACTTACTCTTTGGAATGGTTTCCCAATGCAGCCTAGTACAACAGGTATGCTCATACTCTTTTTATTGTCTAAGTTAGACTTAGTCTGTTTTAAAATGATGCAATATTTCTGATTCAGCGAGTTTTGAGAAGATTTGTAGCTCAGGTCGAGGTTCTGGATGTAGGTTTGGCTCATCCATTTCCGATTCGATTCCTACATTGTTCCAGTGTGATAGTTGGACTCCCACAAAACTTTCTGTGCCTCCACCAATACTCTTCAATGTGTAGCACCACCTCCTGGGATTACTTTGTCTTCCGACCTTTAATTAGTCCGACATCTCTACAATAGTGAACTCAAAATTCTCCAGGATCGTTAGCATTCTAATAACGCAAGACTAACAAAAAGGGCATTTAAAACATGAGATATGGAAGGCATTCTGTGTTAAAAGACATTAATAAAATTAGATTCAATTTGGACACTGAAATACAACATTAAAAAATGCCATTCCTTGATACAGTAATTCACAAAAAAAAAATCAAGGTCATTAATTTCACCGACAATAAACTATAGCCTCTAAAAGAGATTTATTGCGTGCAAAAGTAATCTGTTCAATAGGACTCTAATAAATTGGCTCTGCATTTTTAAGGCAACATTTGCATTAACATGCTAGACCATTTAGTTACCATATAAAACAAATGTCTTTCCTCTTTTTGTGCTTAAGCACAAAAGTGAACTGCATTTTTTTAAAGTTTTGTACAGTAATGAGACTTATAAAGAGGCCGAGCCCAGAAAAAAAAGCTTATGCAGAATTAAACATGGCATGTTAACTGAAAATACAATTCTGCAGTAAACTGTTAAAACATAAAATATTAAGCCTTAAAGAGCACAGGCTCAACTAATAGCAGAAAATTAATTAAGGATACGAGGTAAATAGTTTCTCCCCAAGGTAATGGAAGTGTTAAAATAGAAGATGATCCATAGTGCAAAGAGTTAGTTTGCTTTTTCCTTGCATTTATCCTCATATCATTTCACAAACTCTAAATATATTATTTGCAGTTATTGCACGCAACACATGTACAAGATTGATATGGCCATCAGGTATTTAGTGAATATTGCAGTGGGAACTTGTCTGACCAATGTCACGTTTGCAGTACAGAAAAAAATTGCTTTTCCAAATCCGCTTCATGCAATGCATTTTCCTTCTCACAGTCCAATTATTACATTACTCTCACAGCAGTATATCTGCCTCAACATTTTGGGAAATCAATGCCCACTTGTCTGTTCTCAGAGATAAAACAGATTTACAGTTAACTGTTCTGACCAATATTGCCTGACAAAAGCTCAATGCCAACCTTCCCCAAAGGCCAATGAGATGTCAACTGTATTGCATTCCCCCTTAAAGATGTTCATTAGAAAGAAGTTGAATCTAAGAAAATGACACATAGTAGTCCATTTCTTTTGTTGCCCATCACTGCACAAATACCATCCAAAGTAGTTTCTTTTGGATTCAAAACCATTAGAAGCATGAGATATACGTCCCATGAGCACTGGCTAAAACTAAATGCAATCTCTAGAAATGAAAAGCAGTGTGTTCCGACAAAGTGGAATGAAAAAAATGTCTGGTAACTGCACATACATTTTAAGCTGAAATAAACATTTCTTCATAATCACAAAAGAGACACAAAATTCATTTCAAAACAACTGAGTTTCCCAGGAGATTCGGCTTCTCAAAATTCTTATGTTCCTGTTATTAACATGATTCAATCCCAAATTTTTCCCAGCATTACCTGGGTCAACCTTGTGAAATTAGCAAAAATTGTGCTGACAAAAACAGCAATTTGAAGGAAATACATTTTAAATACATATAAATGACATAGATAGAGAGGGGTTTCTATTTAACAATGATTTCCTTGCATTTTGCTCTCTATTAATATGCTGAAATAGGAAGGCTCAAGGTTCACTAGGTGCAAGCTTTCGAGCTTAGCTGAGATAAACAGACTAACAGTTGCATTCTGACCAATAGTGCTTGGCAAATCTCAAAGCCAACCACCCCCAAAGGCCAGTAAGATGTCAACTGTACTGAACTCTCAGCTTGAAGCTCATAAGCAAAATATTTAATTGAAGAAAATAGTGCATTAAATTTTATTTATTTTATTACCTAATGGGCAACACAAAAACCACTTCTTAGGTGCAGGTACTGAAAATAAGCTCACAAATTCTTCAGTAATGCTGAGTTTGTTGCACCAAAACCCTACATAGATAGTACATTTTTAAAAGTAAATACCTAATCACGAAAAAGCAATAACTAGTTAGATTTTTGCTGAGTCTGGAACAAAGGCAGAGGCCAATATGCCTCAATACTCCATTTTCAAAGCTTGTCATCTGACTTTAGTCCCACTTATACAAGCAAAAATTCACTCAGCTGAGTCAGATAAATTGGTATCTAAATCCGAATACAGCCCTTGCAAGGCCCTTTTTGAACTTACAGGACCAGATGTTTTACAGCTTTGGTGTGAACTGCTCAAGCCTCAACTTCAAGCTTCACATCCTACTTATCTCTAAACTCTATTTCCAGCCTCACCCACGGTTTATTATCACCAGAATCAATTAAACATGCCTTGCTTCTAATAAACTCTAACCAAGAAGGTTATGACCCATATTCTCTTTGACACCAACATTATGCGGTCATCCTCTAGTGGTTCCATGCCCCCTCATCTACACAGTGTTTGTACTTTCCTCTGTCAAATACCTTAGGATATTTTATTATATAAAAGACATTGTTAAATATCATTAATTCACAGAAATACACTGTTTACAGCACAAAGCTGATCCTCTGCTCCGAAGCAACTGAACAATCTTAAACTATTCCCATTGTTCTTCACTCTCTCCTGAACCTTTTCCTTTCAATGTTCCTCTAGTATTCCCCAAAAAGCGCAAGGTTTCTGGCATCAACAGCATCTTATGGATGGACATTCATATTCCAGCAACCTTCGTAATAAAATATCCCCTCGCTTCACGTGAGCTTACCCAGCATTTAACACCTATCCAAAGTGTCTTTGCAGGTGGTGAACTGCCTTCTTGAACCAGAATGGTGCTAATAAGGTAAAAGGCCTCCTTCTACACCCCAACACTTCCGTGATTCTGTGGAGTTCCAGGTCTTTGACCAAGTGACAATACTAAGTGACCTACTTTCAGAACGTTTCAGAGAACACCTCTGGGACACCCGCACAAACCAACCCAACCGGCCAGTGGCTGAACACTTTAACTCCCCCTCCCATTCCGCCAAGACATGCAGGTCCTTGGCCTCCTCCATCGCCAGACCATAGCAACACGACGCCTGGAGGAAGAGTGCCTCACCTTCTGCCTAGGAACCCTCCAACCACAAGGGATGAATGCAGATTTCTCCAGCTTTCTCATTTCCCCTCCCCCCCCACCTTATCTCAGTCCCAACCCTCGGACTCAGCACCGCTTTCTTGACCTGCAATCTTCTTCCTGACCTCTCCGCCCCCACCCCCTCTCCGGCCTATCACCCTCACCTTATTCTCCTTCCACCTATCGTATTCCCAACGCCCCTCCCCCAAGTACCTCCTCCCTACCTTTTATCTTAGCCTGCTTGGCACACCCTCCTCATTCCTGAAGAAGGGCTTATACCCGAAACGTCGATTCTCCTGCTCCTTTGATGCTGCCTGACCTGCTGCACTTTTCCAGCAACACATTTTTAAGCACTTTTTCCCAAGTGACAATAAAGACAATACAATTCAATATTTTCACTAAGGCTCTTGAATATGACGCTAAATGAAGAGATCTCCAAGAGCTAATCTCCATTCTTAAAACTGTACTAATGTTGTACCATCAGCCTCTAATAGAACAGAAATTTCAGAAAGGCTTGCATTTTCCACATCCTCAGAGGCCAGGGTGTGTACATTTTTTCCTCTAAGATGAAGTGAAACAAACAGGCATACAATACACGTTCTATCACTTGAATAGAGAAGGAGGAATCAAGACAGGATGTCAAGACTCCCACAAGGCACATTCAAAATAATACCAACAATATCTCAAGCATGTAAAATACTGGGCATAAATATCACAAAGGCATATTCTATTGATAAAGCTGGAAGGATAGGTTACAAACAATATGATATACGATGACCCGGTGAAAGTGAGGACTGAAGATGCTGAAGATCAGAGTCGAGAGTGTAGTGCTGGAGAAGCATGGCAGGTCAGGCAGCATCCGAGGAGCAGGAGAATCAATGTTTTTGGCATAAGCCCTTCATCAGGAATGATGCCATATATGATGACCCAGATACCGCGACTCTATTCATCCTATTATATGCACAAAATAGATCTGTCTTTTTGTTAAAACAAATCAAATAAAAGCACAAAAGAAATAATGATGGCAATGTAACAATGTTACATTTGAGTGTCCCCATCTCTTCCCAGATCACTAAATTGCTTTTGGATAATTTATATGGAAAGTAAATACAACAAAATTTTGGGGCCAGAGATGTACATAACAACTTTAAAGTTGATGCTGAAGATGAAGGCAGGATTATCAATGAGTTTTGGGTGTAGGTTTGCTCGCTGAACTGTAGGTTTGATATCCAGACATTCATCACCTGGCTAGGTAACATCAGTGGCAACCTCCAAGTGAAGCGAAGCTGTTGTCTTCTGCTTTCTATTTAGATCTTTCTCCTGGATGGGGTTCCTGGGGTTTATGGTGATGTCATTTCCTGTTCGTTTTCTGAGGGGTTGATAGATGGCATCTAGATCTATGTGCTTGTTTATGGCGTTGTGGTTGGAGTGCCAGGCCTCTAGGAATACTCTGGCATGTCCTTGCTTAGCCTGTCCCAGGATAGATGTGTTGTCCCAGTCGAAATGGTGATTTTTTTCATCCGTGTGTAGGGCTATGAGGGAGAGGGGGTCATGTCTTTTTGTGGCTAGCTGGTGTTCATGTATCCTGGTAGCTAACTTTCTTCCTGTTAGTCCTACGTAGTGTTTGTGGCAGTCCTTGCAAGGAATTTTATTGATGACATTGGTTTTGTCCATGGGTTGTACTGGGTCTTTTGAGTTTGTTAGTTTTTGTTTGAGAGTGTTGGTGGGTTTGTGTGCTACTAGGATTCCGGTGGGTCTCAATAGTCTGGCTGTCATTTCTGAAACTTCTTTGATATATGGTAAGGTGGTTAGGGTTTCTGGCTGTGTTATGTCTGCTTGTCGTGGTTTGTTCTTGAGGAATCTGCGCACTGTGTTTTTTGAGTATCCGTTCTTGTTGAATACGTTGTATAGGTGGTTCTCCTCTGTTTTTCGAAGTCCGTCTGTGCTGCAGTGTGGTGGCTCGTTGGAATAGTGTTCTGATACAGCTTCGTTTGTGTGTGTTGGGATGGTTGCCGGTGTAGTTGAGTATGTGGTCAGTGTTTGTCGGTTTTCTGTATACGCAGGTTTGTAGTTCTCCGTTGTCCTTTCTTTCTACTGTGACATCCAGGAATGCGAGTTTGTTGTCAGTTTCTTCCTCCTTGGTGAACTTTATACCTGTGAGGGTGTTGTTGATGATGTTAAATTTCTCTTCTATCTTGTTTCGTTTTGTGATGACAAAGGTGTCATCTACGTAGCGAACCCAGATTTTTGGTTTCATAATTGGTTCTAGAACAAACAGCCCTACCAATCCAAGGTACCCTGCAACCACATGGGATCAATGTGAATTTCACCAGTTTCTCTATTTCCACTCCCCTCACCTTATCCCAGTCCCAAGCCTCCAACTCGGCACTGCCCTTTTGACCTGTCCATAGTCTTTACCATCTATCCACTCCACCCTCTTCTCCGACTTATCACCTCCTCCCCAACCTTGATTCTCAGCAACCCTCCCTCCAGCCCCACCCCATTCCCAATTATCTATCACCAACACTAGACCACAAGCCTCATTCCACATGAAGGACTTATGCCGGAAACGTCGATTCTCCTACTCCTCAGATGCTGCCTGACCTGCTGTGCTTTTCCAGCACCACACTCTCAACTTTGATCTCCAACTTTTGCAGTTTTCACTTTCTCCTGAGAGAAAGGAAACAATAGGTAATAGTCGATGGATGAAGTTGCAACTGGAAAATTGTTTCCAGTGGTGTGCCACAGAGCTCAGTAAGGGCCCTTACTGTTGTTGTACTAAAATTGTGACTTCCCAATCAGACACGCTCTGTTCTGGCACCCACAGTACTTCTAGTTTTCTCAGTATTGGCATTTAGGAGCTCTGCATCGATGTTCATTCATATTACTTTGTAGAACTTTGGTCTAGTTCATACCCTAAATTCTGGTTCTGTCACCCAATTGAAAAACCAGTCACCCATTTGACACGTGATTGATGGGAGTTGAATAAAATGTTTGCATGTTGAATGAAATTGATATTTTTGATGGCTTAAAAGGTTTCATCAAGGTGTCAGTAACTCATCATGGCATTAGAGTAAATAACTTGCATTTAATTTATGATTGTTTTGACTCTGACATGGGACCTCCCACGGTCTGGCAAAATCTCAGCCCCAAAGCTGCCAGATTAGAGAAGTACTGTGTGTATATTAATAATGTAGACTTTAACGCGGAGGCCTGATTGGGAAATTTGCAAATGTTTCAAAAATTGACCATGCAGTTGATAATGAGGATAGCTGTTCATGCCAGGATATTATCAATGGTTCGGTGCAGTTGGCAGAAAAGTGACAAATCTCAGGGAATTAAGAGGATATTGAGTAGAATACAGGAAGTGAGAGGCCATGGAGTGCATGCCCACAGATCTCTAGAGGTGGCAAGTCAGTGGATAAGGTGGCAAATAAAGTTTATACAATGCTTTCCTTTATTGGATGAGGACACAGTACCAAAACAGGAATGTAATACTGACAGTGTATGAAATGCTAGTTAGTTCACAGCTGGAATTTTGTGTACATTTCTGGTCACCACATCACAGGAAGGATGTAATTGGTCTGGAGAGAGAACTGAGGAGATTTAAAAGATTGTTGCCAAATCTTGAAATTTGCAGCTGCAAGTCCTACTTGGTTATGCCGATATCTCTGGGCTCAGAGAAACTTTGTCAACAAAATCAATGTTTTACATTTCAAAAGGCCCTGCTAAATTAGGGACTGGCAAAAATGAAGTCTAAAACATGGACTAGACTTCACATTGGTGTCCCGCCTGCCATTTTAAAAGACCTTTGAATTTGGGTGACTCTACAAAATCTGGACCGGTTAATTAAAAGCACTTTTGAAAAAAATGTAAAAAGCAGAAGTTGACAAGATACGTGGAACTTTTTCCAGTTGGTGAGACTGGGGCTAAACAAAGTCTGACTGTTGACTGATCAGCAGAACCTTTTATGTGAGCTTCTAAATAACAAAGTAAATTAATAGAGAAATACAATAATGCAGCCAGACTTTATGGTCAAGATATGCAGGATATTGACTTATATTTGGTCAATATAAACCGGTAGAACTGCATAAAGAAACATTGCATAGGAAATGTTGTTCTCCTCGGAACAGCGGGAGCTGAGAGATAACCTAACCAACTGTACAAATTACGTGGGATCTAGATCATATCAACAAGCACAACTTATTTCCAAGGACTTCCACATCATTCCCAGGGGCACAGACTTAAGATGATGGGCAGGAATTCGAGAAGAGATGAGGAAAACTATTTTCACCCACATCTCAATGCCCAGTTTGATTATTGGGGCAGAAATCCTCAACTCATGCAAAAGTTACATGGATCAGCATCTGAAACATTGTAACCAACAAACTAACCAAGTACTAGAAGATGGAATTAAAATGTACGGCCAGTGCTTTTTTTCCTCCTTTATCAGCTGATGTGCACATGATGGCCTGAATCGCTTCATTCCATGCCATAACGTTTTATGGGTCTAAAAGCTGCCTAAATCAAAACGCTCCTTATACTGAATCTGTAATGCCCAACCATATCACATATGTGAGCTCCTAGGCCCTTTGACAGGTTTGTTTATTTTCGTCAGTGAGTGTGACTTAACTATATGTTGTCTGAGGTCTAATTGCTGCTACAAACATAGCCTGCAAATAGTGGGCCTCTGCTTTTGTCAGAGCAAATCCATCACATGTATACTCCGTTTCCCTTGTTCACCAAATACCAGCCCTCACTGAAAAACTCTCATAACTGGTCCACTCAAGAACTCAGTAATCACAGCATCACCCTGTGCTCAATAACTGCCTAATCAATGCCTTAAAACTCTCACCCCACATTAACAACCCTCCTCCTATGCACTCCCCCATCTTTCAAATTTTCACTCTGGGTCACGAAGTCTGAAGCACTAAATGTGATCACATCTGGAACATATTTCGGAAGTACTGGCCTACATGGTCTCAGTACAATCAATGAATCACTATACCATGACCTTGCCTATGCCAGCTCTCACCACTGATTCTTCTTCCAATTTAGTGTGCACCTAGAGCACGACATAAAACTCTGAATATTGTGCTACCAATGCAAAAACAGCACAATAAATACTTCAGAATATTAGTGCTATATTTGGCTTTAAAAATACACATTAAAGCAAGTATGTATTTCAAATAAGAACAGAGAGCACAAGGAAGCAAGTGCAACCATTTATTCAATCCTTTGACCTTGGTCCGCCATTCCACTAGATATGGCCAATGATCTAACTCTACACCATTTTTCCATACTATCCTCATATCTGTGATGACAGAAATTTATTGACCCCTATCTTGAACACAATCAATGGCTGAGCCTCCAAAGCCGTTTTGGACAGAGGATTCCAAAGATTCGTCTCAGCAAAGAAACTCATCCTCACCTCAGTCTCAAATGGCATGGATATTGACGGTCAGCTATTACGGAGTGGAAATGTGGAACAGGGTCAAGGGATTGAACGGTTATTCCTGGTCATGTAACATGTGCTCTGTCCTTATTCTGACATTCTTCCCCCTCCCCAGTTGTACATTCCTTAACCAGGGGAAATACAGGTCCTCCACCTACCCGGTCAAACTCTAAGAATTTAAGCCCTTTAAGACCTAACAAAGTCATTTGACTTTACAAAAGCAAAGAGAGATGGTTTTCCAGAATACAAAGCTAACGTCAGGTGGTGCACAAGATCCGTGAAACAATACGATTTTGTCCTCAAATAGAAAATCACAGTGTCCATCATCTGATCTCTACATAAAAAACAAGCCTGTTATCAAGTCTTGCAAAAATAGCACTGTCCTTGTAAAGATGTCTGCCACTAGAATGGATGATGCACTGCTAAAACAGTGGCAATATTCAAATATAAAACACGTCTCCAAAGAAAGCAATTAGAAAGGCGATGTCATCCATGTTCTGGATGGATTAAAGTGATTCCAAAAAGCAGGGAAATCAAGTGTGGAATGAGACTAGGAGACGTATGCAAGAAAAAAAATGCTTGCTCCTCTGGGAAATGTTCAAATCCCATCTCATTGACGATGTAATCAGTGATGTGAGATTGATAAACACCAGCGTGGCAGTTATTCCTGGTGGTCTTATGAGTGTTGCTCAGCCTTGACTGAGTGTGTAAATAAACCCCTCAAGAATAATGAGGAACAATAAATGTCAGAAAAAAAACTGATTCACTGAGTGGAAATATGCAAGCACTCTCACGAGCAACAATGGACTGGATTTTCCAATAGCCAGATAACTCTAGAAGGGAGTTGCACACAGGATCCCTACAGAATCCCCTGCATAACAGACTCCAGAGCAGTTGCCTTGAAAACTGAAAGTTTGGCCTCCTCACTCTGAAGCCTCAAATTATCCATTTAAATCAGAGGGTTAAGTAAATCGTTACTCTGGAAATGTTTGGCTAGTCTATGGTTTTTAATGTTAAGTTATGTTAGCCAATTAATCATCATAAAAATCTATATGATTTGTAATGTACAATAAAAATGCCAAAGGATTAATATGAATTCTTTGGTTTGTTGCTTTTACTTAATTCCATCACAATATTTCTTTTGGGATTTCACTTGGACTCAATCAAGCACACAAATCAACAAAATCAAACTCCCCCTGAAAATTGGTACCTATTTAAAAGATGCCCATGATAATGATAAAGCTGAAGGTTTAGTGAACCCATGAAAGCTAAGAAAATCTTATCATTTATCACTAAGGAGACAGAAGACAGAAACAGGAAGGTTATGCTTTAGTTACATGGTTTTGATGAGACTGCATCTGAAGTACTATGTACAGTATCCATCATCTTATTTAAAAAAGAATGCAAATACATTGGAGGCAGTCCAGAGGAATTTTACCAAACTAGCCCCTGGACTGAGAGGCTTACCTTAGGTTGAAAGGTTAGACAGGCTAGATTTGTATCAACTGGAGCTGAGAAGAGCACTAGGTGACTTGATTGAAACATATGAGATCATGAGGGGTCTCTGTAGGGTAGATGTGAAGAGGATGTTTCTTCTTTTGGGAAAACCTTGACCTATAGGTTGAAAAGTTTTAAAAATCAGGGGTCACCTATTAAAATAGGTCAGGTTTTTTTTTCTCTCCAAGAGTTATGAGTCTTTGAAATTCCCTTCCTGAATAGGTAATGGAAACAGAATTCTTGAATATTTTTAAGGCAGAGGTAAATAGGTTCTTGTTAAGCAAGAGGTGAAAGGTTATGAGGAGTAGGTAGGAATACAGATTTGACATGATAATCAAATCTTATTGGTTGATGGAGGTGAGTGGCCTACTCGTAATTCAATATTTGTAAATGTTGGAATTGAAATCCTTTTTCTGTGGAACTTTTAACGATGCATTCTAAATGAAATCAGTTGCAATGGACTCTGATCATTGTACAGTATTTGCCAGCAATAAATAATGGGTTTACCATGAATACATGTCTATCCAAATAATGGTGATTGGTCTTATACAGTTCATCTGACTGTACTCAGCTTGTACCCAAGTTAACAGATCAGATTTTTGCCTGGGCTAAATTTGTTTCAATTCGGGTTTTATTAAAGATATTTTCATTTTCTACATTCCAACAGAGACTAAACTTCCAAAAGCACCTAATTGCCTGGCTGTATCTGGGAAAGGTGCTATAATCTCTATTTAAACCTCAGCTGAACTATTTAGAGCACAACCTCAAATTGAAAAAAAGGATAGAATACTCAGAACTTAACTGTATTTCATTCCTTCACTCAGCCTGCAAGTCAATTAAATAGGTATAGGGTGCACACACTAACTTAAGCAATTCTTTTACTATTCTTCATCGGATGTGGACATTGCTGGCATGGTTCTATTTATTGCCCAGCCTAAATTGCCCTAGAGAAGGCTGGCTTCTTGAACCACTGCAGTGCTTGACATGTTGGGACACCCACAATGCTGGAAGGAAGGAAGTTCCAGCATTTTAGACTAGAAACAGAGAAGGAATTGTGATATCGTTCCAAGTCAGAGTGGAAAACCGCTTGGAAAAGAACTTTGAAGTGGAGGTATCCCAAGACTCACTTTGTGGAAGGAAGTTTAATGTTAAAATGTAGCTGTTGTTGAGGTAATCTGGTAAACTGTCACCACCCCTTGCTGTGACAGGGGTCCACAATAACTTTTGTATTATTAGCAGCACATATATTACAGAATGAGAAACCTATTTCGATGTCACTGCACATAAAATAGCACCATTATTCAGCCACCATACTGTCATTTTAGCACCTTAATTAGTACAAAGTAGAGAAGGAAACCCATATTCAATGCCATCTGTCACCAATTATCCATTTCCATACATCTCAAACATAAAATATTTCAGAAAATAACACAATAGTTCTGTAAACAGCCTCATAAATATATCAAAAGCAGTGTTATACAGATGTCTAAATTAATCCCAAAAGGCTTTGTACCAATATGATGCGATATCACCACATTAGGTGTTATCAAGCTTCACAGAAAAAGCAATTTTTCTTGGAAAACATTCTGTTGTTTTGATGGCAAAGCCTCAAGGCCTAATAAGAACAAATAGTGTCTGCTCTATTGAGTGATGGTAACAGCATATCTTCTGCTGAACTGTAAGGCTGCAAGTGTTGACTCCCTTCATCCAAACTGAAATTATTATTTAACATTCGTTGCCATGGAGAACTAAGCATACAGCTTAGAAATACATAATGTGCTTTTGAAAAACAAACTCAGACACATTTCTGAAATTGCTTCCTGCCTTCCATATGGTTAATCTCAGTGCATTATAATAAAAGCAGATTAAAGGAAGATCCAAACAAAAAAACATTTAGAAGCTACTGCCCACAATTCTTCAGCTCTTGTTGGCTATCAAAAAGTGGGGGAATAAATTGATGCTGTTTTAATCATACATCTAGACTGTTATCTACACTTTAGACTTATGAAAAGAACAAAATAAAAGAGAGTAAATAAAAATTGATGCAAACTCAAAAACCATGGTTACTGTGGCTTTAAGGACAGTCAAATTGTAACTAAGTGACAATTACAATTGTGGAATCACTGTAAATCATATGTCTTCCTGTATTTTACTCTATATAGGTGGAGAAGGTTATTCTATTTTTTTTAAAAGGCTGAGCTTTTTTTAGTAAATAAAATCAAAGACAGTCAAATTCTCATTCTGAACATTTTATATTCCATTATCTGACCAACTTTTCACTATTCTCAACTTCAATAGAAAAGGTCAGAGAAAAATTTGAAACTATTATACAGATGCTGGAAATCTGAAACTGAAACAGAAAATGGTGGAAACATTCTCCAGCCCACTCTCAACTCTGTGCTGTCAACTTCCTTCACTGTTCCTGTAAAGCTCCACATAAATCCAGGGTACTGCAACGCACCTACTGATTAGATACTTCATAGCCTTCCATGGTCAAAACAGAGTTTATCTCTTTTAGATCATTTTTTGTTTTTGGAAAGTAGCATAATTATTCTTTTTCTCATTATGGATAGTTAGCATGGCTTTGTGCATGGGAAATAGCGTCTCACAATCTTGAGTGAGTTTTTTGAGAGCATAACCAAAAAGACTGATGAGGGCAGAGTGGTAGACATTGTCAATAAGGACTTTAGTAGAACCTTTGACAAAGTTCCACATGGGTTGACTGATTAGTAAAGTTAGATTACATGATTCAGGGAGAATTTGCCAATTGGATACAAAATTGGCTTGATGGTAGGGAACAGAGGGTGGTGGTGGAAGGTTCTTTTCAGACTGGAGGCCTGTGACCAGCTGTGTTCTGCAGGGATCAGTACTGGGTCCACAGTAGCTTGTCATTTATATGAATGATGCGACTGAGAATTTAGGATGCATGCTTATTAAGTTTGCAGATGACACCAAAATTGTTGGTATAGTGGACAATGAAGAAGGTTAACGAATATTACAAAGAGATCTTGATCAATAGGATCAATAGACTGAGGAGTGGTAGATGGGGTTCATTTTGGATAAATGTGAGGTATGGATTTAGGTAAAACAAACAATGGTTGGACTTATACAGTTAGTGGTAGGGCCATGGTACTGTTGTTGAACAGAGATAGGTTCAGGTACATAGTTCTTTGCAAGTTGTGTCACAGGTAGACAGGGTGGTTAAGAAAGTGCTTAGCACACTTGCCTTCATTGCTCAGACCAGTGAATATAAGAGTTGGGATGTCATGCTGAGGTTGTACAGGAGGTTGTTGAGGCCTCTTCTGGAGTACTGCGTACAATTCTGGTTGTCTGTTATAGGAAGGATATTATTAAATTGGAGAGGGTTCAGAAAAAAGATTTACCAGGATGTTCCTGAGACTGGAGGGTTTATGTTAAAAGGAAGGGCTGGAGAGGCAGGGACGTTTTTCCACTGGCGCATAGGGGGTTGAGAGGTGACCTTATAGAGATTTACAGAATCATGAGGAGTACAGATGAAGTGAAAAGCAAGGGTCTTTTCCCCAGGGTGGGGATGTTCAAAACATTAACAGGAAGGGTTGAGGGGGATATGGGCCAAATGCAGGCAAGTGAGACTAATTTAGTTTGGGAAACTCAGTCAGCACAGATGAGTTGGACTAAAGGGTCTGTAACCATGCTGTACAATTGTTTTATTTAGGCACCTTGCATCATGGCCTAATTTGTCACTTAATCTGCTGAACCACCACCCAATCACAGAAACAGTCTACCTACTTCTTGTACTTATTTGTACATCACTAATCTCTTCCAGTGTTAGTGAAAGGTCATCAACTTCAAATGATAAATCTCAGCAGATGTCAAACCTGCTGAGTCTTTCAGCACTTTGTCTTTTTTATCACCATCACTTACAAGTTTCCTTCCAAGCCAGGCACGATCTTGGCTTGAAATCGTATCTTCCTTTCTTTGTTTCTGGGATTTTGCTCCCATGACACTGTCCCACAGTACTGTGCACTTTGGATGTGCCGACACAAGATGACCTCCAGTAGTTTAAGAACACAGGTCACTATCAACTTCAAGAGCAATTAAGGATGGACAACAAATGCAGGCCTTAAAGAGAATTTCAAAAGAAAAAAGTGCTAGGCCAGCTTTTTATATTAGACAACAATTTTTCCAACAATCTGAGGGAGCTGCATTCAATGAAGGAAATACTCTGAGGAGGTAATAAACCCATTGCATCCCTGAGGGGTCTTATGACCATTAACACCATCTTAAGTATTTAACAGGTGAAAATCTTAATCCACAGCAAAAATTATGAAGGCACCTCATTTCAGAAACACTAATTCTGAGGCCACCCACTTCAAATGTGTTATTTTTCTGTAAAGTCCCACAACTGTGGATTTCTCAGCTCAAGCTTGAGGCTCACAGGCATGTATGAAAGGCACTATTACAATAATCATGGGGGACTTAACATGCAGATGGTCTGAGAAAATCAGGTTGGTAGCAGGATGCCAAGAAACGTATTTGTAGGATTGGCTGTATGTTTTTTTTTTCGAGCAGCATGGAGTAGAGTCTACGAGGGATCAAGCAATTCTGGATTTGGTGATGTGCAATCAAGTTGACTTGATTGGGGAGTTCGGACTCAGTGACCATATGATAGAATTCACCCTGCAGTCTGAGACAGAGAAGCTGGAATCAGACGTAAAGGTATACAATTGAATGAAGGTAACTTTAAAGACATAAGGGAGGAGCTGGCCAGAGTTAGTAGCAAGGAAGATGAAAGAACAGCAAGGGGAGAGGTTTCCAGGGGTAATTTGGAAGGCACAGCAGAAATTCATTCCAAGGAGGAAACAAAACACTACAGGAATGATGAGGCACCACTGCTGATAAGCTAAGTCAAGGCAGCATAAAAGCACAAGATAAAGTATACAATGTGGTTAAGATCAATAGGAAGCCTTTTAAAACCAGCAGAGGGGAACTAATAAAGGTGGAGAAGTTGAAATAATGATAGTAAGCTAGCTAGTAATACAAAAGAAGATTGCAATAGGTTTTTTTAAGAGTTAAGTTAAGAGAGAGGCAGGAACAGACATTGGACCACTGAAAAGTGAGGCTTGAGTAGTAGTATTGGGAACAAGAAATGGTGGAGGAACTGAATAGGCACTCCATCAATCTTCTCAGTGGAAGACACCAGGAGAACACCAGAAATCCCACAGAGTCAGGGGCAAAAGTGGGTGCGGTGGCCATTACTAAGCAGAAAATGCTGGGAAGCTGAAAGGTTTAAAGATGGATAGATCACCTCTGGGTTCTGAAGGAGATGAAGGAAAGGATCAGTCAGAGATGGGACAAGTAAAGGTGATAGCAGGATGGAAATTGGAAGTGAAGTTGATAAACCTTTCCAATTCCAGACAAGAGAGGGGAGCAAAACCAATGATATCATCAATATGCCAGAGAAAAGTGGGAGATTCAATGGACTGAATGCCTTAATTCTGTTCCTATAACTTATGGTCTTATTCATGTTCCATCATGGGCTGTGCACTCCTGTACAGCCCTGGGTCACACAGCAACTTCACAGCTCCTGCAAGCTTCTGCCATCTCCAGGCTACCTGCTTGTTTTAATGATGAGGATGACTATAGGTATTTCTACGAGCTTCATGCTAGGCATATCTTAGACTCTCCTTTTCTCCACTGAAATCTGTCTTCAAAATACCTTGATACCTTGATCAAGATATTTTTCAATGTATAATTTCAGTTACATCACACTGTAAATTTTTGCTATAAATTCTGTGCCTTAGAATTGTGTCCTCCACTATCACCTGAAGGAGCGTCGCTCCGAAAGCTAGTGTGCTTCCAATTAAACCTGTTGGACTATAACCTGGTGTTGTGTGATATTCAAAAATTGAAAGTAATTTTGCAGTAGAGTTTTTGCCCCTGCACTAGTTCTGCTGCTGAAAACTTCGTTCATGCCATGGTTATCTCTAGATATTTTCTAATCAACCTGTTCAGAGATGTTATGACATGCCTCTGGAGCAGGTAGCACTTGAACCCAAATCTCCTAGTCCAGTGGTCACTACCACTGCAATATCTCTAGACTTGTCTGTGCCATTCATCTCTGGTCTTTCATATTCTTCCATCTATTAACAACATTATGTCTAAAGTTCTGCTGTCTTTTCTTGTTTATCTACACAGTTATCAATGCCCCAAATTTAAAATTCTCCTCCTTTTAAGACCTTGTTTCTCCCTACATAATTACTCTCCTTTAGTCCAACAATCCTTTAAACTATATGCACATTCTCTAATTCTGGCCCATTGAGCGTCCAAATTTAATTAGCCCACCAATGGTGGTCACAGCTTCAATTGCCAAGGCCATAAGTTATGGAATTCCTTCCTCAAATTTCTCCGCTGCCTTACTTCTCTGACCTTCTTTAAGATGTTCCTATATGACAAAGTTTTAGCAATTTTTCCTAATATCACCTTGAATGACAGGTATTGCTTTAGAATTCTCAGAGGCTGGGAATATTTTATTACATTACAGGTGCTGGTACAGTTGGTCCTCTTGTTCTTTGTCTGTGTAAAATCAGGCCCAGAAAACAACATGAACATAATTTAAAGACATGCACAATATTAAACCAAATGTTACATTCACATGCCATTACAAGATCCAGGTTTTGTTACAATTAATAAAAAGCAACTGGCTATAAACCTAGTTACAACTGTTAGCAGTCTTGTGCCTACTATAATAATATTCATTTATGCTACTTTTATTTCACATTTTAACATTCAGAAAAAAAGATCAAAAATATTTCATATTTTTTTATGTTGACTTGGTGTTTGGCACTTGCCGTCTCCAAAAAAAAAATGGTTTTAATTCACCCTGCAAGTGTGAGTCAGTTTATCCTCCCATTTCCGTCAAGCTCCACAGCTGTCTAATTTCCTGTCATACAATCTAAACTTGGCATCACTTTTTGCAGCTGCCTGATTTCCTCTGCTACATTTTAACCTTCGCCCTTTGCCTAGGTTACTCAATCTTTTATCCCCCAAATCACTTTGACCCACTGCTGAGTGAAAAAAACTGAAATTCGCTCCCTACTTTAATCAGGAGTCTACCTTCCCCAAACAGTCTGCAGCAATTCAGTAAGGCAGCTCTCCTCCACATTCTCAGGAGCAACTCGGGATGGGGAGTAAATACTGGGCTAGGCAGGTCATCCACCTGACTGCAGCCATTTAAACCAGTATGTTCCGGCTGCTGTTGTTGTCATCCTTTTGCAGTTAATTTACTATTGCCATTACTATATTGGCTTAAAATGTTTATATTAGCAAATGAAAAGAAAATACATCTATCTATATCCCCCACTAAAACTTCCTGCGAGAAATCCTGTGGTAAATTAAATCCACGCCTCACAGAGAAAACCAGAGATACTGACAGATTGAAAATGAGATACAGCATGCAATTCAGAGAGAAAGGGGATTTAAGGAGACACACCACGAATAAATCCAGAGAAATGCTGAAACACAGAATGTATAACATATCAATATGGTAATGACTGAAATCAATCCTATCATTCAAAGCCATGCATGTTCTTACCACATTACCAGAGTTCCCATGGCCACCTTCATACAAAATAAAATTAAATTATTATTTTCCAGAGATTTGAAATATTTCACTTCAACTAAACAGAGTGTGCTCATTCTTGGCTTGTGGATATTTTACTTTGTTAAGACTGGTATAATTTTTTTTAACCACCTTGCAAAAGTCAACAGCTAAGCAACAAGATAACAAAGCTCTGAGTTTCTAACGGTGTTTCATACTGTTCTATTAATTCAGATTCTATTAACTTGGCACCTGTGAGTTGTGCGAGGTAAAATCAGCCAAGCAATGGAGGACACCACATGGATGCCTAGCTTCAGGATTCCAAATTAAAATAGAACAGCAGCTTCAATATCTTCTTTTGCCACACCATCCAATGTACTGTGAGATGAAAAGCTAATGCATCAAATCAAGAGATGAGAACCACCAGGGTGAGTTCTTAATTTATTTTTTTCTGCACAAAAGACACACAAAATCAACAATTTCTGACATTTCATTCAAAATACTTGAATGGATATCAGAAAGTCGATGAAAGTAGGTTGTGACTCCTAGCTGATATCATTCCTGGACAAAGAAATATCCCAGATTGAAATCTAGCTTGATAGTTCAAATTTTAGAGTTTTTTTTTGGTTCAAATGAAATGATTTTTCACTGAAACACAAACACATAATTCAGTGGTTTAAAAATAAAACTGAAGTTTAGTAAAGGTAAATGAAGATAAAACTGAACAAACCAAGCTGAAAATTTTGAAAGAGAGTAATCCTATTAATCCCAATAGTACTCCTTTACAATACTCTCTGATAAAGGTTGCAGAGGTGGGGTGAGCCCTGGTCAAAGTGTCTGCAATTGCTTTCAAAAGCTAAGTTCACAAAATCCTGAAGCTTAATAAACATTGGTGAGGCGTCATATTAATATATGAGCAGAACATAATCAGGATAAGCTGATGCCCATGGCACATTACGCTAAATTGAGAAGACCACTAAAGAAATCAAAAATCAAGGTGGCGAAAGGCACGGACAAAAGCAATAAAAATGGAAGCTGGAAATGTCAAAAGAAAGAAAAGACTTGTACTTAAAAAGCACCTTTGGCTATAAAGTGCTTTGTCATTTCCTATGAAATATATTTTGGAATGCAGTTATTATTGTAATATAGTAAACATGGCAATTATTTTGTGTAAAGAAAACTCCTAAAACTGCAGTGGGGGAATCGGTTTCTCATGATTTTGTGTAAGGGATAAATATTGGCCAGAACACTGGGGAATAATTCACCGACTCTTCTTCAAAATTGTGCGTTAAGACCTTTTACATCCAACTTATATATTTTTAACATTCATTCATGGAATATGAGCATTGCTGGCTCGGCCAGTATTAACTGCCAATCCCTAATTATCCGAGGACAATGTTGTGGGTCTGGAGCTACATGTAGGTCAGACCAGGTAAAGATAGAAATTCCTATCTCTAAAAGACATTGTTGTAAAAACCTATCTGGTTCACCAATCAGCAGTGGTTACACAGTCACCAATAAGCTACCTCTCGATTCCAGATTTTTTTAGTGAACTAACTCGCTAAAAACAATATGCCATGGTGGGATTCAACCCCACATCCCCAGAACATTAGATAGGGACTGTGGATTATTAATTCAGTGATATTACCATTCTGCTACTGTGTCTTCATTTAACAGCTCATCTGAAGGACAGCCACCTCAGACAGTACAGCACTCCCTCAGTACTGCAGCAGAATGTCAACCTATTTTTACTCTGCTCACATTCTAAAGTGGGGTTTGAATACACAACCTTCAAATTCAGTGTCCATTGTGTAACTAAACCACAGAAGACACAAAGTCATTTTAAAGGAGTACAGATATGTAATTGTGATGACAGCAAAGACATGAGATTTTAAACTTGGTCAGGGTCAAACAGACTAAAAACATTGCACATTTCCTGGTCTAAATTGAATGAACAGCTGGAGATACAATCATGGGATGACAACGTATAGGTTCTGGCAAGGGATGAATAGACTGGCAGTAGACTTGCCAAAGGTAAATTGGAAATATTATCTTGGTTAACTCTTCTTCCAATGGAGAAGTTCTGTGCTTTTACTTGTATACTGATAAATCATGGCACAGCAAATGAAAGTTCTAACAAATCATCTGCCTGCTCATATTGCAGTCCATGATTTTTCAGTCCTCTACATGAGAAGGAATAGTTAGTAAAACTAATATTTTAAAAATCTTTCAAAAGCTGAAATGATGAAAATCTATGTTCACGATACTGAAAAAGAACAAAATCTAATTTAATTTAAGATATAATTGGTTTATGCTATCTGAAGAACACTGTTAATCCAAGTTTAGTGTAATGTTCAAGTAAAACCAAGGTTTTCTAGGGAGTAATAAAGATTCCACATCACTCTAAATGGAAACTCAGTTATATACAGCTGGGTCTCACCAACTGACTAATGCTTGTGTTTTGGCATTTCAAGAGGATATCATGTATGAATTTGTGTTGAGATTCTTTCAACAATGCTGCTATTGTGATATAATTTGCATTTCTAAAGAAAATATTCACTACTTTCTTGCAGCCAGCTGTCCTATCAACTCTAGTTACAGACAATAAATCAGTTCCAAAGGCAGCTGTTTTCTGTGAAATGTTTTTTCAAAGTGGAATGCTAAATGCTAAAGTGTGTTCCTTATTGTTTCCGTCTGTGAGTAACATCCACTGGAAGTTCATAAAGGCAAGGGTTTTAAAAGTGAAACTCTGCAACATTTAGTTTACCTTATTACTGATATGAAGTATAATTAAATAATGAAAGTTTGCTGAGTTTAATCTTGCAATATTTAAGTAATAACATCTGAACAAACATGAATTTATTTGAATTAAAAATAAGGTTCATACAACAGGAATTGCCATGTAAGTGACATCCCTCTTGTCCTAAATGGTGGGGTCCTGGGTTGGAAACACTGTCAAAGAATTGCATCCCAGCCATGATATACTGGTGGTGGAAACGGAGGACATTTGTGATGTATATGGCTATCAGGGAGTTACAAGACTACTATAACTTAATAAATACAGAGAGTTTTGATGTAGTCACAAACCAAGCTCACACAGCAAAAGGTTCTTTGGATATTATTGAGCTTTGGGGGCTGAATATCTGGAAGCAGTACAGAAACTGTTGGAACACCCAGGTCAGCTAGGATTTGTGGGAAAATGAAATGACCTAACAGTTTAGGTCAACTGCCTTTTATCAGATGTTGGATACAAGTAGCTTTTGAGTGAGTGCAAAGCCAGGAAAAGATAGAATGTTTAAGGAAAGGCAAATGAAACAAGTAAAGAAACAAAAGATGGGGGTCCAGAGTAGATGTAAATTGCTGCAGGAAAATAACAAGTGGATAGAAAGACTGTGTGGAAAATCAGGCAATAAAACATGCTCCTGTGGCCAGAATAATCAAAGTAGAGAGCAAGGTAAGAGCCAACGGGCACAAACAACCTTTTTTAAATTATTCATGGATGACGGTGCCGCTAGGCCAGTATCAGTTTCCCAACCCTACTTGTGTCGAGGGCAGTTTTGAATCAAATCACATTGCTGTGGATCTGGAGGCCAGACCAGTCAGGATGGCAGTTTAATTCCCTGAAGGGCAACTGTGAACCAGGTGGGTTTTTCTGACAGTTGACGATAGATTCATGGTCATATTTAGACTTTGAATTACAGATATCTATTGATTTATGATCAGTGCATTAAGTATAGGGGTTCATATTGGAGGTCATGTTGCAACGGTACAAGCCACTTTTGGAACAATGCATGCAATTCTGATCTCCTGCTATAGGAAGGATGTTGTGAAACTTGGAAGGGTTCAGAAAAAATTGACAAGGATATTGCCAGGGTTGGAGGGTTTGACCTAAAGGAAGAGGCTGGGGCAATTTTCCCTGGAGCGACGGAGGCTGAGGAGTGACCTTATGGAAGTTTCTCAAATCATGAGGGCATAGATAGGATGAATAGTCATGGTCTTTTCCAGAGGGCATAGGTTTAAGGTGAGAGGGAAAAGATTTAAAAGAGACCTTAGGGGCAACTTTTTCACACAGAGCGTGGTGTGCGTTTGGAATGAGCTGCCAGATGAAGTGGTGAAGTACAATAACATTTAAAAGGCAGCTAGTGGGTATATGAAAAGGAAGGGTTTAGAGGGATATGGGCCAAATGCTGGCAAATGGGACTAGATTTATTTTGGTTATCTGATTGGCATGAAGAAGTTGGACCAAAGGGTCTGTTTCTGTGGTGAACAACTCCATGACTCTATGACTCCAATTCAAATTCCACCAACTGCCATGGCAGAATTCAAATCCGGGTCTACAGAACATTACCCAAGTCTCTAGATTATCAGTCCAGTGATAATACCACTAAGCCATCACCTCCTTTTGTTCAATTTTCCTTTTGGATGAAGAACAACTTGTTTACATTCTGATTTGATGGGTTCTGATATGGCTGACAAGTCCAATGCACGATCTGTAGGCTCTGCCATTTGTGGGGCAGATGATGTTTGATGGGGTTTTTTTTGGGATTATGTTCATTTTTTCCAGTACCTTCACTGCTTCACATGTTCAATGTCTTCGTGGATGAGCTTTCTCCATTTTGGTTGGTCACAAGCTAAGGTCTCCCATGAGTTAACTGGCATTCAACTGTTTCAGGGATTCTTTGAAATATTCAGTATATGATGTAGGTATTTCGAATCAACCTGTTCAGAGATGTTTTTAAACTCTTTTGGAGCTGGTGGAACTTATCCCCAGTCTTCCTGGCTCAGAGGCAGGGTAATTAACTCCGCCATAAGAGCCCCAAGAATGGTCCAAAGACATCCCTTACCCACTGTCCTCCCGAGAGACTCCTGCTGCGACCAAGTTTCAAATGGAGATGTTGCTTCAGGAGTCTGGTGTCAACCAAATACAAGTCTCACCCAGGAGACTTGGGTTATGACTAATTAATGTATTAAAACTGGGCAAGTAGATAAAGAATCAATCACACTGCTGACAGTCTGGAGTCACAAAACAGATAAAAATGGCTTATTTCTTTCCCTAAAAAAAGACATTAGCAAAAACATGGGTTATTACAACAAAAGAATTTTTTTTTGTTATTGCACCAGCTTTTAGATGTAGATTTTGTTGAATTAAATTTTTGCCATCTGTCATATTTCTAGAATATGAGCTTTGCCCTCTAGATTACGAGTCGAGACAATATCATTACAGCATCACACTTCCTATTATATTAATAGGAAATCTGTATCGCAACCACTATCCCAAACCACATCTATGTCCAGTTCATGAAACCATCCTCATTACATACATCCACTGTTCACAATTCTGCCCTCATCCCTTTCACTTAATTCCCAGAACCACAACAGGTTTTCCATTGTCTTCACATCCCATCTACTGGAGGGTGATTCAATGTCACCAAGCAGATCTTCTATGCCTTACTTTCAGAATTTCAAAGGAATTGTTTCCTCTAACAACATGCTCAGTCCCGTTTTTCTACCACACAACTGCTTTGTATTCAAGGGCAAAAGAAAACACAGTTAGAATCAAGAATCCCTCAAGTGTGGAAGCAGGTCATTTGGTCAATCGATTCCACACTAACCCTCCAAAGAACATCCCACCAGACCCACTCCTCTTACCCTATCCCTGCATTTCCCATGGCTAATCCATGTAGCATGGACATCCCTGGACACTATGGGCAATTTATCATGGCCAATCTACCTAACATGCACATCTTTGGACCGTGGGAGGAAGCCGGAACACCTCGAAGAATCCCACACAGACATGGGGATAATGCTCAAACTCCACACAGACAGTTGCCCAAGTGTGAAATGAAACTCAGATCCCTGGTGTTGTGAGGCAGCAGTGCTAACCATTGTGCCACCATGTTGCTCCTTGATCTTTCCCTTCCCATTGTCGAAGGACAATATCCAGCTTGGGCTGATAAGTGGCACGTAACATTCACTCCACACAAATGCCAGACAATCGTCATCTCCAATACAAGACAATCTAATCACCACCAATGACATGTATTGGTGTTATTCATCATTAAATCCTCCACTATCAACATCCTGGGAGTTACCACTAACCAGAAACTCAACTGGACGCGCCATTAAAATACAGTGGTTAAGAGAGCAGATCAGAAACTAGGAATACTGTAGCGAGTCATTTACTTCCTGACTCACCACGAATGTTCTCACCATCAACAAGGCACAAGTCAGGAATGTGATGGAATACTTCCCACTTGCAAAGGTTGGTGCAGCTACAAATAGTTTGATACCATCCAGAACAAAGCAGCCCACATGTTTGGCACCACATCCACAAATATCCACTCCCTCCATCACCATCTATAAAATGCGCTGTAGAAATTGATCAAAGTTTCGGAGATACCACGTTCCAAACCACAACCACTTCCATCTGGAAGGACAAAGAGCAGCAGGTACATGGGAATGCCACCACCTGCAACCCACTCACCATCCTGACTTAAAAATATATCCCCGTTCCTCCTGTGTTACTGGATCAAAATCCTGGAATTCCCTCCTTCATGGCATTGCGGGTCTATCTGTCACGTGGACTGAAGCACTTCAAGAAGGTGGCTCACCACCACTTCTCAAAGGGACGGGCAATAAATACTGGCCAGCCAATGATGCCCGCATCCCACACAATGAATTTTTAAAAATTAAAGGGAGTAGTTATAGAAATAGCAGATACATAGGGAATAATCTTCCAAGATCCTTAGATTCTAGAAAATTTCCAAAGGAGTTTAAAATTCTCAATATAACATCCTTATTCAAAATGGAAAGTAGACGTAAAACAGCTAACAATAGGCCAGTTAGCCTAACATCTGTATTAGGAAAATGGTGCAGTCAATATAAAGGATCTAGTAATTCAATATCAGAAATACATTAAATAATCAAGGAGAGTCAACATAGCTTCAGGAAAGAGAAATCATACCTAACAAATTTTTTTGAGTTCTTTGAGGAGGTAATACGGAGGATAACTAAAGGGAAACCGAGAGATATAATATTTTGAATTTCTACAAGGGGTTCAATAAGTTACTGCATGTAAGGTGACAATAAGGGCCCATGGTATTAGAGGTAGCATATTCGTAGGGATAGAGAACTGGCTAACTAATAGAAATCAGTGTGTTTGGCCAGGTGAGAATTTTCAGGATGGCCACTCACAACTGGAGTGCCATAGGGATCAGCACAATTATCTACAATCTATATTAATGACTGGGATGGTAGAAGTGAATGTATCAACCTGTTTGTGAATGACACATAAATGGGTGGAAGGGCAAGTTGAAAGGATGACACCACGAGTCCGCAGTGGGATACGGACAGGTTATGGGAGTAGGCAAAATCTCTGCAGATGGAATATAATGTGGGAAAATGTGAGCTATACACATTGGCAGGAAGAACAGAAGAGGTGATTATTATTTAAATAGAGAGAGACCGCAGAAAGCTGCAGCTCAGAATGATTTAAGAGTCCATGTATATAATCACAAAAAGCTAATATCTGCATTCAATGGGTATCAAGAAAGAAAAATGGACTGTTGGCCTTTATTGCAAATGAAATGAGGTATAAAAAAAGGGAAGTATTGCTAAAATCATAAGGCATGAATCAGACCACAATGAGAATACGAAGAATAGCTTTGAGTCCTTTTAAGGAAAAATATATTGACAGCGGAGGCATTTCAGACAAGGTTCACCAGGTAGGCAGGGATTTTCTTACGAGGAGAGATTGAATTGACTCATTGGAGTTTAGGAGAATGAGAGGAGTCATTATTGAAACCTACAGGATTATTTGGGAACATAACACAGTTGATGTGGCAAGTTGTTTCCCCTCATGGGAAAGTCTAGAACCAATGGGCCTACCTCAGAGTAACAGGCCACCCATTTAAAACAGATGCAGAGAATTTTTGTTCTCATATAGCACAGTGAATCTATGGAATGCTTTACTGCAAAGGGTTGTCATTAGGCATATTCAAAGCTGAGATACGTAGATGCTTGATCAATAAGGGAATTGAGGCTTATTTGGAAAAGACAGGAAAGTGAAGGTAAGAGTTAACAGATCAACTGCGATCCTATTGAATGGTAGAGCAGACTCAATGGGCCCAAGGGCCTACATCTACTCCTATGCCTTATGGTATTGGGTGGTGAATTTTTAAAAATTCTCTATGCCTTAAGGTTGTGAATTCTCCATTACTGATTATATTTAAAGATATAAGAGATAGATTTTTACTATCTTGGGGAAATCAATAGATATGGGGAGCAGCCAGGAAAGTGAAGGTGAAGTTGAAGTACAGGATAAATCATGATCATACCAAATGGCAAAGTAGGCTTGATTTTTCAATAAGGTCTACTCCTGCTCCTAACTATTGTGACCTCTTGTGAAGCTAAAAATCAACTTGCTTACCACAAAAAAAATGCAAATTAAACAATATACCTCCTTCTCCCATCATTGTACTGCTGTGTTGGCTTTAGTTGCAAGTTTCTAGTGTATAATGTCAATCCTACGTTGCTCAAATGATGTGAAAGATTGCTTACTACTGATTTACAGCCCAAGAGCACATTTATCTGCTTTAGAGAGAAGTTAAAAAAAAACTACGGGCTCGTTTGCAGCTATCACATTGCATAACTAAGAAATGTCAGCTGTATCTGGCTCCTTACATGCTGAAGTGTGCAATGAATTTGCACAGACACTTTGATATTAAGTCCACACCACCGCTTTGATGAAGCAATATGGATAAATATTGATGACAGAAACAAGAAGAAACAACAAAGCCAAACTATTTAATTCAAATGAAATACTCAGAATTCTAATCCAAAGATCTGAAAATATCTTAAATACTTGTTCACATTTATACAAGAAATATTGAAAAATACTACAACTATTGTAGAGAGATGCCTACTCTTTGGGCGACAAGCAGATGCCAGTTTTGAGGAGCTTGTTCCAGCGCATAACAGTAAAGAGTGAGACTCATATGAGATTAGATTCCAAGATGTTGATTCTTTGTAGAGTGATCTTCATTTAAATTATATTTAAGGACTATTTGGGAGTTAAAAGCAATATACAATATAATATGAATAGTAAGGAATCATCAGTCAACTTCTGCCTCCAATACAGGCAATTTTCTTTATATTTCCATCCTGAGAAAGATGATTTCACGATTTATCCAAATACTTCGAAAGAAATGCAACAGCTCTGGCACAACAGAGTGGGCACAATATTTATGACTTTCATATTTTTTTGCCTCTCATTTTCCTTCATAGAGCTATGGGTTAGATTGGTTGACAATCTCCAGAATGTTTTTGATTTTATAATCCAGATTATTATGCTGAAATAAATTCAAAGAAAATGACAAGGAAGCAGGTTCGAATTTGAGAAAGGTAAACTGAAAACTGATCAAGAAATTCAGAGTCACAAATGCAAAACCAGACTTCCAGGAAATGGAAATGAAAAACTTTGCATCATTCAAATAGACATCTTAAATCACAATATACTGTAAATTATGTAAAAATGTGATTTTGATACTGCAACCAGACCCTGATCTATTTATACAAATCAACCTTCAAAACTATTTATACTTGTTAACATGCAGTACCAATGGATCAAAATAAACAGCATTTTGGACATGATAGCAACTGCAAATTGTACAAAAACTTATTTTCATAATTCTTATTCAGTTTGTCCATCGAAAGGCCCAGGAAAACATACACACTACAGAGACGTACTTAACCCCAAGTTCGAACTGAACTGAAGTCTATCTCAATTGTTTCATACTATATTTTATTTTTCCATCAATTAATTTACTTTCCATACACTATAGCTAATTAATTCAGATTATCTCGTAATAAAATATGTTTTAACATTAAACTTCACAATTTGCTGTTAGTTATGTTGCATTATGCAATTTAATGAATAATTCATTCTTAGAACACTGGATTTAATTTACAAGGAGACTGTTATTGTTTTCTACTCTACCAGAAGAAGCTTTCACACAAATTAACAACATTTTGATAACAAAGCAGCAAGGAAAAGCAGCGAGAACCATTTTTGTCGACAGTTTAACTGCAGTACAAAGAAATGCATCTTTTGTTCTGAACATGCAATTATGATCACAGTTGTCCTGCCCTGAAGTGCTATTTTGCAGTTACTTTCCCTGGACCATGCTGGAGACTAATGTGTGTTCAATGGCATTTTCTAAATGATGTAAGGTGGTTTCAGATCATGAAGAATTTTTCCCTTACGGCATCTGCCTTGAAAGTGACACATCTCCTTTTGTTTCAGTCAATTAAAGTTGTCTACCGAACATTCACTCAACCTTGTAATGACCAGCGAAAAGACCAGCTGGCATACGCAATACAACAAATTCATCATCTAAAGCCCCAAAGATACAACTGATTTTACATCAACCAGCACCTTGGTCAAGCACAGAACTACAATACAACAAAACACTTCTCAATCAACTCCGTTTGTGCGAGTCTTCGTTCAACAGTTTGAAGATTAATTCTCAATAAAGAAGAAAATGCAGATTTTAGGAAAAAAGACAAAGTTAAGCCGAAAGCAAAATGTTCCAAGTGGAGGAACAGAGAAGGCAAAGTTTTCAGGTTTTGAATTATCCCAGTTGCAAAGAGATTAATCAAATTAAACCCATTCTAAGGAGAAAACAAATAGTCAATTTTTTTAAGATTTGGAAAAAAGCTTGAGGTGTGGAATTTTTCTAAATGAAACTGGAATAAAAGTACCAAGAACAAAAATATTAGCTAAATAAGGCATAAGTTAGACTTAATGAAAAAAAATCAGCTTTAGAGTCAGTGGCTTCTACATAAAAAGATTTCCACCTAGTACACTAACTTTATGACTAGGGAGAAGTAAATTGGAGTCAAAATGATCAAAGATGAGATCATTCATCAAAGAACTTTGATTGGGTCAAACCATTACTGAATACAAATGTAGGAAAAATAAAATTGAACGTTAACAAAAGCTCAAAGCTAGCTCCACAAATATTCAGTCAAAAGTCCTGCAAAATCAACGGAAAGACTGAATACTGTGCCCAGATGGCTGAAAACCATCTCCATCCACTAGCTCCTGTTCTTTTCAGCTCTCAATTCAAAACATTTCTTTCAACTCAGAGGGCAATTAAGAGTCAATCAATTGCTGTTGATCTGGAGTCACACGTAGGCCAGAGCAGCCAAGGACAAACACAGAGGATGCTGGAGAAACTCAACAAGTCTGGCATCATCTGTGAGAGAGAAACAAAATTAACATTTCAAGTCTGGTATGACTCTTCTGCAGGACAGTAGATTTCCTGCGCTAAAGGATATTAGTGATTCAGACTTTGTTTCTTAGAACAATTTCACGACAGTTTCAAAGTCATGATTAATGGGACAAGTTTTCAATTCCAGAATTTTTAATTGAACTTAAATTCCACCAGTAGCTATAGTGGGATTTGAACTCATGACCCCACTGTATTAGTCCAGTAGCATTACTACTACATTATCAACTTCCCCAAGTAATAAACGTTACAGGGAAGATCAAAGAAAATTTTTTTGAAGACACTGCAACTCTGCCTGAAGTGTGGCAGCAATAATCTTAATGACTGGGAAGAGCTTGCTACAAACCATTCAGAACAGGAACAAATCCCCATGAAGCTACATTATACTTTGAGTCGTACATCTTATTCAGAAGAAGAGTTATCAGAAAGGAGGAGGTGAAAACTCTGGCAAATAGGAGAGGACCCCAAGGTGAAAGGATAGAGTGGTGGAAAAGTAAATGAAAACTATGGATGTAAAGTGACAAATGTGATCTTCATTTTTTTATTTTGTAAAAAAAAAGATCTGATCCTGCCTGGTAGCAAACTTTCAATTGTGAAAACCTGAGGTAGAGGTGAACAGCAAGGATGAAGAAAAAGACACGAATAGGAAGAGATCAGAAGTTTACAAGTTAGCCAGGAAAGACCTAAAATGAGAGCTAAGAAGAGCCAGTAGAGGACATGAGAAGTCGGTGGCAGATAGGATAAAGGAAAACCCGAAAACTTCCTATAGGTATACCAGGAATAAAAAAAATGACTAGAGAAAGATTAAGGCCAATCAAGGATAGTAGTGGGAAGTTGTGCATGGAGTCCGAGGAGATGGGGAAGCACTAAATTAACATTTTTTAATCAGTATTCACACTAGAAAAAGACAATGCTGTCGAGGAAGATACTGACACACAGGCTACTAGACTAGACAGGATTGAGGTTCACAAGGAGGAGGTGTTAGCAATTCTGGAATGTGTGAAAATAGGTCAGTCCCTTGGGGTGGATGGAATTTATCCTACGATTCGCTGGGAAGCCAGGGTGGAGATTGCAAAGTTGGCTTCGAACTTTATGTCGTCATTGTCTACAGAAATAGTGCCAGAAGACTGGAGGATAGCAAATGTTGTTTCCTTGTACAAGAAGAGGAGTAGAGACAACCCTGGTAATTATAGACCAGTGACCCTTACTGGAGAGTTGGGCAGAGAAATGGCAGGTGGAGTTCATTCCGGGCAAATGTGATGGGATGCATTTTGGAAGCTCTAACTTTAGAGCAAACAATACTATAAATGGAAGAGCCTTGGGAAAAGTTGATGAGTAGAGAGGTCTGGGAGATCAGGTCCATTGTACCCTGAAGGTGGCTGCACAGGTAGATAGAGTGGTCAAGAAGGCATATGGTATGCTTGCCTTCATCGGACAGGGCATTGAGTATAAGAGCTGGCAGATTATGTTGAAATTGTATAACACTTTGGTTCGGCCGCATTTAGAATACTGTGCACAGTTCTGGTCGCCACATTACCAAAAGGATGTGAATGCTTTGGAGAGGGTGCAGAGAAGGTTTACGAAGATGTTGCCTGGTATGGAAGGTGCTAGCTATGAAGAGAGGTGGAGTAGGTTAGGATTGTTTTCATTAGAAAAAAGGAGATTGAGGGGGGACTTGATTGAGGTCTACAAAATCATGAAGGGTATAGACAGGGTAGATAGAGATAAGCTTCTTCCCGGGGGGGATTCAATAACGAGGGGTCTTGTGTTCAAGTTGAGAGGAGAAAAGCTTAAGGGGGATACACGCAGAGGGTGGTAGGTGCCTGGAATGCATTGCCAGCTGAGGTAGTAGAGGCAGGCACGGTAGATTCATTTAAGGTGCATCTGGACAGATGCATGAGTATGTGGGAAGCAGAAGGATACAGATGCTTAGGAATTGGGCGATAGGTTTTTTATATTCAATAAAATCTATAAAAAACCTATCGCCCAATTCCTAAGCATCTGTATTCTTCTGCTTCCCACATACTCATGCATCTGTCCAGATGCACCTTAAATGAATCTACCGTGCCTGCCTCTACTACCTCAGCTGGCAACGCATTCCAGGCACCTACCAGTGGATTTGGATCGGCACAGGCTTGGAAGGCCAATGGGCCACGGGGCCTGGATTGTAGATTTTGTTTGTTTCTTTGAGATTGTGACTAAACAGGATGAGGGTAAAGCAGTTGATGTGATTTATATGGATTTCAGTAAGGCGTTTGATAAGGTTCCCCATGGTAGCTATTGTACAAAATACAGAGGCATGGGATTGAGGGTGATTTAGCAGTTTGGATCAGAAATTAGCTAGCTGAAAGAAGACAGAGGGTAGTGGTTGATGGGAGATGCTCACCCTGGAATTCAGTTACTAATGATGTACCACAAGGATCTGTTTTGGTGCAATTGCTGTTTATAATTTTCATAAATGACCTAGATGAGGGTGTAGAAGGAAGGGTTAGTAAATTTACAGATGACACAAGGTCAGTGAAGTTGTGGATAGTGCTGAAGGATGTTGTAGGTTATAGAGAGACATAGTTAAGCTGCAGAGGTAACAAATAGAGTTTAATGAGGAAAAGTGTGAGGTGATTCACTTTGGAAGGAGCAACAGGAATAAAAAGACTAAACTACTGGACTAATAAATAAAGATTCTTGATAGTGTAGATAAGCAGAAAGATCTTGGTGTCCATGTACATAGATCCCTGAAAGTTTCCATCCAGGTCCATAGGGTTGTTAAGAAGGCATACGGTGTTAGCATTTATTGGTAGAAGGATTGAGTTTCAGAGCCACAAGGTCATGCTGCAGTTGTACAAAACTCTGTTGCGGCCACACTTGGAGTATTGTGTACAGTTCTGGTCACCACATTATAAAAAGGATGTGGACGCTTTGGAAAGGGTTCAGAGGAGATTTGCTAGGATGTTGATTGGTATGGAGGGAAGGAGAAAGTGACGACTGCAGATGCTGGAGACCAGAGTTCAAAAATGTGGTGCTGGAAAAACACAGAAGGCCAGGCAGCATCCAAGGAGCAGGAGAATCGACGTTTCAGGCATAAGCCCTTCTTCAGGAATGAGGCTGGTGTGCCAAGCAGGCTGAGATAAAAGGTAGGGGGGAGGGA
>NC_057720.1:38447937-38450714 GCF_004010195.1 Chiloscyllium plagiosum | reverse complement strand
TTGGAGGTGGCAGAAATGACGAAGGATGATACGATATATCTGGAGGTTGGTGGGGTGGAAGGTGAGGACCAGTGGGGTTCTGTCCTGGTGGCGATTGGAGGGGCGGGGTTCAAGGGCGGAGGAGCGGGAAGTGGAGGAGATGCGGTGGAGAGCATCGTCAACCACGTCTGAGGGAAATTGCAGTCTTTGAAGAAGGAGGCCATTTGGGTTGTTCGGTAATAGAATTGGTCCTCCTGGGAACAGATGCGGCGGAGGTGAAGGAATTGGGAATATGGGATGGCGTTTTTACAGGGGGCAGAGTGGAAGGAGGTGTAATCTAGGTAGCTGTGGGAGTCGGTCGGTTTGTAGTAAATGTCTGTGTTGAGTCGGTCGCCCGAGATAGAAATGGAGGTGTCTAGGAAGGGGAGGGAGGAGTCTGAGATGGTCCAGGTAAATTTGAGGTCAGGGTGGAAGGTGTTAGTAAAGTGGATGAACTGTTCAACCTCCTCGTGGGAGCACGAGGTAGTGCCAATACAATCATCGATGTAGCGGAGGGAAGGTCTTATGAGGAAAGACTGAGGGACTTGAGGCTGTTTTCATTAGAGAGAAGAAGGTTGAGGGATGACTTGAGACAAATAAGATAATCAGAGAGTTAAATAGGGTGGACAGTGAGAGCCTTACTCCTCAGATGGTGATGGCTAGCATGAGAGGACATAGCTTTAAATTGAGGTGCGCTAAATATAATATAAATGTCAGGGGTAGTTTCTTTATTCACTGCCTGCAACAGTGGTAGCCTTGCCAACTTTAAGGGTATTTAAATGGTATTGGATAAGCAGATGAATGAAAATGGAATAGTGTAGGATAGATAGGCTTCAGATTGGTTCCACAGGTCAGCGCAACATTGAGGGCTGAAGGGCCTGTACTGTGCTGTAACAGTCTATGTTCTAAGTGTGAGACACAGCAAGGGAAGAGAAGGGAGGCTGATAAGGAAAGGCTAAGGACATAGGATTGAGATGAAGATATCATAGGATAATGGGTGGTTGGAAGGCAGGAATGAGAAAGATAGCTTTGGGGGAAATTCATATAGACTATAGTGGAATGCTGAGCGAAAAGAACAGCAACACAGAGCAGGAAGGAACATGAGATACAAGGATGATGGAATTGAGTTTGAGGCAGCAGTCAAAGGCAACTACTTTGGTCTTACTAATATTTAGTTGCAGAAAATTTCCACTCTTTCAGTAATGGATGTCAGACAAATTGCGTAACAAACCAGACACAGTGGACTGGACAAGGGAGGTTGACATGGGATTCAAGCAGAAGGGAGTTGTAATGGGGTTTGAGGCCACGTAATCGGAGTCTGCTTGAAGTTTAAATTCACAGAATTATGCTAGGGTCAAAAGGGGCTGTGAAGAGAGAGAGCTTCATGTAACCAGCAAACATATGAAAGTTAACTAGCGATATTTACCAAGTGTAGCATGTGGATGAGGAACAAAAGGATCAGGATGAATACTTTTGGAACATCCTGGGAGAATATGCAAGTTTCAGAAGAGAAGTAATTAAGTCAACCTGGCTGCGTGCATGGGAAATCATGTCTCAATAACTTGATTGAGCTTTTTGAAGTAATGAAGAGGATTGATGAGGGCAGAGTGGTGAACATGATCGATAATGACTTCAGTAAGATGTTCAACAAGTTTCCTCATAATGGACTGGTTAGCATAGTTAGATCCCATGGAATACAGTGAGAACTAGGCATTTTTATATAGAACTGGCTCAAAGGTAGAAGATAGAGGGTGGTGGTGGTGGAGGGTTGCTTTTCAGATGGGAGGCCTGTGACCAGCGGTATGCCATAAGTATCAGGACTGGGTCCACTGTTTTTTGTCATTTATATAAACGATTTGGATGTGAACATAGGAGGTACAGTTGTTAATTTGCAGTTGACACCAAAATTGGAGGTGTCGTGGATAACGAAGAAGTTAACCTCAGAGTAGAACAGGATCTTGATCAGATGGGCTAAGGAGTGGCAGATGGAGTTTAATTCAGAAAAATGTGATTGTGCCGCATTATGGAAGGCGAATCAGGGCAGGACTTGTACACTTAATGGTAAGGTCCGAGGGAGTGTTGCTGAACAAAGAGACCTTGGAGTGCACGTTCATAGCTCCTTGAAAGTGGATTCACAGGTAGGTAGGATAGTGAGGAAGGAAATCAGTATGCTTTCCTTTATTGGTCAGAACATTGAGTATAGCAGTTGGGTAGACGTGTTGCAGCTGTACAAGACATTGGTTCAGCGACTTCTGGAATATTGCACGCAATTCTAGTCTCCTTCCTATCAGAAGGATGTTGTGAAACCTGGAAGGGTTCAGAAAAGATTTGCAAGGATGTTGCTAGGGTTGGAGGGTTTGAACTATAGGAAGAGGCTGAATAGGCTAGTGTTGTTTTCCTTGGAGCGTCAGAGGCTGAGGGGTGACCTTATAGAGGTTTATAAAATCATGAGGGGCATGGATAGGATAAATAGACAATGTCAGGTCCACGCCCCCCTATGACCCACCCTCCCATCCTGGCACTTTCCCCTGCCACCGCAGGAACTGTAAAACCTGTGCCCACACCTCCTCCCTCACCTCTATCCAAGGCCCTAAAGGAGCCTTCCACATCCAAAGTTTTTCCTGCACATCCACTAATATCATTTATTGTATCCGTTGCTCCCGATGCGGTCTCCTCTACATTGGGGAGACTGGGCGCCTCCTGGCAGAGCGCTTCAGGGAACATCTCCGAGACACCCGCACCAATCAACCACACCGCCC
>NC_057720.1:38369289-38447902 GCF_004010195.1 Chiloscyllium plagiosum | reverse complement strand
TCTCAGGGAGTCCCTCTCCCCATCTCCTCCCCCACTCACCTATTGTACTCTATGCTACTTTCTCCCCACCCCCACCCTCCTCTAGTTTATCTCTCCACGCTTCAGGCTCTCTGCCTTTATTCCTGATGAAGGGCTTTTGCCCGAAACGTCGATTTTGCTGCTCGTCGGATGCTGCCTGAATTGCTGTGCTCTTCCAGCACCACTAATCCAGAATCTGGTTTCCAGCATCTGCAGTCATTGTTTTTACCTAAATAGACAAGGTGTTCACCCTGGGTTAGGGGAGTCCAGAACTAGAGGGCAAAAGGTTTAGGGTGAGGGGGGAAAGATATAAAAGGAACTTAAGAGACAACTTTTTCACACAAAGGGAGTGCGTGTATGAAATCAGCTGCCAGAGGAAGTGGTGGAAGCTTCTATAATTACAACATTTAAAAGGCATCTGGATGGGTATATTAATAGGAAGGATTTAGAAGGATCTGGGCCAAGTGCTGGCAAATGGGACTAGATTAGTTTAGGATATTTGGTCGGCATGAATAAGTTGAACCGAAGGTTCCATGCTGTACATCTCTATGACTTTGTGGCTTGAATTCATCCATGGTAATTGCACTCCCACAGTTAAACTAAACAAACAGGATACGGGTAACATATAATCCTGGGGATTACAGGATGATCCACTACACTGAAGGCTGCAGGGATGTCTAGAAGGACAAAGAACAGTAATTTTTGAGAGTTCCATTTACAGAGGAATGCTTTCTCTAGCTTTGGTAAAGGCCATTTCAGCATTGAGAGACAAATTAAAGGAAGTCAAATATAGGGTCGCATGAAAGACTTGCTCAGGAGGCAGCATCTTTGCATGGAAGACAAAGATTGCCTATGTGGAATTAAATTGCAAGAATTGGCAGGGTGGACTTTTTTGAAGACTGACTGCCAGCAGCAGATTTGAGAGTTAGAGGACCAAGTCCCAAGAAAGAATGAGCTGATTGAGAAAATAAGTCCCGGATGATGGAATATTAAAATGGAAAATAAGGATTAATCAGATTTTTGGGGTATGACAGAAAAGTAGACAATAATGGACACAATGAGGTTGAAATTCACAGTTTCTGCCAAAGAGAACAAGATGGTAGCATGCCAAAGACTGCAGTTTCCCATCATTTTTTAGCTGATACAAATTTTAACTCAGCCTTAAAATTAGCAGCTACAAGTAATACAACACTAATTCCATTATCAGAATTGCAGTTTCTGGTCCCACATCTTGCCATTGTTAGTGATCACAGGCATGCAACTGTTTCTTTCACTTGAACACAATACCTCCGGTTCAACAAACGACCCATGTGCCATGTTTCAGTATTTGAAGCTCATTAATTCAATAGAAATGAGGCCAATCCCAAAAACAGTTCAAGCCTATCTCCAAAAAATGGGACACCCGGTTTCATCAAACCACCCATGATGTCATTACCATCCAATATTTCTAATTGTATTTATTTACCAAGAAACCTGCCAATAGGAATGGTGTAATTTACAAAGTGATATAATTGATCATAGATGTAATTGATTAGATTCGATATCCAAAAATCATCGAGGGCGCAGAACAGCCTTGCCTTTTAAATTATATATTCAGGGATGACTCTATTCCATTATATTCTTAAAACTGTTTAAGTAATATAGCCCCCATATCTGCTGTCAAACCAACTTCCCAACAGGTTGATATGACAGCAGTTTATTTCAGAGACCGTCTTCTGGGAGAATACCAAGAAATCATACATTATACCTGAACATGCAGACCTTACTGTTTTGACCAATCTAAACAAACATCAAGAAAATGAGAGCATGTAATTTGTGAGGAGAGAAACAGAAAAATAGGAAAATTGGGACACAAAACAAAACATCCTCGTATTTCAAAAGAATTCTCACATTACATAATTCAAATAGAACATCTTCTGGGACTTTCATATAAATAAAGAAATATTGTTAAAGTAATCCAAACAGCAGGCAGGCAAACTCACTAGATAATTCATACAAAATACTTAAATTCTTCTTGAATATTACATACTACGAGGTGACGATATAATTCACGCAGTTCCTGGATTATAATATTTTATTATTGTTGTATATACACAGTCACACAGTCCCTTGCAATCCACAGTAAAACAAATAGATATGTGCTAAAATGACACAGTGGCAGAGAAAAATATCTAGTCTATATCTTTCAATGCCCAGATTAGGAGCCAGACTTACTCAGAGGTGAAATAAACAAAGCACGGGCAAATGAAGCATGTTAATTAATTTCAACGGTTCACTGAAAATCATTCACTGAATCTGTTGCAAAATAATGAAACATCTCAAAATTCTTGGATGCATATTATGTACAAACAGCCACGTGACCTAATCAGTCTATGCCATCGTTCCTCCTCTAACTATCTTGCCATAACTCTATTTCCACTCCCTCGTGCATTTAATACTACCCATGCCAACTGCTGACTTCCCTGTCTTAGATTCCTACATTCTAATCAGTCTCAGAATAAAAAGGTTACTTTTTAATTCCTGATTTGCTTTCTGGGCAACTATCTCCTCAAATTGAAATCCTCGAATTTTGTTTTTTTCTCCTAAGTAGAAATATTCATACTGTCTACTCCATTAAACCCTAAACACATATAAAGACCTCAGTTCACCACAGCCTTCTCTACTTGCAAATAAAAATTGTTCACTTTTAAATAAAAACAATCCTGTGTTTATGGTTCATCTTGCATATTATCTTTGCAACCTCACTGTAATTTCTATTACTTTTTCATAACATGGCAACACATTTACACAGTACTGCAGGCATGCCCTCATCAAAGCCAAACAAGTTTAACCCAACTACTTTTCAATTCTGCCACTCTAAATATATATCTATAATCCAAAATTAAATGCCAATTGACTTGACATGCACAAGAGTGCAGTGAAAAAGAAACTGATTAATTGGTGGAGGTGCGCTGTATATACTGATCTCCAGCGACTCCTAGTTTCAGATTCAACTAACTGGACTTCAAAAAAGATCCCTGGAAGGAGCTAAGTACAAACACTTAATCCACTGTCAAGGCAACATATACTTCTGATTATCTTGAAAGTGTCTTTACAGCAAAAGACCTGTAAATTATCATACGAAATGTCCTGCACATCTGCAATTTGCATAGCCTAGTAACCTATATTAATTATTTCTAGGTACATCGCAAATGTTATTTCACATGATGTTTATTCCATTTAAACAGAGTTGAGTTATCTGCCTTGCAACGATTTGAGGATGAAGGGCCAGCTCAACAAAAGGAAGAAAGGGTTTAACTGAACAAGAACGAATCACCAATGTGGCTCTAATGTTGATACAGCAAAATCCAATAATGAAATATAATGCAAAATTAAACAAATCTCCAATACATATTTTTAAATTAGACTGAGCACAAGATCACTTGCTGGTACCATTATGCCGGATATTAATCACAGACTCTCTCAAATAGATTTGCATTGATAAATCTCTCTGGTTTACAGAATTTAAATTTCAATCTGGTTCAGCTATAAGATATAGTTACAAAAGGTAGAAAATACTGGCCTAAAGCAATTTAGTGCGTTGATTGCATCAAACTGCTCATAGAAATTGAACTTTAAAAAATAAAGCATACAATCTACAAGAAATTGTAACACCAAATTACAAGATAAAATAATTAAAATACTTGTTCACCAATTTAGAGAAATAATAAGGTAGAAGACAGAAAACAGAATACTCTAATTATTTTTTAGTTACTGATAAGTTTTCAATAGCGCAAATTATCATCAAATCTGTTAAGTGACAAATGTCCACATAAGAGTCTCAAATGCTGTTAGAAATTTATTTGTGATAATAATGTAAATATATGGCATGATTGATCATACTAAAAACTTTATGTTTGATTATTGTGGCAAAATTTCAATTAAATCTGGATGATCATTCACTGAAAAGACTTTTTCATAATCCAATAGATTGAAATTTAACCAGAAAGTACCCATATTTTCAAAAGATACATCGAATCATCCAATGTTCTTCAGTAGTATCTGGGTGATAGACTTATATGAATTTCCTTTTACAAAGTAATATAACAAAAACATAAACAATTTTTATAAAATTATATTTATTTTCTTTCCCTTTTTCCCCCTCATTCCCACTTCCCCAGGTCCAATGCTTGGTGTATGCCCTAAAGAAAGGCTGCCTAGCAAGCAGCTTTTTAAAGGTTGCTCTTGGATCACTTGCCAAGCAATACCCATGAGGGTGCATGCTGGTTTAACCTCCATCCTTCATGTGGGATGTGTTCAGTGTCTGCAGGCATAGCAGCGATGGAATCTCACTGGTGGGGGTGGACAGACGTTTCTTGTGTACGGTTCCAGGCCACAATAGCAGCTAAAAGAATTTTTGTTTGAAGAATGTACGCAAAACAGAAAGAACATTTACTTTCTTCTCACATTTATCCCACTGAGCAATCGACTTGGCAGCTGGTCGAAGGGCTTTGTTGCCCAAGTGAAAAGTAGAGGTGACTGTCAGATATGGTTCAAAATCTAATAGATACAAGAACAGCAAGAGGCCATGTAGCTTCATAAACCTTTTCCATCATGCAATGACATCACAGGTGATCTATGATTTGCCTGCATTCACCACCTTTGCCCTATATTTCTTAATATCATTAGTCAACAAAAATTTACCATTTCCAATTTTAAAATTAGCATTGACATTACATAATTTGCTGCTTTTAGAAAAGCCTTTCAAACACTATCATATGTTTTTTAGGCCAAGATGGATGACTCCACATTTATGCCCATTGAAATCCATTTTCCACAGGTTTCCATATATTGTCTAGTTTTATGTTTCAATCTACACGACTATGTCACCTAAATCTGGATTATCAGCAAATTTGAAAATGTGGCACTCTCTCCCATTATCTCAGTGATTAATAACAGGTGACACCCCAACATAGATCCCTGAAGGGCATAAGTCACCGCCTACCATTATCCCAACTCTGTCTCTTGCAATTTCCTAAGCTTCAACTCCAACTAAAGGCTCAGGCAGACTTCAATAAATACATCTGAAAGTCCCATAAAAATTATCCAAGTAAGATGTTCATTTGTCAATATGCACTTTGTATTTCTTCACCTCCCCTGTAGTTTCCTTGCATCTCAAATAACAGGCTATTCAGTAGGTGCTGAACTGTTGTTCAGATACACTCCTTACAGGCCCTCAGATATTTCTACTGGGGTCACTAATCTGTCTTTGGGATTGGAAACCTTGGAGAACTTTCCCCTTTCTATTCCACTGCTGTTGCATTCCAATTCCTGGTTCGGTGGAGTTCAACCAAAACAGCAGTTGGATGGAAAGGCAGTAGAAGTGAATAAAAGCAAAGGAATGGAGGACAGAGAATGTACCCAGTGCAGTTCGATTATTTGACAAATATAACCATTTAGTCACTCGGGGGAATCCTGTCAAATTTTCTTTGATCTTCCAAATATCTTTAACAGATATAGAGTATGGTGCAGAAACTAAGTGGGTTTGGCAGCATCAATGGATCAAGAAACTAAGTTAATGTTTCAAGTCCAACATAACTCTTCTTCAGAGTTTCTCCAGCATTCTGGGTTTGTTTCAGATTTCCAGCATCCACAGTATTTTGCTTCGAGTTAAAAAATCCTTTTCTAACATAACTGTCTCACTTAGACATGAGCAAGCAGTTGGATGAATTTAGCCACTTTTATCCAAAACAGATTTAGTGACAGATTAACAACAAACTTATGAATGCTCATTTGTAGGAGCATGATTCCAACAGGGGTGTAATTTATCAGACATATGAATGTGGCCTGTCATTCCAAACAACCATTTTATGTTGTCCAACCTATGTACAAATCCACTTGCAAACAGATTCAAGAACAGAACCCATTTACAACCCAGAGACCGCCTGTATTGAATTTGAGACAAAATGTAAGCAAAACAAAATTAATAGGTATGTTAATATTTTTCACAAAATATTCAAATCAACAGCAGACATTGATCCAAATCTTACGACATGGGGAGAGACCTTGTACTCAAACCGGTGTTGACTGATCGATGTTGGGATCTTGTGGTAGTCCTTACATAAGCACATGTATTTACTGGGTCAACGCTGCCAGGGATATCAACAGTGTCAAGGTGGTGCAAACACTAAAGACATAAGTGTTATAGCTGTAGGCACTATTTTTGAAAATATGCAATACTGTCCCCAGCTTGCAAATGGCTTCGATTCTGGAGTCCATCCACAAGTCAATTTGTACGCAGTTGGAACACAATCGAAAGTAGCTATTGATAAGTATATGGAAACGTTCGCAGGTCGGGACTTCAAAATTACAGGCTTATATTGGTGTAAGTCAGAGACTCCTAATGTGTAAAACAAAGCTGGATACAGCCTGATCCACACAAGCTTTGCTGCATTTAACCTCTGAACACAATACAGCAACTACTGCCATAAAAAGGCTGTATGTGGTTTGTCTTTCCTATTGATTTTCTTTTATGATAGAGACAATTGCTGTATTTCAGAAGGTTCCACATTTCTGAAGGGACCAGGGCTGAACATCCCAGTGAGAAAAGCAGAGCTTATTCCCAGCATTAGAAAAGTACGAGTGAATTGCCAATCTGACAGTAATTGCCACTCTTCAAAAGAATATGGGAACTCGTGTAAGCAGAGATGATGATAAATTGGAGGTCTCTCATTCAAGATGGAGAGGAGGAACATTTTTTTCTCTGGGAGAGTTGTAGCTCTGTGGAACTTTTCTCCTATCCATTAAAATGCCACAATTTTGAGATGTGTGGAGCAAGTTGGATATATTTGCTTCACCATTCAATCTAAGAATTCAACATCTCTTGCATTTGCGCAGGAACGCTTTATTACTTCAAAGTCACAAATTACACTTATTAAACAAATATTAACATCAAAACACTTCAGAAGCTATGAGAACAGATGATTAGAACCTTGCTCAAAAGTATACATTTGACATCCTTATCTCTATAACCACCTCCAACCCACAGAAGACTCTGTCAGAAGAACTCTAACCTTTTAATTCTCTCCCTTTTGTGCATCTGAATCAAATGTATACATTTTAAAGAGCATCTTAAAGGGGAAGAGAGACAGGCAGACGTAGGGAATTTGGGAGCTTAGGACAGAAACGTTGCTAGACTCCAAACATTAAGTCTGCTTTCTCTCCACGGATGCTGCCAGATCTGCCGAGTTTCCCCAACAGTTTCTGTTTTTATAGCCAAAAGTACCACCAACAGGAGAATAATTAAAATATCACATGCACAAAAGAGAGAGAATTAGAAGGTTAGAGTTCTTCTGGCAGAGTTTTCTGTGGGTTGGGGGTGTTTACAGAGATAAGGGATGACTTGATTGATTTTGACAAGGTGAATGTCAAATGGGTGTCTCCTCTTGTGGGTCAGTGTAGAACTCAGGGATTCTTAAAATTAAGTGTTGCCTTATTAAGACTGAAATGACTTTTTTCTCTCCGAGGGTTGTACAATTTTGGAACTCAGCTTCAGATGATGGTAGAAGCAACGTTATTGATTATTCCCCTGAGCCACATGGACACAGATTTTTAGGGAAGGGAATTAAATGTTATCAGGAATAGATGCGTGATTCAAACACAAACAGATCCGCCATGGTCTTCTCGGGTGGAGAAGACGCGAGGGGAGGAACGGTCTACCTTTGCTCCTATTTCCAACACATTTCCCCAAAATGTGATGGAGGCAGGGTCATTTAAGGGAAAGGTAGACTGAGTCCCTTGTTAGTCAAAAAACAAAGGCTGTTAGTACTAGGCAAAAAAGTAATGATCAGACCACCATCAAATCAGCCAGAACCCAACTGGTGATGGGGGAGGTTCGAGGGGTGGAATGTTCTACTCTTGTTACTAATTCTTAATATCCTATGATTGCAAACATCTGGCACATTGCAAAGCCATGTGCAAAGCAGAGAAAAGACCATGAATTAATCCCCACTCATGCTCAATCTGCCAATGTTTATCTACCTACCTCCCTAATCAATTTACCACAACTGCTGACCTCCATGGTTTTCCAGCTGCAATAAAATCAAGATGGACCTGCAATTATTGAAAGACTTTCATCACCTCAAGATTTCCCAAAGCACTTTCTACCTAATGAAGCCAAGACACTTGTGACCATGCAAAAAAATGTTGCAGTCCATTTACTCAGAGAAGGATCCTGTTTGCAGCAGCAATATGATGAGCATTAAATAATAACTTTTTGATGATGTTCAATAAGACCCAAGTATTAACCAGAACATCATGGTCAATTCCCCTGCTCTTCTTAAAAATATGACTATAAGATCTTTTAAAGCCTCCTGTAAGGAAAGCCAGGACACTTGATTAGCATTTCTTCTACAACTGATGGTGCACCATTCCCTTGGTAGGAGATTAATTAAATTTAAACCATATATTTCCCTTTCCACATCTGAGCTCAAGTCTATGTACCTTTGTTAATTTTGTATCGAAATCAAGGTTTAAGTTATTATACCCCTAAGAATCATGAACATTTTCAAAAAGATATCTTCTAAAAAATATACAGTTTCCATTGTGCTTCACAGCCAAAATATCTAGATTAAGGCATCAATTATTTTGCTGTAACTGCTCATGTTAAATGCTCCCACCAATATGATGTATTCGGCACTACAAACATGACTACACCAGAATGCACTCATTATCATGCTACCAATCTGCAGAAGAATACATTTTATACCACACAGCATGCTTTCCCTCATAAATTCTAAGTGAATGGTTATACTTCAGAAATGACTCAGACAGCATCTCCGGTAATCCAGCAACTTTCATCAAGGAAGATCCAAAACTTCATTCTTGGTAGTATTAAATTAGCTGTTCTCAGATAACATGGGAGTATTAAAACTACCCTCAATTGACTGAATTAGAATAAAGGGGTAAAAACAATGACTGCAGATGCTGGAAACCAGATTCTGGATCAGTGGTGCTGGAAGAGCACAGCAATTCAGGCAGCATCCGACGAGCAGCAAAATCGACGTTTCGGGCAAAAGCCCTTCATCAGGAATATTTATCTCAAGCTGGTTTGCCAGCAAACTGTTGTCTAAATAATGGGGTGCGTGCTTGTTTTTGTAGCTCTGCTGAGTTTTTGATTTGGCTGCTCTCTGGATAGCTTTGATTGTCCAGACTCTTTGAACTTAAACTCTGTCCTGATGAAATATTAGAAGGAAATTTGGGCTTAAAATAATTCACAGTTGTTTATTTGTTCTTGGCCTTTCTTTAAATTAAATTCTGTAAGAGTACCTGTGTTTGTTGCTTCAGAATTGGTGATTAACCATAGCTGATCAATAATAGATTGCCTGTTTAGGTCCCTAAACTTCTGTGGATTTGCTATTAAATACTCTCCAGTCCAGTGCCATGATTTGCCATGTTGCATTCCAGGTTTGCCAGTTAAATTTTTGCTAATTAGACACTGTAGTTATCATTGACATTTTTACACCAATCAGTTGTACATTTACATTATGGCTTCTCTTGTGAGAAATACAGTTCTAATTTCCACCGCACCTCTCCTTTCATATGCAAAACTAAGCTGTGAATGCTGACTTGCTAGTGCACTGTGGAGGCCATCACAATTAGTTTTGTCCTTGTCCTAATCTTTCATAATGGCATCACTATTAAAGAATTAAATTTAAAAGTATTTTAAGATATGTAAAAACAATTTTGCACAACTGATGGAAAGCTGAATTAAATAAAACCAACAAAAGCCAACATGATATTTGAAGTGATTAAAGAGTCTTCCATTTCTTATGATTTTTTTTTAAAATTAGCCCTTATAATTTTACTTTCTGTTAATAATGCCTTTAGAAAAGATCAGTCTGAAGTTTGAGTTGTATGATAATGTTTTCTCCCCTCACAAGCTTGAGGTTTTTTTGAAAATAGGTCACAATTGACCATTCAAGAAGTACGCTCCGTTTGTTATATAACATCAATATTACAAAAATCCGTTTCTTTCATGTTAGAATATAGCTGCAAGCAGACGAAAGCCATTGTCATGACAACATCAATTTCCTAGTCACTGGTCCCATTCATAACATCACCAAAACCACTACTATCTACCTGAATAAGTCCTTAATTATTTATCCGCTTCAGCTAATTTGCTAACACCTTCACCCACTCATTTACTGCTCATAGACTTGGTTATTTTAATGCTCTTATACCCTTTCACATTCAACCCTTTACAATACAGAGCACATCTGAAGCTCTGCCACTCAGACTCTAATTCATGCCAACTCCTGAATGCCCCTCACTCCTCTGTTTATGACTTATGTTGACTGCTATTTAAGTAACTCCTCGATTTTTAAAATTATTATCCTGGTATTCAAATCTGTGCATAGGCTTACTCATTTGTATCTCTGTAAACACCCAGTCCTACAGGAAACTCCTTCAAAAGACTTCTATGACCTTTCACTTCTGTCCATTCAGACGTCTGATATTTTATCACTCCCTTGTTAAGCGCCAACGTTTTTGCTGCCTTTGCCCTACACTCCTGGGTTCCCTGCCTCAAACCTTTCTGCATCATTTTCCTTTAAAATGCCCCTTAAAATTTACATCTTTGATCAATGTTTTGGTCATCATTTCTCAGCTCCTATGTGAAGTGATGCTAATGTTTGTTTAATGAAAATGACTTTCAACTTTTACAGTATTCAATTTGCTATATAAATGGAAATTGATGTTAAATTCCTCAGTAGAGTGATGAAGAAAACTTGTCCAACTCGTTCCATAAATTTCAACATTGTGAAATTTTAAGAGCATAATGTGGAGAAAATACTTCCTGCCACTTCTACCAATCTTACCTGTAATCCTCGACGCCTCAAAATACTTGAATCATCCATGCTGTCTGTTCAAATTTTGTTTGATTGTTCCAATTTACAGACTTGTGAGAATTACCCAAAATCTAGTTTGTTGTCTCTCACATCAATACATCATTCAGCAGGTGCACGATCGGAATTGTCATTTATCAATGCAGACGGAGTCAACGTACTTCATTTCATATTTCACAAGGACACCTTATTTTGGAGCGAGTGCAACATGAATCTTTTCATCTTTCTGCTTGAAGAGAGTCGGAGGTGGCCATACGTTGTAGTATTTCCGTCGCTCATGCACGGATTGTTTCTTTTTTGAGTAGCCAGGCACGTGTGTTCAGATGATGCAAAAATTCATTCATCTATTCACCTATTCATCACGAGTGTAGCTGCCGGAGCTATTTCAATTCTGCAGCTCCTGTGAACTGGTAGTTTTTATATGATTGCAGACTCAGCATATAGCCAACAGCTCTTCTTGTGCAAGAAGAGTTATGGCCACAATCAGAACCCACTTCAGAGTCATTTCAACATGAGGTCAAACATTTCTCCTTACATGCCAGCCTAATCTGTCTTTTGAATTGACATCTTCCATCACCTCCTTCAAAAAACACTACTCTCTTTCCACTCTCAAAGTGAAGCCATAAGGAGACTTTCCAAATGATATTATTAGAATATTTACGAGGTAATCTTATAGAAGTCCCTGGAAAGCAGAACCATGAATCATTGGAATAAAATGCTGCACAAATCCAAAGTGAACAAAGTGTTCAATTCATAAATTTTTCTCCGTTACAGCAAGCATTTGTCCGTTTGTTATGTGGCAGATCCTGAGCTCAGTAGCACTTCCTCTCCATCTGCTGTTGAAAGCAACTGAATGCAGCCAGCCAGGCAGCAACCAACCACAGACAGGGCACAGGAATATCTGCATAAATTATACAGTTAGGCATCTCACGCTGCTGAGAAAGCCTCCTTCTCTATTTGATTCCAAATCACATTCATTCCATACTTCTTTTGTCACAAGTGTAGTGTAATTTCTAGTCATTATAACATCTTGCTAAATATTAACCAGAGCTATCATTTTAGCAGATTTAAGTATGCACTATTTTGTACTGTAAATGGCATCCATAAGAAACCCTTTTGAAAGAAATGCAGTTTACTTTGCCTGATGTATAATTACTATTTCTGAAAAACATAGCAAGTACAGTCAAACCAACCCCACTAATACAACACCTTTTTTGGTCAACACAAGTTTCCACGTTTAGAGTCCAAATTGCATTATAGCCAGTAATCTTAATTCAATTATTTAAATATGTGGGAAAATCAATGTAATAACTGTTTTGTTCAAATAACCTGCCCAATTTACAAGAATAAAATAATGTATTTTGTTATTTTGGTTATCCTAAGCAGCAATGAGCAGTATAGAAACTCTGAACAGCTAGACCACCTCAAGACCCAAGGAAACCATAATACAGATTTGGCAAACTGGCAGGAATTCCAACAAGCTACCTTGGCATAAAGGTGGCATTTCCTATCAACCATCTTTTACAGAATCTGCCTACTTTTAATTGTAAATGATTCTCAATGATAAACTCAGTGATTATTTCTATTGACAGTTTCTTGGAACAGAAACTAGCAGTTATAAAGTCGGAAGTAGAAAATCTATCCCGAGAATCCAAACCTTACCAAAGTAATGTACAACCATCGGGCTTCAGAGCTGTGTGCAAGACTAGTTTTAAGTTACCTTTCTAATTTCTTTTTCCTAAGGCGTACTCCATAATGTACAGAAGCATACCTGACTGTCCGATAACTGGATTGGAAAGACCAAGCAGTAGCACAGAGGATACTGAAGGATTTATTTTCCAAGAAAACAGTATGCAGCAAACTAACAAACATCAGATAACACATTACAATTTCGTTTTTGAGAACAGAGAAATACTTTCAATAAAATGTGTTCAAATAGCTTTCCTCATTTAGCAGACTATGGATGTTTAGAAAATTCAAAATAATCAATATTAAAGCAAGTAACTTTGAAATAAATTCCTCTCAAAACTAAAGAAAAAGCACCGTTAAAAAGCATAAATTATACTTCTTTGCAAACTATTATGATAGTGTGACGTTAGAGTATTTTTTGTAACTAACAAGATAATCACTACATTTGTGCTCATTCAAAAGCCTAGTTACAGTAGGAGCAACTAAAACGAACAGACTTTGTGAGGGTTGGACAGGGAGAACGAAAGCATGCATAAATACTAGTGCCAAACAAAATGGGTTAGTGGATTATCAACATATGCTGGATGTAGAAGTTGTCTTAACTCTAGGATATCACTTGTCCAAGCATTTTATGTAATGGTTTCATTTGAACTTACCCAGCTAAACACAATGAATATCAAGACAAGAAACCAAGCTGAAAAAGGGCTCTGAAAAAACCATATCCTAGCCATAATAGGCAAGTATACATCTGACATCATTCCTTGGAGCATATCCAACATACACATCTGTTTCACCAATTCACAGTTCTATCACATGACTGTTAACCCTTCAGTAATCCCTGCCAGGAGGTTAGCCATTTCATTGACTGTGCACTTAGAGGTTGTTTTATATGCTTAGTTTTCCCTGTTCACTTCCTCAAAGTCTGATTCAACTTTGCAATTCTTTGGAGTTTGACTCAAACTGCAGGAATTAAATATTGAGGCAAATAATATTGGTGTTATTCAATTGTAATAACTTACCAACAAAGAATACAGGCTCATACTGGAAGAGAATTTGTTCAAATTGAACTTGCTAACATTACACATTCAACAGCGAAAATAGTGTTTCCCCATTTTCTACCAATGACATACTGTATTCAAACCAATGGTATTTTCAACTGAAATCTGGCATGACCTCTCTCCTTCCCATTGAAAAAATACTGAGCCTCTATTAGGTAACAATGATGTTCAGTGAAGTTAATTTCCAAACTTGCAGCTTGGTAAACAATGGTCCATCATATAATTCCATTCAGTTACAGATAATTCCATATACAGAGTACAAAAATAACAGAAATTTAACAATGTAATGATATGTTTGTTAAAAAGGCTGGTTCAGATAACACTAAGAACATTTACAATTAAATGGAAAACAGAGTGGTAGAAATCACCTTATTTTATGCTGGAACAGAGTTGGCATGGACAATTTTTCATTTGTATACTTCTGTCTGGTGCAACATTATTTACATTATACCTAATGATTTAGAACAACTTAAGTCACTTAACTATTGTCATTTACTTTTCTGAAATATTTGTCGACAAGAACAAACAGTACTTCATACAATGAAGGTCTGTTCAGTAAGAAAATATTTTTGCAAGCAACAAACTCCCAACAGGAGTAGTTCCATGATATGATCTCTCAGCTTTCTGCATTTTCAGAACTAAAATTAACACCAGACTTGCACGTACATAACAAGAGTTGCAAAGCCTTTAGTTAAAGCTGGTTCGCATGAACCAAGAAAGTAGAAATCAAAACTTCCAGCTGATCTCAGGTACATAATTTGATTTTCAGAGTTCTAAAACAAGCATTATATTCTTGAAGCTGGAGTCTTGCATGAAGTATTCTTAGTATTCTGTGCAGTGTTTTCAGCAAAAAAATGCATGTATCAAAAAGATAGTAATCTTAAATCTGAGGTAGTCTGCTGCTCCAGCATGGCTGAGAAGGCCTTCTGCCCCAAGTTTAGACTGAGCAACACATTTTGAGGGTGTGCATCTCTAATCTGACTGGATAAACTTTGAAAACAACACTGCAACAACAGTGCTGTTGGACGAAAACATAAAGCACATGGATTTTGTATCCAGACCCAATCATATGATGAAGAGCTGAGAAACCAGAACAAATTATTGGATAATAAAATTATACAAGTGACTACAAAAAACACAGATCAATGCACATATTTAAGATTCCATGGTATGCTGAATGAACCAGTCATGGTTAAGTCAACTAATGTTGAAGGGGAAGAAAATTACTGCAAAGGATTTGTTCCATAATGTAGCTTCTAAAAATTGAACAGACATTATCAAAGACAATCATAAAGATCCCTAGGTTGCAATGATAACAGCATGATGCAGTTATATGGGATGGAAGGAGGGAAAATGCAAAGAAGTTAATCAAATTACTAAAGTCCAGGAAAAATTAAATAGGGTGATTTTCTAATTATTTCCATGTGCAAGATCATCAAGGCTAGTACTTTTTATAATTTTTATTTTTGTCAATTACATGGCATGCTTTTATGTTCGAAGTACTGAGGCACTTATCCTCGAAGTGGATGTGATCCTCTCCTTAATAGTGAAATACTGATGTAATTTTAATATAAACAGTAGCATGTATACAGCAAAGGTATGGCACAGTGAAAAAGACTGTCAAATGTGCATATTATAAATTAAAACAAGAGTATTTGTATCAATGTTTTCACCTCATTTCCCTCTCCCCCCCATTTTCTCCATTTGCTCATCACTCTCTAAAAGTTACCCTCTGGGTACCATGATGAGATATGGATGTACAATCAGTAAGGGCTCTCCAGTACTTTCGCCAAATGATCACGACTTGAATTTTAGTTTGCAGAACAGCAGTAGTGCCGTCACCCTGAAATTTATCCACACCTCATAGCTACACATACAGTTTTGACAGTGTGGCAGCCATCACAGGAGAAACTAGACAGTTGTTGCCTTTAAACCAGAGGTGCTGAGACAAACGTTGCATCCTTATTTCAATCTGGGTGCCTGCATTGTTAGGCAATTTTGATAAGGTGCTGATCCTTCTTGTTCAGTGTAGCACTACAAAACGCACTCGAGCACTGGAACAGTGAAAACAAACTGATTTTTTATTAAATATTTTATGTTCAATTACATGATGACAAGCAAATCTTGGAAATCACAACTTAGATTAGTCCATTAATATGTGCAATGGACAATTAGCTAACCAGGCATAAATCATTTTGTGAAATGGATTACAGGCAGTGGGAAACAACTGTGGGACATCTTCTTCTATAAACTTACACAAAATTTATTTTGAAAAACCAAAGACTTTGTTTTAAAATAACAAGTTGTGCTTTCGTTCCGGAGAGTCCCACACGTGGTAGGCTCTGGATAAGATTGTTTTTCCCTTCGAGGAATTTATTCAAGAGGAATCGTGTTTTTATTCAGTTAATCAGTTAAGTGGTTGATCTTATTTAATTTTGTTTGTTTGAAATACATATTTTTAATTTTTCTCCATTTTAATATTATTTTCTGTAGGTAATGAAAGGTTATATTTAAGGTATTATTGAAACATTCTTTTCTTTAGACTTAGTATTATTAAGGGCACATATGAAGTACAGAGTGAGATGGCTAGTAGATTTAGAAAAATTGTTACACTGCAGGATAAGTCAGATAGATAGGCGATTGTTGGGAAATGTAAGAAGATAGTTCTAAAGTCTCCACTGGCTATTCCTCTATCAAATAGATATTCAACTTTTGGAACTGTAAAGGGAATGGTCTCTCTGAGGAAAATGGAAGGGGCAGTCAGTTATTACACACTTGGAATGATTTTTATATTTGGCATTGTTTGACAAGATTTAATAGAATTATTGTTTGGGGACTCACTGGTCAGGGGCATAGATAGGAGATTCTGTGGCAGAGAGCTTAAAATAAGGATTGTTTGTTGCTTTCCTGGTGCTAGGATTAAAGGCTTTTCTAAACATCTCAAGCATATTGTTGATGGTGAGATTGAGAAGCCAGTAATTATTGTACACATTGGTAGGAATGACATTTTCAGGGAAACGATTAAAGCGGCACTTAAGGAATTTAAGAGGTTAGGTAGAAGACTAAAAAATAGGACCTTAAAGGTAGTCATTTCTGGTTTACTCCCAATGCCAAACTGAAACGAGAGAAGGAACAAAAAGTTAATGGAAATCAACAGCTGAAGAGCAGGTGTATTGTTCAGGGATTCAGGTTTTTGGCCAATTGGAATGTCTTTGGGATAGAAAAGACTGTTCAAAAACCTAAACTGGAAAGGGACCAATATCTTAGCAAGGAGATTTCCTCATTCCATTTGCTCATTCTCTATCTTTATACTGATAGAGAAGGGAAGTAGAGGAATTCCAAGTAGCAGTGCAAATCGAAAGATTTATGGAAGGCTCTGAATGGGAGAAGAGCACATCAATTAGAAAAGAAAGACACGAGAGACTCAGAGTACATTGTAACTCTGAAGAACGAAACTGCATTTATTTTAATGCAAGGGGCATTACAGGTAAGGCTGATGAACCCAGGGCATGTTTAAGAACATGGGATTAGGGCATGATAGCTATTACAGAAATTTGGCTGAGGGATGAAGAAGAATGGCAGCTCAATGTTCCATGTTTTAGATGCTCTGGGATTTGGAAGGATAGAAAAGGAGGCAAGAAAGGAAGGGGGATGGTGTTTTTAATTAAAGAATACATTCTGCTATAACTAGCAAAGATATTCCTGACTAAATCGTCCAGTGAAAATATATGGGTAGAAATTATAAATAAGAAAGGAAAGATCACTGATTGGATTGTATTATCATGTTGAGGTTGGACAGGACATCGGTGAGGTCTCTTCTGGAATACTGTGTTCAATTCTGGTCACCCAGTTATAGGAAGGATATTATCAAGCTGAAGGGGGTTCAGAAGAGATTTAGCAGGATGTTGCTGATGTGGAAGGCTTGAGTCATAAAGAAAAGCTCAATCGGCTGGGACTTTTTCAATGGAGCAAAGGAGGTCGAGAGTCAATCTTACAGGGTTTATAAAATAGTGAGAGGTTCTAGATAGAGCTAAAGGTAGTTGTCTTTTCCCTTAGATGGGGGATTTCAAGATTAGGGGACACATTTTTAAGTCAACATTAGTGTGATGCTGGAAAAGTGCAACAGGTCAGGTGGCATCTGAGGAACAGGAAAATCAACGTTTCGGGCAAAAGCCCTTCATCAGGAAACACATTTTTAACGTGAGGAGAGAGAGATTTTAAAAAGACATGAAGCAATTTGTTTTACACAGAGGGTGGTGGTCTGCATGTGGAATGAGATGGAAATGTGTTGCTGGAATTCCTGAAGAAGGGCTAATGCCCCGAAACGTCGATTCTCCTGTTGCCTAGATGCTGCTTGACCTGCTGCGCTTTTCCAGCAACACATTTCCATCTCTGATCTCCAGCATCTGCAGACCTCACTTTCTCCTGCATGTGGAATGAACCTCCTGAGAAAGTGGTGGATGTGGGTACAATTTCAATTTTTTAAAAGACATTTGGATAAGTACATGAATATGAAAGGTGTGGAAGGATATGGGCCAGGAGCAGGCAGGTGGAACTATTTTAGTTTGAGATTACATTCAGCATAGATTGGTCTGAAGGGTCTGTTTCTGTGCTGTATGATTATATGGCTCGATAACAGATTGGCTTCACGTAGGTTCATGTGGAATGGGGGAATAGTAGAAGCCTGGGTGTGGCGAATGATTTCAAAAGCACGTGATTATGAAAACACAGACAACGATTATGAATTTACATCATCACTGCAGGAAACAGAAAAAAAGGACAAAACCAAGACAAACAAAATTACATAAACCAGAAGCATACCAGTCATTTTTGCTGAAAATAAAAAAACCTCGCGGTTACTTTGCACAGATATGCCACTAAACTTGCCCATGCACAAAGGAGGAAGGAAAGACTTTTAGTCCAGAAACCATAACCACAGACCCTTCTGCCTCCTTTCCAAGAATTAGAACAGTAGTAAGTTTTACAAAGATAATAATAGTAAACTTGAAACTTAATTATCTGTCATTAAAATTCCTGGCTGTGGCTGTGATATCCGATCATATTTATATCACTCGAAATATATTGGAATTGACATTTTTGCATAAAAGGCTTCCTCACAACACAGACATTTCTGAAATTACTAACGGTATACTGCACTGGAATAAAAACTGGTTGAATATCCACAGGCAGAAACTGATTTGTTGATAGATTTAGATTATAGAGACTGGTCACCAGATGATCATCTATTTCACAATTCTGATGCAATGTTTTGCCTTCGACTCTCCTTTTCAGATCATGACAGCCTTCATCTTACTTGGTAAAGAGAATGTCATTATAAGCCCTGAAAAAGTAGTGCCATCAGGAAATGTATATATGAACTCTGACTAAGAAAGAGTAAGGAGTCACTGAGAGTACTGGTGCTTCTGGAGCACAAGACAAATATCTAAAAGTCTAAAAATATAGAATCTCAAATGGCAAGATACAATGAGAAAAGACTCACATTTATTGAGTGATTTTCTCAGCCACTGGACATCTTAAAGCACTCAATGGTGAATGAAGTATTTTCAAAATACTATCATTGGTTTTATGTAGATCAGTAATCTAATGGAACTACAAAAGACTAAACAGTGTAAGAATAAACCTACAGCCAAAACAAAACGGATCAGAACTCATTTATGCTTCTCGCAAACTGTTCAACTCACAAAAGTGTTCCCATCATGATGTTGATTTGCTTTCAGTACTTGGGACAGATTGTAACAGAATTTTAATTCAGCTCTGATGAAGAGTCATCTAGACTTGAAACAAAAGCTTGCTCTCTCTCCCTGGATGCTGTCTGACCTGTTGTGGTGATTTCCAGCATTTGTTGCTTTCATTATTAAATGTTTTAATCATTAGTAAATGGCTTATCTGACGTACCTTTCTTTGCGCAATTAGAAATTATTCCACAGGAGAAAGTCAATAGAAATAGATTAAACATATGCAGACTTCAGGGATAGATGACACAACGAGATGCATGTGATTAGTGAAGATGAAGAATATAATGACTTGCATTTTCACAGATCCCAAAAAGCTAGGTTGCTCAGAGGGCCTTTCAAGGAGGAGAAGGAGGTAGAAAGGCAAAGATATTGAGGGCATGAATTCCAAAGGGTCTTAATGGCTGAAGGCACAATTACCAAACATTGGAAAAAAAAATCAATATTTCCAAAAGTGTAGTGGAAAAATATTAACATTTAATTTTTATGTATTTTATAAGCAATTTTGAAGGATAGCTTCGTTTAGACCATAATGTTTCCAATAGACCAAAACAAAGAGAAAACCTATTTACATGCAAAAATTGTACAATGCAGGTTCTTGATTCAATTGGAGATCAGTACTCGGGTTTTCACATGAACTTCCAAATTTTCACAGACTCACAGGACAATCTTGAAAAGTTTCAAATTAATTCCTGCAACAATGAAAATCAGTGAAGGCCAATTAACTCTTTCAGCAGCTTGTAAGACCTGAAATTGTGCAGCTAATTAGCTATTAAATATTACAGTTACATTTAAAAAGCTCTTACGATTTATATGCACTCCCATTTAAACCATAATCAAAAGAGTTTTGTTATTTTATTCAATCTGTTTGGAAGATTATGACACCTAACTAAACAAAATTATCATCTGTCCAAAACCTGACTGCAGAAAACATCACAACCATGTGATGGACAAGACTTTGATTTGGGTGCTTTGTCGATCCAAGTATCTCCACCTAATTTTGCTGTGTTCCGTGTTTTTAACAGAGCAGCCGAAAGATTAAAGGACTGGAGCATCTGGATTACGCAGATTAATGTTTTAAAATGAAAATGTTGTCACGGTAAAAGAAAATGTTGAATGATTACATGTTTGCTGTTTTGGGGATATAGCAGGGCTGGATAATATAAAGAACTATCTGAACACAGTAGAATTGGAGGATACAGCCTGTGCTGATGTGGGATAAATTTAAAACCAATTTCCAGAAACATTTCAATGAGCAAGTGATCAATCTGCAATATAGGCTCATGAGGACAAAAGTGATTCATTCAGTTGCAAATGAAATATGTTTCCTTCAAATTAATTTCTGCAACAATGAAAATCAGTGAAGGCCAATCAACTCTTTCAGCAGCTTGTATGACCTGAAATTGTGCAGCTAATTAGCTATTAAATATTACAGTTACATTTAAAAAGCTCTTACGATTTATATGCACTCCCATTTAAACCATAATCAAAAGAGTTTTGTTATTTTATTCAACCTGTTTGGACATGTTATGACACACCTCCAGGGAAGGCTGGACTTAAGCTCAGGCCTTCTAACCCAGAGATAGGGACTACAAGATTCTAAATCAAAGAGTTTTAAGCTAGCTATAATTTAATTTTCTTCTGGTTATTTAATATATTGTAGTGGATGAAGTGGGCTAAGAGTGAACAAACCAAAAACTATCAGATCCCTTTTCTCAAAATTCCACTTGGAACAAAGCCAATGATAATTTCATTATTTAGTAACATAAAAATTGCTAGTTGAAAGAAAAAGGTCTACCCAGTTTGCTTTCTACCATCGTAGCAGTTGATGGCCTAGAAATCACAAGACCTTGGGAATCAATGATCAAAAGTTACCTTTTTTTTCCTCTCAAGCATGTTAAACCTACTATATGGAGCATATACCTATGTATATACCAAATCCAAAATTGCTATTTTCTGAAGGAAACATATGCCTCCTTTTTCCTCTTGACCACAGCCTCAATGTCTCTAGTCATCCTGTGTTCCCTACTCCTGCCAGCCTTGCCCTTCACACTAACAGAAACATTCTGTCCCTGAACTCCCGTGATCTCACGTTTGAAAGCCTCCCACTTGCCAGATATCCCTTAACCTGTGAATGCTTGGAAGTTCCTGTCAAAATTGGCACTGTCCCAATTTAGAACTTTAACTTGTGGACCAAGTTTATCCTTTTACATTGCTATTTTACAACTCAGAATTATGTTCAGTGGTCCCAAATTGCTCTCCACACCAACACCAACGCCTCAGTCACTTGCCCTGCCTTATTTTCTAAGAAAAGGTCGAGTTTTGCCCCTTCTCTATTTGGGCCAACTACATATTCATTAAGAAAGTTTCTTCTACTTGTTTACTTCTGTACTCTTAGAAAAAGCTCCAACTCAGGCAGTATCTTGGTGAATCTCCTCTGTACCCTCTATAATGCAATCACATCCTTTCAAAAGTGATGTAACCACAACTGCAGTCCAACTGTAGCCGAACTATCCGAACAATAAAGCTCCATCATAACCTCCCTGCTCTTGTATTTACTCGCTCAACGAATAAAGGCAAGTATCTCTTATGCCCTTATCCACCTGCCTTCAAAGATGTGTGGTCATACATCTGAACTTTGTATGGTCCTACTATTCATCAGAGCGGGCTATGCTAGACTTGGATCTGACCAATGAGGTAGGACTAATTACTACCTTCTGTTGGATAAGGCTGAAAATAACAGGAACTGATAAGAGGCTTTACAATGGGCTGTTATGTGAATGGCAATACCCTCAGTCAGTCAGGTCTGCTGTGAGTTAAAACTGCAGGAAATCAGTAACTGCTGTCTCTACCAGATAAGGCATAACATTGGACAAAATATTCGGGATTGCTCACATGCATGGATAAGTCCAAATAAGGTATACATTTAGACTAAATATTCAGGATTGGTCACGTGAACAGATAATTCCAAATAAGGCATACAGCGCAGAATCTTGCGTATGAAGAGCTTGAGTAAATCCTTTTGTTTAGTAATACTTCAAAGATTTACATTGTAAAAAGGTACCCTATGTCAGGAGGTGTGATGAAGACGTCGAGCAGAGTTTCAGACTGGCCAGCTGCTCACTCTCCTGAGTAATAATGTTTGGGTTTAGTTACAGAAATCAGGGTACTGAAAGTGTGTGTTATTTATTTAAGTAATAAATTAATTGTGCTTTGTAGAGCTCTAAGTGTCTTTGTTGTAATTTCATAGAGTCATAGAGACGTACAACACGGAAACAGATCCTTCAGTCCAACTCATCTATGCCAACCAGATACCCTACATAAATCTAGTCCCATTTGCCAGCACTTGGCCCATATCCCTCTAAATCCTTCCTGTTCATATACCCAACCAGATGCCTTTTAAATGAAGTTATTGTACTAACCTCTACCACTTCCTCTGGCAGATCATTCCATATACGCACCACGCTCTGCATGAAAAGGTTGCCCCTAAGGTATCTTTTAAATCTTGCCCGTCACCCTAAACCTATACCCTTCGGTTCTGGACTTCCCCATACCAAGGAAAAGACCTTGTCAATTTACCCTATCCATGCTCCTCATGATTTTATAAACCTCTATAAGGTCACTCCTCAGCCTCCAACACTCCAGGGAAAACAGTCCTAGCCCACTCCTGATAGCTCAAACCTTCCAACCCGAGCAACATCCTTGTAATTTTTTTCTGAACCCTTCCAGATAGGAGGAAAACCAGAATTACACACAATATTCCAAAAAGTGGCCTAACCAATGTCCTGTATAGCCACAACATGACTTCCTAACTCAATGCTCTGACCAATAAAGGAAATCATACCAAATGCCTTCTTCACTATCCTTGTCCAAATCACTTGTACAAATGATGAAAAGCAGTGGACACAGCACCGATCCTTGTGCCACACCACTGGTCACAAGCCTCCAGTCTGAAAAGCAACTCTCCACCACCACCCTCTGTCTTCTACCCTCGAGCCAATTCTGTACCAAACAGCAAGTTTTCCCTGTATGATGTATATACTATTGTCTCGCAGAGATGGGCAACACTTCTTACTGAAAGCACCCCCAGCTGACAGCAACCATAACATGATTTAATTTTACATACAATTAATAAATATATTCCAATCGACAATATAAATTCTAAGAGATGAAACCACCATCTGACATTAACTAATATGATGACATTATGAATTTAAGAAGTGTATTTTGTCTTGGTTTTTTTTTGAAACCAAAGAGAGGTTGAGACAGAGGTACCAAATGGTCTGTTCCGAGCCAATAAAATAAATAGCTTTTGCAGCCTTCCAGTTTTTTTTGAAGTTGGATCAATAGAAGCTGGACTCAGACTCCCACAGAAAAAACATGGTTTTAGTGTAGCTTTCAGTAGTTGTTGGGGTTTGGAAGTTGGCTGTGGAAGTGCTCTCTCTCTCTCTCTCTCTCTCCTGCTACTGCTAAAAAGCTTGGGTTCTCTCTCTTAGCCAGAATTGCATGTGAGACCATATATTTTTCTGACTTTGCCTTTGTTTGTGGGATGTTACTACATATGGAACAGTTGCTGGTTAATAGATAAATAATCTATTATTTGTTAAGTTTTCTAATACAGTTCAAGTTAAATGAATTCTTCTTGCTTTTGTATGTATTTTAACTGGGGGTAAGAATAAAATGTATTTTGCTTAAAGCTGAAAATGTGTTGCTGGAAAAGCGCAGCAGGTCAGGCAGCATCCAGGGAACAGGAGAATCGACGTTTCGGGCATAAGCCCTTCTTCAGGAATGAGGAAAGTTTGTCCAGCAGGCTAAGATAAAAGGTAGGGAGGAGGGACTTGGGGGAGGGGCGTCGGAAATGTGATAGGTGGAAAGAGGTCAAGCTGAGGGTGATAGGTCAGACTGGGGTGGGGGCGGAGAGGTCGGGAAGAAGATTGCAGGTTAGGAAGGCGGTGCTGAATTCGATGGATTAGACTGAGACAAGGTGGGGGGAGGGGAAATGAGGAAACTGGTGAAATCTGAGTTCATCCCTTGTGGTTGGAGGGTTCCTAGGCGGAAGATGAGGCGCTCTTTGCTTAAAGCCAAGTAGCATGATCAATCTTTGCACAAGTTTACGTCTTTTCTTGGAGTCTGATACTACTTTTGACTTTTTTTAGTATTATGGACCAGACCAAACTCCCATTCAAATCTGTCAAGGAAGAATTAGAATTAGAATCCCTACAATGTGGAAACAGGCCCGTTGGCCCAACAAGTTCACACCAACCCTGCGAAGTGTAACCCACCCAGACCCATTCCCCTACCCTATGTTTACCCCTGAGAAATGCACCTAACCTACACACCCCTGAACACTATGAACAATTTAGCATGGCCAAGTCACCTAACTTTCACATCTTTGGATTGTGGGAGGAAATCTACACAGACAAGGGGAGAATGTGCAAACTCCACACAGACAGTCGCCCGAGGCTTGAATTGAACTCAGGTGTCTGGTGCTGTGAGGCAGCAGTGCTAACCACTGAGCTACCACGCCCAGATAGTGAAAGTTATATGGAGCATGCTAATATGCTAGGGCATTTTAAGATCAAGAAAGAAGTGGTGTTGGATCTTTTGAAGAGCATTGAGGTGGATAAGTCCCCAAGGCCCAATGATATCTACCCCAGGTTACTGAGAGAGGCAAGAGAGGAAATTGTTGCGGCCTTGACCAAGATCTCTATATCCTCACTAGCCACTGGAGATAGCCAAAAACTCAAAGTGTCATAATTGAAAAAAAGACATAATTGCACAAGATAAGTGGAACAGTTCAGAAGATTGGACAGAATATTTTAAAAATTACTAAAAGATTAATAAGGTGGGAAAAATTAGAGTACAAGATAAAGTTAGCCACAAATATAAAAACAGAAAGTGGCTTCAGGTACTTAAAAAAGAAGAGTTAACAAAGTAAGTGTTGGTCCTATGGAAAAGGAGTCTGAGGAATTAATAATAGGGATAAAAAGATGGCAGATGAGTCAAATTGATATTTTGCCTCAGCCTTCACTACAAAGGATAACAATAGCATCCTGGAAATAGCTGTAAATCATTAAACGAAAGCACTGAGTTACCGCGCCCAGATAGTGAAATTTGTATGGAGCATGCTAATATGCTAGGGCATTTTAGGACCAAGAAAGAAGTGGTGTTGAGTCTTTTGAAGAGCATTGAGGTGGGTAAGTCCCCAAGGCCCAGTGGTATCTACTTCAGATTATGGAGAGGGGCAAGAGAGGAGATCACGGGGGCTTTGACCATGATTTTTGTATCCTCACTAGCCACTGGAGAGGTCACAGAGGACCGGTGAGTTGCTAATGTTGTTCCTCTGTTCTAGAAGGGAAATAGGGATAATCGAGGAAACTATAGAGCACTTCGTCTCACATTGATTGTTGGGAAACTATCAAACAGAATTATTAGGGATAGAATTTACATGCAATTGGGATAGCATAGCCTAATTAAGCACAGTTAACTTTGTGCAGGGCAGGTCATGTCTTCCTAACTTGAATTAATTTTTCAAGGTGTTGACAAAGTTGATCAGTGACAGTAGAGGCTATGGACCAGACCAGACCCCTCAAAACATTTCAAGAAAATAGTCCAGACCCTAACTTTGCTCGCTGTTTTAAGCAGGTGTAAGGTGGAGGTTCCAGGGGAGATGCAGCTGGTCAAACCACTTAGTTTTAAACAAAACAGAATTTATTAACAGAGGTTTTTACAAATATATTAAGGACAAAAGAGTAACTAGGGAGAAAATAGGGCCCATCAAAGATCAGCAAGGCAGCCTTTGCATGGAGCCACAGAAAATGGGGAAGATACTAAATGAATATTTTGCATCAGTATTTACTATGAAAAAGGATATGGAAGATATAGGCTGTCGGGAAATGGATGGTGACATCTTGCAAAAATATCCAGATTACAGAGGAGGAAGTGCTGGATGTCTTGAAACGGTTAAAAGTGGATAAATCCCTGATCAGGTGTACCCAAGAACTCTGTGGGAAGCTAGAGACGTGATTGCTGGGCCTCTTGCTGAGATATTTGTATCATCGATAATCACAGGTGAGGTGCCGAAAGACTGGAGAGTGGCAAACATGGTGCCACTTATTAAGAAGGGCGGTAAAGACAAGCCAGGGAACTAATGACCAGTGAGCCTGACCTCGGTGGTGAGCAAGTTGTTGGAGGGAATCCTGAGGGACAGGATGTACATGTATTTGGAAAGGCAAGGACTGATTCGGGATAGTCAACATGGTTTTGTGCGTGGGAAATCATGTCTCACAAACTTGATTGAGTTTTTTGAAGAAGTAACAAAGAAGATTGCCGAGGGCAGAGCAGTAGATGTGATCTATATGGACTTCAGTAAGGTGTTCAACAAGGTTCCCTTTGGGAACTAGCCATTTGGAATACAGAACTGGCTCAAAAGGTAGAAGACAGAGGGTGGTGGTGAAGAGTTGTTTTTCAGACTGGAGGCCTGTGACCAATGGAGTGCCACAAGGATCGGTGCTGGGTCCTCTACTTTTTGTCATTTACATAAATGATTTGGATGCGAGCATAAGAGGTATAAGTTAGTAAGTTTGCAGATGACACCAAAATTGGAGGTGTAGTAGACAGAAAAGAGAGTTACCTCAGATTACAACAGGATCTGGACCAGATGGGCCAATGGGCTGAGATGTGGAAGATGGCGTTTAATTCAGATAAATGCGAGGTGCTGCATTTTGGGAAAGCAAATCTTAGCAGGACTTATACACTTAATGGTAAGGTCCTAGGGTGTGTTGCTGAACAAAGAGACCTTGGAATGCAGGTTCATAGCTCCTTGAAAGTGGAATCGCAGGTAGATAGGATAGTGAAGGCGTCGTTTGGTATGCTTTCCTTTATTGGTCAGAATATTGAGTACAGGAGTTGGGAGGTCACGTTTTGGCTGTACAGGACGTTGGTTAGGCCACTGTTGGAATACTGTGTGCAATTCTGGTCTCCTTCCTCTCGGAAAGTTGTTGTGAAACTTGAAAGGGTTCAGAAAAGATTTACAAGGATGTTGCCAGGGTTGGAGGATCTGAGCTACAGGGAGAGGCTGAACAGGCTGGGGCTGTTTTCCCTGGAGCGTCGGAGGCTGAGGGGTGACCTTATAGAAGTTTACAAAATTATGAGGGGCATGGATAGGATAAATAGACAAAGTCTTTTCCCTGGTGTCGGGGAGTCCAGAACGAAAGAGCATAGGTTTAGGGTGAGAGGGGAAACATATAAAAGAGACCTAAGGGGCAACGTTTTCACACAGAGGGTGGTACGTGTATGGAATGAGCTGCCAGAGGATGTGGAGGAAGCTGGTATAATTGCAACATTTAAGAGGCATTTGGATGGGTATATGAATAGGAAGGGTTTGGGAGGGATATGGGCCAGGTGCTGGGAGGTGGGACTAGATTGGGTTGGGATATCTAGTCAGCATGGACAGGTTGGCCCAATGGGTCTGTTTCCATGCTATACACCTCTCATGACTCTATTAGACTTAATTCTGATTTCCTAAAATAATTTATTTTAAACGAGGTGAATTTCAAGGCTAATGCACATTTACAAAGCCTCTAAAATAATATGTTCAAATAAATGTTGTGGCCGCGTATTGCACCAAGAAAAAGCAGCTTTTCAAATCCATTCAAATTTGATTTCAACCCGCCAAAAGCATTCTTTTGTATTTACAGTTAACACTTCAATTTGCCGCATAAGAAGAGAATGAAAAGATTTTTGTGAGAAACGAAATATATTCAGACCATACCGAAATGGCATTAGTAAATTCCAAAGTTGTCCCACTGTAACCCTCCTGAAAATGGATTGGACTATGCACTCAGATGGAGTTGTAAGCCCTAACAATTGTCTGTATTCCTGATGAAGGGCTTTTGCTTGAAACGTCGATTTTACTGCTCCTCGGATGCTGCCTGAACTGCTGTGCTTTTCCAGCACCACTAATCCAGAATCTGGTTTCCAGCATCTGCAGTCATTGTTTTACCAACCCTAGCAATTAGTCTGGAGTCTGCACAAATTAAAATTAATCTCCAGGTCAATGTTGAAAGCAACTCTGAAGAATAAGGGCATTAAAAGATATTTTCTAGTTCTCTTTCAACATTTCTGTTTATTATTTATAAAACAAACTAAAGTGGAAAAGAACAGCTTTCCATTATAAGTTTGATATTAATAATTAAGCATCATCCAATTGGATATTAAAGATCCTGTTTGCTTTTCAGTTGCTATGTAAAAACAGCACTGTCAACAGACAAATTGGGTAACCAGCCATTGGGACATGGGGTGGATCATGAGTTGAATCTCACATGAATACAGTAAACCAGAATTGGAAATTCCTTCTGGGATCCTTTGTGCTACCCAGAAAAGACAGAATCAGAAACCCAAAGCAAAATAGTATCCTTAATCAGAAATCACTAAATTAATCTGAATACATGGAATGAATTGTATTTATCATCTATCTTTAATGTAATGCTTCTCAGGAGCATCATAAAGCAAAATTTGACAAAATCAAACTAAATTTATCGGTGTCAGCTGTGGCTCAAAGCCAGATGGTTCAGGGTTCAAATCCCATTCAAAATGAAAGTTCACAATCCAATGCCAATGGAATGCTGAACTGTTGGAGGTCCTGTGTTTCAAAACAGATATTAAACTAAGGCCTGGTTATGTCTCTGCTCGACATATTTTGAGGAAAACCATAGGGGTCATCCTTGGTTTATTGGCCAAAATTTATTCCTCACCTTACATCCCACAAATGGTCTGATTATTATCACGTCATATTTGTGGGAATGTGCAATGTGCAAATTGGCTGCAATGCTTCATACATTACAACAGTGATGACAGTTAATTGACTATATACGTTTCAAAACTTAGAGTAGTCATGAAAGATACTGTACAAATGCAAGTCTTTATTTTCTTATTGTCTTTCTTTTGAAGGCATGTGGTCAAACGTTTTCCTCAAAATATGTTGAGCAGAGACATAACCAGGCCTTAGTTTAATATCTGTTTTGAAACAGAGGTCTGTTTCACAGGGTGCTCTAAAGGATGAAAGAGAGGAAGAAATATAGAGAGGAAATTCCACTGCTTAGGCCTGAGGGCACTGATGGCAAAACCACCATACCAGTACATCAACAAATAGAAACTGCAGACAATTAAATTCTTAACCTAATGTTCAGGTGGTGAGACCAATTCCAAAGAACTGATACGCTTGGAGACCGGATTGAACACTTTTGCACGACATAATAAAATTCAAAAAGGCAAACCAGAAGGGCACTGGATAGCTTTATATAATTTTCATGCAAAGTACTTGTTATTTACCAAAGACCAGAGTTCACTTCTGGTTTTGCATTAGCTTATTTCACAGTATAAAGTAGCAACAGTATTCTTTGGAGATAAGGCTACACCCAGATAAATGGGTTTTGTTTGGTTCCTATATTAGCATCTTAACTTGCTTCCCCCTCACTGCAGAATTAAAATACGTGTTGAATTCAAGTATGTGTATTGTATAAAGGATTATTAATACACTCCAGAATAAATCAACCTTGAAAAAAAATGCTGCGTTGATTTCCCCAGTTGTAATTCTCCTAAAGTTTGTGAGAAAATTTGTAGCTTGGGTGCTCGTTGTTGTGGTTCTGTTCGCCGAGCTGGGAATTTGTGTTGCAGACGTTTCGTCCCCTGTCTAGGTGACATCCTCAGTGCTTGGGAGCCTCCTGTGAAGCGCTTCTGTGATCTTTCCTCCGGCATTTGTAGTGGTTTGAATCTGCCGCTTCCGGTTGTCAGTTCCAGCTGTCCGTTGCAGTGGTCGGTATATTGGGTCCAGGTCGATGTGCTTGTTGATTGAACCTGTGGATGAATGCCATGCCTCTAGGAATTCCCTGGCTGTTCTCTGTTTGGCCTGTCCTATAATAGTAGTGTTGTCCCAGTCGAATTCATGTTGCTTTTCAAGTGCGTGTGTGGCTACTAAGGATAGCTGGTCGTGTCATTTTGTGCTCATGCTGGGTATCAGGTCCTTCGTTCACCAGAACGAAGGACCCGATACCCAGCATGAGCAAAATCAATGTAGTGTACAAAATCACATGCAAGGATTGCACAAAACACTACATAGGACAAACAGAAAGATAGCTAACGATCCGCATCCATGAACACCAACTAGCCACGAAACGACACGACCAGATATCCTTAGTAGCCACACACGCAGACGACAAGAAACATGAATTCGACTGGGACATCACTACTACTATAGGACAAACCAAACAGAGAACAGCCAGGGAATTCCTAGAGGCATGGCACTCATCCATAGGTTCAATCAATAAGCACATCGACCTGGACCCAATATACCGACCACTGCAACGGACAGCTGGAACTGACAACCGGAAGTGGCAAATTCAAACCACTACAAATGCCGGAGGAAAGATCACAGAAGCGCTTCACAGGAGGCTCCCAAGCACTGAGGATGTCACCTAGACAGGGGACGAAACGTCTGCAACACAAATTCCCAGCTCGGCGAATAGAACCACAACAACAGTAATTCTTTTGTTTCTAGTGTGACAGTAGATTATCCCACTTCCTAAATTAAATTTGAACTTGAAAGTGCTGTCTGTTTTCTTATAGCTTCAGAAACTAGCAGTTTTTCGATACATCCTATAAATTCATTTTTGCATGCAAGACCAAAAATGATGAATGCTTGTATATAATTTATCTTCTTAAACTTATCATGATCAAAACCAAACTTGGTTGCACTCAATCCAAAGCCACTGGATAGAAAACAAAACCTGGATGACTTTTCTGTGCACAAGCAATATGTAGGAAAATTTTGTGGCTCACTTTTAAATGGCTGAAATGTTTTTAAACATAGGAGATTAAAGCTGTAGACTTCTAGTTTCTACGGTGTATTAAATCACATCTTGTAATATGTTAATGCATTATATCAAGGAAACCATTCACTCAAGGTCTTTAAAAGTAAGCTGCTACTTTCAGCTGCGCCCACAACTCTTTTCTTTTTGCTCAAAGAAAATGATAGCTAAATAGATTCCTTTGTATTTTCCAGTTCTGCACTTTCCTGGTCAGCACTCAGCAAGAAACTAACTTTAAGACCATTGTCACCATCCATAAGCCAGGTTCAGCACATATCAAATGGAGTATAGCATAGCAGAATCCTAAATTCAGCATCAGTTCTTGTTGCAATACTTCAAGTTTTCCAAATACACATAAGTTGTGCAATAACATCCATCAAGAAGGCAGCCAATTTTGGATAGTTTGCCAATGTGAATCTAAATTCACTAGGAACTACTGCTGAGACTACCCAAACTTACCTCATGCAACACCATACAACTTGGAAAAAAATAATTACAACACTTCACATGCTTCAAATTCAACAAACAAATAATTCCAAACTTCAATTTTATCACATTTTTACTGATAGGTATACTCAAATGCCTGAGAACTGAAGCAAAGATTAAAAGTGTAGGCAAGCTACAAGAATGCATTGTCGGAATTCTATACAAAAATCTGGCATTCAGTTTGATACATGTCAATGTCCTTGAGAACACTCTTCATAGTTAAACCTGAACCAAAGTGATGAAATTCCAAATCCATTTATTATTACTGCTACCCATTAAAAAGTCTGACAATTAAATATTCCAATGTGGAAAAATGCAGCATATCTACTTAATTATAATATACAACAGTAGCAAGTGAGATAACAAAGGCATTTTTATTCAGTTGTTTGGCAAATCAAATGCAAACGTTTATTGCAATGCATTACTTAACTTCATCTGAATCATACAAATATGAAATTAATTAGTGTTGTGGACAGAGTTCAGAGTTCATTCTTAATTTTGAATCATGTGTATAAATACTGGACAATTGTTCCAAAATATGATGCCAATACAAATCTGTTTTGTCTGCATATGTTGCTGGATCAATGGTGGGACTTGCTTTCTCCTCAACAATATGCAACTCCATAAACCAGAGGAGATGGGCACAGAGCTGAAGCTTAAGCGAGGTGATTTCCCCAGCCAAGTGAATGCAGGCAAGATCAGCTTCCTCCTCATGACGGAGCAACAATGCCTAAAGGAAGCTGAGGCTTTATTGTAAGTAACTGCTGACAACTCTTCACCACCTTGTCAAAGGTAATAAGTGATAGGTAATAAATGCTGGACAGCCCAAAAGAATAAATCGAGTTATTCTTGTACTGGACTAAACTTAAAATTGGAGTTGAGAGTGGTGCTGGCAAAGCACAGCTGGTCAGGCAGCATCCAAGAAGCAAGAAAATCGACATTTCGAGCATTAAGCTCTTCACCAGGAATGCAGAAAATTGGAACCTATGTACTTGGCAAGTCTTTTATCATCTTTGTATGCAGTGTTTCGGGTGGTCCAAATTCTTCTCAGTATAATCCTAATGCATATCACTGTCAAGTAGTGCTTGAAATCAATGTTTGCAGCAGGTATTTGAAACCATGTGGGGAATTTCATTTTATAATACACCATAGGATGAACTCAAAAAAATTCTACTGCAGCACAACTGAGTGAATTCTGGGCCGCTCATCAAATACAGCATTTCTTTTATTGAGAAGAACACAAGGGAAAAAAAATGGCTGACTGAAACTTGATTTTCTTTTCAACCGAAAGCTGGAGTTTTATCTTAAACTTTTTTATATCACACACAACTGCTTCAAAATCTTTATGAGATGCTTCTATTGTTAGTAATTTCACTGCTTGCGCTCAGCTGACACAACACTACAATAACTGCAAAGTTGCTCCAAAGGCTATTGTATTAGAATGCTCAAATAAAATTGTGTTTACGATTTTATTCAGCCCAAGGTCCTTCTAATGTTAGTTGCAAGTCAAAAATGTCCTCAATAACTATTTAGGGAAAATAAAACAATAGCAAAGTGAGATAAAGTTCTAATAAATATTGATGCAACTCCATAAGCAATCAGTCATGCTACAAGTGGTTACTTTTAATCATAATGAGTTGACAATCCAACCTAAAAACAAGGATATCCTCCCGCAAAGAAATTTCCTGCAGTTCCTGCAGAAATTTGTGGTATATCCTTTCAGAACACCAGAAATTCATGCATGTTTGATTCTGATTTGATTTATTGTTGCCACATGTACCTAAGCACATGTTTTGTGAGCAGTTCAGGCAGATCATAACATACAAGGTCATACAGATCATAAGGTCAGAGACAGAGCAAGGCATACAGGGTTATGACAGCATGAGAGGCACAAAAGTAGGTTCAGTATTAGAAAGGTCCATCCAGCAGGGAAGAAGCTGTTCTTGAATCTGTTGATGCGAGCATTCAAGCTTTTGTATCTTCTACCTCACCGAAGAAGTTGGAAGAGAGTATTATCTATGGTCTTTGATGATTTTGGCAGCTTTTCCATGGTACCAAGAAGTGTAGATGGAGTCCCTGGATGGGAAGTTGGCTTTCTTAATGGTCGAGGCTGTTTCTTCCAGTTGTGGGCAAAGCAGTTGCCATACCCAGGTGCTATGTACCCAGATAGAATGCTTTCTATGTTGCAAGTGTTAAAGTTGGTGAGGGTCATTATGGACATGCCCAATTTCTTCAGCCTCCTGAGAAGAGGAGGAGCTGTTGTACCTTCTTGACTATCACATCTATGTGGGAGGTCAGGACTGATTGCTGGTTACTGTCACTCCTAGGATGCTCTCAACCCTCTGCACCTCAGCTCCATTGATACAGATAGGGGTGTGTCATGGCTTACCAAAATAATGGAGTAATATAAATAGGATCAGCAGGAATGAGCTGTCTGCTATTTTCAATAAAAGTGCTTCCTGGTAAACCGTCACAATGAACTGTTTTACGTTTTAACAGTGTTATGACATTTGTTTTTTTTTCTCGATTTCCTTTCCTTTTTTCTTTGTCAACAAAAACATACTGTAAAAAGTTATACAACCTAGATGGGATTTCCCTCGTAACTGTCCTCCATGTCAATATAATGCATCAGGTGCAACCCCAAGACAATACTGTGATGATTTAGTCAACTAGATATAAGAGGGTCATGTTGGAAGTAAATTTAATACATCATTTCTGTTCAGTGCATTGCACTTACATTGCATTCTAGTTCAGTGATGCTGGCACTGCTCTTCTTTCACACATACTACTAATAAAACTATCAGCAGCCAATCTTGGAATTAAACAGGCGCCAAATAAAAAGAACAAGTGTATATTGTAGACAGGCAGGAATCCAAAACTGGAAAAATATGCATAAACAATTGAAATAAAATACAGTTACGAGTCACACCATTGCAAAATCTGTATTTTTCAGCTAACTCCATGCCCACAATTTGAATGGTAAAATATTATGAAAACTAAACTAAAGTAATAGCTTATGCACGGGGTTTCTAATTGAAGCTGAACTGATATTTCTGGAAAACATTACGTCACGTACACAAATGCTGCAGATATACATTTTTGATTTGGCACATTTTAACTAACATACAGATACCTCAAGTAAAAATTATACAAAGCAGCAAATTATTTTGGAATTTAAATACTCATTTTAATAATTAAGGGCACTTCTTTCCATAACACCACAAGACATAGGTGTGGATTTAAGGCCATTCGGCCCATCGAGTCCACTCCACCATTCAAGCATGGCTGATGGGCATTTCAATGCCACTTACCCACCCTCTCCCTGTATCCCTTAATTCCTTGCAAGATTAAGAATTTATCAATCTCTGCCTTGAAACATTTAACTTCCCTTTCTATATAAAACATCCTCCTCCTTCAACTCTGCTTCCCACTCCATCAAGGACATGCAGGTTCTGAGACTCGTCCACCGCCAAACCGTTACCACCCGACACCTGGAGGAGGAACACCTCATATTCAGCCTTGGAACCCTGCAACTACACGGGATAAATGTGGATTTCAACATAGAGTCATAAAGATGTACAGCATGGAAACAGACCATTTGGTCCAACCCGTCCATGCCGACCAGATATCCCAACCCAATCTAGTCCCACCTGCAACATCTGGGTATATGAACCCTTCCTATTCATATACCCATCCAGATGCCTTTTAAATGTTGCAATTGTACCAGTATCCACCACTTACTCTGGCAGCTCATTCCATACATGTGCCACCCTATGTGTGAAAAAGTTGCCCCTTAAATGCTTCCTCATTTTTCCGTCATCCCACATTATCCTAGTCTCCGGCCACCAACTCGGCACCGCCCTCTGGACCTGTCCCCCTCTGATCTACCACCTTCACCCTCACCTTCATCTACCTGTCACTTGCCCAGCTACCTAACCCCAACCTCACCCACCACTTCCATTTATCTCTCAGCCCCCACCCACAAGTCTCATTCCTGATGAAGGGCTTATGCCCGAAGCGTCGAATCTCCTGCTCCTCGGATGCTGCCTGACCAATTGTGCTTTTCCAGCACCACACTCAATCCCTGCATGCTGGTATAATTTCATACTCTGTCTCACCAGGAAATGTCCAATAGGTGTCTAAGACAGCAGAATTGGTAGCTGTTCAGCCACCTTTATTTGCTTTTGCATAAGCACTCCATGCTTCTCCAATGTAATTGAGGCTGCTGTAGTAAACAAGTACAGTCCACACGTTTTTTTTTGGGTTAGGTTTCATTTTCTTCAATGACAGGAATTCTGGAAGTGCACAGTGAGCTTCTTCAGTGATAATGTTCTTGGTGCATGGAAATCAGATGCTCCACTCACCTTTCCTCCTGCTGATCAGTGATGATCATTCCTGTCTTTGTCTTCAAGAGGCCTGATTCTGCTGCTTTCTTAATTCATTCAGATATTCCTCAAGCATTCCTGGATTTAGCAGCAGATTGTACGCTCTGGCAGCACCTTCAATCAATACTGATTGGCGCAGCATCAAGCAGTCTGTTGAGACCTGACTGTGGCAGCTCTGAGAGCATCTAGATTTTGTTTACTCGGGACCTGCTGGTAGTGGATGAAGATTCTACTCTTGTTTGCAGTAACTGGCTCTATTTCAGTCCATAAGCTTTGTGGAACCTTCTGGAAACTAATTCTTGTGGAACCCCACTTCCTACCATCTGCCACTCCAAACAATTACCTGTATCAAAGCTTGGCTGAGCCAAACTTAAGTGTAGTGTGTGCAGTTCAGGTTGCCATATTCTAAAGGAAATACAGAAGGTGCTAAGAAAATTTGTAAAAATTATGTCAGAAACATGCGAGCATATGCAAAAAGATTGATAGGTTGCATCTCTTTAATGTTATGTTACAAATTATGAAAGACTGACACAGTTGGTAATTCATAGATCATAGAATCCCTACAGTGTGGAAACAGGCCATTTGGCCCAACAAGTCCACACCGACTCTCTGAAGAGTGACCCACCCAGACCCATTTTTCCAACCTTATTACTCTACACTTATCCCTGACTAATGCACCTAGGAGAAAGTGAGGACTGCAGATGCTGGAGAGCAGAGCTGAAAAATGTGCTACTGGAAAAGCGCAGCAGGTCAGGCAGAATCAAAGGAGCAGGAGAATCGACGTTTCGGGCATAAGCCCTTCTTCAGGAATGCACCTAACCTACATATCTGTGAACATTATGGGAAATTTAGCATGGCCAATTCACCTAACCTGCACACCTTTGGATTGTGGGAGGAAACCAGAGCACCCAGTGGAAACCCACGTAAATACAAGGAGATCATGCAGAGGGAATGTTTTCTCTTTTGGGGAAAAGTATGACTTGAAGTCATCAATATAAGATAGTCACCAAGAGAGAATACAGAAATCAAATAACTTCCAGAGTGGAAAGCACACAGAATCTGCTTTGACAGACAGTAGTTGAAGTGAACATTTTAGATACATATGAAGGGGAAAATAAACCAGCAAGTGTGGATGGAGGAGAAAAAGTGAGAACTGCAGATGCTGGAGATCAGAGTCGAAAGGTGAGGTGCTGGAAAAGGACAGCAGGTCAGGCAGCATCCGAAGAGTCGACGTTTCAGGCATAATGCTTTCATCAGGAATGTGCAGGTGGGGGAAGCGGGCTGGGGTAAGCGGGCTGGGAGATAAAAATCGACGTTTCGGGCATAAGCTTCCTGAAGGGCTTATGCCCGAAACGTCGATTCTCCTGCTTCTTTGATGCTGCCTGACCTGCTGCGCTTTTCCAGCAACACATTTTTAAGCTCCAATCTCCAGCATCTGCAGTCCTCACTTTCTCCTGGGGGGGAAAATAGACCTGACAAGGGAGTCGTGGAGGGAATGGTCTCTGCAGAATGCAGATAGGGATGGGGTGGGAAATATATCTCTGGTGGTGGGGTCTGATTGTAGGTGGCATAAATGGTGAAGGATAACATGCTGTAACCAGAGACGAGTGGGGTGGGAAGTAAGGAACAGAAGGGTTCTATCTTTGTTGCAGTTGGGGAGGGGGGGTAGTCAAGGGCAGAGGTGCACAAAGTGGAAGGGATACGTTGGAGGGCATTGTTGATCATGTGTGAGAATGAAAGGAGTATAAAGGCTGTAATGATAGATTGAGATGAAAAAAATGAGAGGCGACTTAAATAAAGCACAGACACTAACACAGACTGATTGGTGTGAATGGCTCCTATGTGTCATGAACCTGTATATGCAATGCAATGTAATAATATATCCTTATGCAGGTCAATGTCAAACTTCCATTATTAAAGCACTTAAAAATTGTCAAAAAACAAAATTTCTAGCCATGATGGTGTGATGAAGCCAAATCCAGGATGATTGGTCTTAAGAACATAAGATTTACCTTTTCATTTATTGTAGAATGTCTAGGTAATCAATATTCATCATGTGAAGAGAAATACTTACAATGTTAAATAACTGCAAGATTTTTATCAATTATTTTTAATTGCTGCAAAAGAGAAACAAAATAATTCTGCAAGCTGTGCAGGGAGAGTGTTTTCTGTTCAGTGACCCTAGAGACGTCCGGAATATTAATCATCAATTTCAGGTGATTTCCAAATAAAAAGAACTGGCAACTCTAGACAGAAAATATTTAATAAAACAAGCAGGTAGAAATGGATGACTGTGTTTGACATTTGTACTTTTGACCTAAAAATAAAAATCTTAAATAGGAACATTCATTTGCCAAGTTACTGTGTTTGCTTTCAAAGCTTGAAACTGACCTCGTAGATACAGCTATAAATAAAGTTTTAAATTACAATTCAGCTCCTATTGTCCAACCTCATTAACTATTCAGATAGGCAATATGGGACAAAGGACACTGCCCAAGGTGTTAGTCTATTGTTAATTTAGCTCTACTTATAGTCTGTTTACACATCACATTCATTGTGTTTGTGTTTTCTTTTCACTTGCTTTAGGTGGTTTTTAATGCTCTCTTGTTTTACTGTTGTAAAAACTATTACCTCATGATCGTGATGAGACATTTAGCCTCAAGGCTCCACTTGGACTGAAGGAATTCCAAGTATTTTTTTTCAGGTGATTCCAATATTTATACTTAAGATTTACAATTGATTTGGAGATGCCGGTGTTGGACTGGGGTGTGCAAAGTCAAAAATCACACAACACCAGGTTATAGTCCAGCAGGTTTAATTGGAAGCACACTAGCTTTCGGAGCGACGCTCCTTCTATCACCTGATGAAGGAGCGTCGCTCTGAAAGCTAGTGTGTTTTCAATTAAACCTGTTGGACTATAACCTGGTGTTGTGTGATTTTTAACTAAGATTTCCAAGTCCTTCTATCATATTTACCTTTTCATTTATTGGAGCATGTCTAGATCATCAACATTCATCATGTGAAGAGAAATACTTACAATGTTAAGTAACTGCAAGATTTTTATCAATTATTTTTAATTGCTGCAAAAGAGAAACAAAATAATTCTGCAAGCTGTGCAGGGAGAGTGCTTTCTGTGATGTTCTAATTTAAAAAAAAGAAAATGTCTCTTGATATTTCTTTAGAATTGTAAAAGTACTTGCATTTTATAGCGTCTTTCACAACTTTAAAATGTCCAAAGCATTTTACAATCAATTAAGTACATTTAAAGTGCAGTCACTGCTTAAATGTATCTGCTGTGTTCAATGTCCAAGGAGGGCAAATTTAATTGGAGTAACGTAGAAATGTTTCACTTAGGCAACAATCAAGATAAATTAACTTAGGACAAAGGAAGACAGCTACAATGTTAGTATGAAACCCATCACCTTTGCTATCCTTTCTGCTTTGCTTAGGTCTATACAACCCTTCCCTTAGTTTAAACAGTGTTAAAAACAATTGCCAGTTACATTTCTCATGACAAGTCAAAGGAACTGCATCAGTAATGCATTCCATTGTGCATCAATCCCTTAATCCAGGTCATCAGTGCAGCGCCAATAAATCAGGTCCATCCGTATATTAATCAGTTGATGTAAACCAAAGCCCTTCCATTACAAGCCTCAGATGACTTCTTAATCACAAAAAAGCCAGTGTCTCCAAGAGCTTAAATCTACTTTTGAACAGTGATGTTAGTAGAGAAAAATGATCAAGTTGCCACTGTCCTCTGTTATTTTACATTATATATCCAGGCAGAAAATGTCACCGATCTGGATTCAGGAACACCATTGAGAACCGAGTCACGTAAGTAGTGACCACTCAAGGACACCTGCTTGCATTAGATCATTACTAATGTGGTGATGAGCAAAGTACTGTGAATCAGTGACAAAATCTAAGACTGTGGATAATCTTGCCTGTCTTTGGGAATATGGAGATTAAGCGATCTTGTACTTTGCAAGTAAGCACCTTGAATGAAATCTAAAACTTACTATATATGTCATGTTTTAAGTTGCATTTAGTGTCAGTCTAATCAAGAAATGATTAACCCATCAGCAACAAGTCCAGAAATGTTAACGGGCAACATGAAAAGCTCAAACTTGGCATTTACATACATGAATTATAAAAACCGGAACATAAACACAAAAATAGATATTTAACATGTAATCCATGTTCAAATTACATTTGCTTCTAGATTAATGTTAGTATACCATTCCATCGGCCCATAGATTCAAAGTTAGTCACTGTATGGCAGGACCTTGTGGATATAGGGGCAGGAGATGGCATTTATCTTGAAAACATTCAAGATGGTGATCCATCTTACTGCCAGCTAATTGTAAAATCTTAATGGTCCATGCATGCATGACTGTATAAGCAATGTTATTTAATTGAAAATTTTAATAAAAAGGTTAGCAAACGCAAAGACAAAATATTGAAAAGCACAGTTATACCTTCAGTACAGGATTCCTGGTGAAGGGCTTTTGCCCGAAACGTCGATTTCGAAGCTTTTCGGATGCTGCCTGAATTGCTGTGCTCTTCTAGCACCACTAATCCAGAATCTGGTTTCCAGCATCTGCAGTCATTGTTTTTACCTTCAGTACAGATTTATGTGAAGACAAATAGCTGCCTGGAGCAAAGCTAGGCTCAAGATGTCCAAATTACACTGCTCGTTCTAAAGTGTTCCCTCACCAGTGAAAGAGATTTTCTTAATATCACAAATTAATGCTGAGCAAATATATGTCAGAGCAGCCAATTCTTCACGCTTAGCAGAAGAGGTCGAAAAACTAAAATTTTCAAAGAATTGAAGCATTAAAGAATTAGGTTAAAAATCACACATTACCAGGTTATAGTCCAACAGGTTTATTTGGAAGTACAAGCTTTTGGAGAACTGCTCCTTCGTCAGGTATTTATTTACTATAAATTCTGTGTCCTATGATCCTGTCCCACTAGCTACCTGACGAAAGAGCAGTGCTCCAAAAGCTTGTACTTCCAAATAAACCTGTTGGACTATAACCTGGTATTGTCTGATTTTTAACGTTGTCCACCCCAGTCCAACACCGGCACCTCCACATCATTGAAGAATTGGGCACTTCAACTGAACATTCTACAATTTCAGTTAGAATTAGCCTGTGTAAATACAGCAGGAATATAAGGTCATTCCAGGTCACCAAAACCCCTTTAAATGAATGATGTGATAGGAGCCCAAAAAAATGCAGAATGTATCGGGCAGCGTAGTGGCTCAGTGGTTAGCACGGCTGCCTCACAGCGCCATGGATCACCCTCAGGTTATTACTACTGTGTGGAATTTGCATGTGCTCCCTATGTTGTATGGGTTACCTCCGCATGCTCTTGTTTTCTCCCATAGTCCAAAGATCTGCAGGCTAGTTGGATTAGTCAGGGGAAATTAGTGTGAGGATATAGTGGCGGAGGTGGGGGTGGGGGGTGGGGTGGGTCCGAGTGGGAGGGTAGATATGGACCTGGGCCGAATGGCCTGCTTCCACACTGTAGGAATTCTATGATTGTGTGTGTGTTCTAACTGGTTTGCGACAAGTTAATCTACATGCCCTTCAAACGTAAGCTTTACATACAAACGTATGGTCCTTCAACAACAGACACAGTGATTGAAACTAGCAAGCATTCAGAGTGGAGTTTAGTGTTGAACATCAAAAAGACACAAGTGTACAAAACAGGCAGCCAAGTGGTAGATGAAATTTAATACGGTAAATTATAAAGTGATTCAGTTTGGTGGGAAGACATTTGAAAACAATTTTAAAACTTAGGGCTGTAGATTCTGGAAATCAGAGTCAAAGGGTATGGTGCTGGAAAAGCACAACGGGAGGGGAGAAGTAGGTTGAGAGATGAATAGGAGGGTGGGATTGGGGGGTGAGAAAGTAGCTGGGAAGACAATAGATAGATGCAGGTGGCAGGTGATTGAGATGGGTCAGTGCGGAGGGTGGAGCAGATAGGCAGGAAGGAAAATAGACAGGTCAGACAGGTCAAGAGGGCATTGTCGACTCAGAGGGTTGGATCTGGGATGAGTTGGGAGGGGAGGTGGATTTGGAAACTACTGAAGTTAATATTGATGTCGTGTGATTGAAGGATCCCAAGGCAGAAGATGAGGCGTTCTTCCAACAGACAGAGGTTTGGATTTGGAGGCATAAGAGACCCTGGACTTGCATGTCATTGGTGGAGTGGGAGGTAGAGTTGAAGTGGTCGGCCACATCAGTCTCCTCTACATCGGGGAGACAGGACGCCAACTCGCGGAGCATTTCAGGGAACATCTCTAGGACGCACCCACCCAACCAACCACACCACCCTGTGGCCGACCACTTCAACTCCCCCTCCCACCCTACCAATGACATGCAAGTCCTGGGTCTCCTCCGCAGCCAAATCCAAGCCACCCGACAACTGGAGGAAGAATGCCTCATCTTCCACTTCGGCACCCTCGACCTTATCAAGCATAAATTGCACATAACAAGAATATGGCCAGGGCTACAACCTATTTTTTATTTGGCTCAGAAGAAAATCTGAAATGACTAACGATCTTATACAAAAAACAAAATAGTATAGGTGCTGGAAATCTAAAACAGAAATCTAAAACAGAAATAAAAAATGGTCAGTAGATAATGCAGCATCAGAGTCAATGGTTCAGATCAATGTTACAGATATATTTTATGCAAATGTAGAAGCTGGAAAATGGGAGTAGTAAAGTGGGAGTTAGGAAACAAAACGTGAAGATCTGTGACAAAGTGGAAGACAGCAAAAATCAACTGACAAAAGGAATGGATGTGCAAGGCAAAGGGAGGTGAGTAATGAGATAAGCAAAGAAACAATGGATAGGCAAGAAATGATGATACTTGTAAATTCCTTGTCACAGAGTAAATGGTGAACTTTCAATCACAAAGAATGAATGTTATCATTTATCTTAATTCTAGACTTGTATTTTTGATCTCCAAACATGTGCACAATGAATATAATACAGGTGGATGGAAAGCCTACTTGAAAGCATAAGAAAACCTCAAGGAAACTGCACTCTTGAAACGGATTTCACCAGTTTCCTCATTTCCCCTCCCCCCACCCTGTCTCAGTCAAATCCATCAAATTCAGCACCGCCTTCCTAACCTGCAATCTTCTTCCCGACCTCTCCGCCCCCACCCCAGTCTGACCTATCACCCTCACCTTGACCTCTTTCCACCTATCACATTTCCGACGCCCCGCCCCCAAGTCCCTCCTCCCTACCTTTTATCTTAGCCTGCTGGACAAACTTTCCCCATTCCTGAAGAAGGGCTTATGCCCGAAACGTCGATTCTCCTGTTCCCTGGATGCTGCCTGACCTGCTGCGCTTTTCCAGCTCTGATCTCCAGCATCTGCAGACCTCACTTTCCCCTCTTGAATTCAAACCACTGCACTCTTGAATTCAAATCAATTATGAAATCCACTGATAAGAATGAAATGTCGGCTCAGAGACTGTTTCCATGTAAATATTGTGGCTTATTTTGCAAGTGGATCATTGGCATTTTACCTCTTTGTATTGCCTGCAATCCACATTGGCACCTTCTGCTGCAAACACATACCTCTTTCCTTTTGTTCATTAAGCTGCCCATTGATTAACACTTCACAACCCACTGCATTAAACCTAAATCCCAATCAATGCAGAGATACAAACCTGTTTGCGAGCACAAAATAAGCATTGCACCATTGTAAAAACAAGTCTCAGATTCACCTGCAAGGCTCTTACCTATGGTGAAAACAATGACTGCAGATGCTGGAAACCACATTCTGGATTAGAGGTGCTGGAAAAGCACAGCAGTTCAGGCAGCATCCGAGGGGCAGTAAAATCGACGTTTCGGGCAAAAGCCCTTCATCAGGAATACAAGGCTCTTACCTGTATCAACCGTCTAACAGAAGATTGATCATTCAGGATTTAGGCTGAGAGACAATATATGATCAGCCTGAAATATAGCCATTGTAGGCAGGTTTGTACTGTGTTAATAGCCTAATGACTAACAACTCATTTCTTTAAACCACAGTTTACTCACGGAGCACGAAGCATTTCGGGCGGCACGGTGGCACAGTGGTTAGCACTGCTGCCTCACAGTGCCAGAGACCCGGGTTCAATTCCCGCCTCAGGTGACTGACTGTGTGGAGTTTGCACGTTCTCCCCGTGTCTGCGTGGGTTTCCTCCGTGTGCTCCGGTTTCCTCCCACAGTCCAAAGATGTGCATGACAGGTGAATTGGCCATGCTAAAATTGCCCGTAGTGTTAGGTAAGGGGTAAATGTAGGGGTCTGGGTGGGTTGCGCTTCGGCGGGGCGGTGTGGACTTGTTGGGCCGAAGGGCCTGTTTCCACAGTGTAAGTAATCTAATCTAATTTACAAATTTAAATTTCTGATACCCTCAAAGTAAGAGAACGGAAATACACTGCAAAATCCAAAAGATAAAAGGCAGGATAGTTATCAAGTTAATTTCTGACTTTTACATGAGCAACTTCAGTTAGCTAATCAAAATCCAGTAAGTGTAAGAAATGCTCCAGATCTGTGGTTTTCGGTCTGTTTCCATTGTTGACTAGATCACCACAAAAGAGACAGCAGGACAACTGGACTCCATGTGGCTGGAGAATCTATCCCAGGAGTAAATGGCTGATACTCTGAGGAAACAAGCTTTTAATGCTGGATGACTTCCATCTGAATTAAATGGTGTTTTAAGGTTACCTGAAAATATTGACAGAGTTCATTAGAATGGTTTATTTACATCAGTTATTATGCTAGGTCTAGAAAACCTTGTTATTAGTGCGAGAACACATAGATGTTGAAAAGATATAATTGAACTTGTTTAAAAAATGTAACAGTTCATTTAGGCCAAAAGAAAAGGCAATTTGAGTTAGACTTATCAGGACAGAGTATAGAACATAGACAAGGCCAACGTAACCATTTGCCTTCCTAATTTCTTTCTGCAGTGGCTGTTAGCGTTTAGTCACTTAAACACAAGAACACATTTTGAACACAAACATTTCCAAATTCTCACCATTTAAGAAATACTCAGTCCATCTATTTCTCTTCCAAGAGTGAATAACCTCGCACTGATCACATTATATTCAAATGACATATTCTGTCCAGTCACTGTTTGCCCAAAAGCCCTGAAGCTTCTTAGTATCATCATCACAAATTGCTTTGTGTTGTGTCATCCACAAACTTGGAAATAATACATTTGTTCCCACATTCAAATCATTGGTGTATATATAGTGAAGAACTGAGGTCTAAGCACTGATCCTTGTTGCACCAACTAGCCACAGTATCAACCAGAGAATGAAACATTTGTTCCTCCTGTGTTTTCATTTTGTTAAATAATCTCAATCCATGCAAACTATCCTGTGTGCTCAAATTGTGTGTTTTAGCCTCCTATGCAAGCTTACCAAAAGCCTTCTGAAAACTAATATACACTGGTTCCCACTTATCTACTCAAAAAAACTCCAGAAGGGCTGCAAACAATAAAAGAGTTTCATTTGACCCAGTCATATCATTATTTCCAAATTCCTAGTTGTCACAAACTTAATGATAGATCTTAACATTTTCTCCACTACTGACATCAAGTTTCAGGACCTCCATCGATAAGCTCAATTCTAAATGTTGTTAAAATCAATCAAATTTCCCAGGGTGAACTAAGAACTGTAAACATCTTCCAAATTTGTTAACCCATAACTAAGTTAAGCTTGATAAAGGTAGTTTTACATTCCATGAAAATAAAGTGAGGAAAATATTTGGCAAAAATCTGTTTCCATTTCATCTCAATTCTAACCTGTATTTAAATTCACGACTAAACAAGAGCAAATACATGGAAACTGAGGACTGCAGATTCTGGAGAGTCAGAGTCAAAAGGTATGGTGCTGGAAAAGCACAGCAGGTCAAGCAGCATCCAAGGAGCAGGAGAGTCGAAATTTCGGACAAAAGCCCTTCATCCAGGGGGGAGAAGGAGGCTGAGACACAAATACGTGGGTGGGGGTGGAGAGTGGGGAGAAGGTAGCTGGGAAGACAATAGGTAGATGCAGGTAACGGATGATTGTGATGGGTCAGTACGGAGGGTGGAGCAGATAGGCGGGAAGGAAAATAAACAGGTCAGACAGGTCAAGAGGGCGTTGCCGAGTTGTAGGGTTGGATCTGGGATGAGGTTGGGTGGGGAGATTTGGAAACTAGTGAAGTAATGTTAATGCCGCGTGGTTGAAGGGTCACAAGGCAGAAGATGAGGTGTTCTTCCAACAGACAGAGGTTTGGATTTGGCGGCGGCAGAGACCCAGGACTTGCATGTCATCGATGGAGTGGGAGGGGGAGTTGAAGTGGTCGGCCACATCAGTCTCCTCTACATTGGGGAGACAGGACGCCAACTCGCGGAGCATTTCAGGGAACATCTCTGGGATGCACCCATCCAACCAACCAACCACACCACCCTGTGGCCGACCACTTCAACTCCCCCTCCCACTCTACCAATGACATGCAAAGTCCTGGGTCTCCTCCACAGCCAAATCCAAGCCACCCAACAACTGGAGGAAGAACGCCTCATCTTCCACCTCGGGACCTTCAACCTCACAGCATCAATATTGACTTCACTAGTTTCCAAATCTCCCCTCCTCACACCTCATCCCAGATCTAACCCTCCAACTCTGCACCACCCTCTTGACCTGTCCTACCTTCCCACTTATCCGCTCCACCCTCCCCACCGACCAATCACAATCATCCTCCACATGCATCTACCTATTGCCTTCCCAGCTACCTTCCCCTAGCTCCACCCTACCCTCCTATTTACTTCTCATTCCCCTCCCACCTCCAAAAACCTGATGAAGGGCTTATGCCCGAAATGTTGACTCTCTTGCACCTTGGATGCTTGCCAGTTTGCTATGCTTTTCCAGCGTCACACAGCAAACACATTTCTTTCAATTGGAATTTCACAATTTTCTAACAGCATAACTGTGTGCAAGAATCTCATTCAGAAGATGGAATCAAAGTCTACCGAAATTCAATTACTGAAGCCAATGAACGGCAACAATGACCGGACTTTTATTCAGAATTTCTGGGAAAAAAAGTTAATGTTGCGTGAATAAATGTAACTCCAACTGGGCAGCCAGATATTGAAAAAACACAAAAACATGGATATGTTTTAAAAGTTACATAAATCTAATTGTTCTAAAGTCAGGTATGCAGTATTTTAAGTGGTTTGAATCACTCAATGAATGAGTGAGTGATTTTTGACCCTAGCAAAAAAGTAATTTAGAACATTTTAAAACAAATACCGTTAAAGATGCATTCAGGGTGGATATCATACGCCAATTAACCCTCGAGTCAATTTTCTCATTTAACATCAGAGGAAATCCTTGGAGGAAATGCTGAACACAAGTGAAACAATGGAACAGATGGTGCAAGCTTGTGCTTCCAAAAGCCAAACTCAATTCAGTAGAAACTTAACTGTATACCATAACAGTCCCTACCTTCCTACCAGTAAAGTTAAAAATCACATAACACCAGGTTATAGTTCAACAGGTTTATTTGGAAATACTAGCTTTCAGAGCGCTGCTCCTTCATCAGGTAGCTAGTGCTTCCAAATAAACCTGTTGAAGTATAACCTGGTGTTGTGTGATTTTTAACTTTGTCCATCCCAGTCCAACACCGGCACCTCCATGTCATTCCAACCAGTAAGATCAAGTACTGATTATCCCTCATAAGTTCAAAATTGGCAAGTGAGGACCGTAGTACAAGCACTCTCCAATCTAGAATGATGATCAAAAAAAGTACAAAGTACACAGATCAAAAGCAATGTTTTTACTATTCTCTGAAACAGCAACATAGCTTCAAGTCAAGAGTATGTCTTGGGGAGGAACTTCAAGTGATAGTGTTCCTACGCATCTGCTGCTTTTATCTTTCTGGAGGAGGGAATTCAGGGGGTTGAAGAGTGTTTTTGAAGCAGACTGTGTGAGTTGCCACAGTGCATTGTGCAGATAATACGCACAACTGCCACTGTGTGTGGGTTGAAGGTAGTCAACCGTGAACATGGTGGTTAGGCTGCTATTTGAGGGGCTTGTTTGTTCTGGGTGGTGTCAAGCTTCTCGAGTGTTGTTGGAGCTGCACTCATTCAGATAAGCGGAAAGTATTCCAGACTCCTTGTAAATGGTGGGTTGGCAATGGGGGTTCCTGAAGGAGTTACTCACCAGAATAACCTCTGATCTTTTGTAGCCAGAGCCTTTATATGGCTGCTCCAGTTCAGTTTCTGGTCAATGGTAACCCTCAAGGATGTTGATGGTGGGGATTTCAGTTAAGAAAATGTGACTGAAAGCCAAGGGTTACAAGGTTAGATTCTCTCTTGTTGAAGATGGTCAGTGCCTGACACATGTGTGGCATGAACATTATCTGCCACTTTTCAGTCCAAGCCTGAAGGGTGTCCAGACCTTGCTGCATAAGGATTCAGATTGCCTCAATACCTCAGGAGTACAAATTGGTGCTGAACAATCTTGAGTGAACACCTCCACTTCTGGCCTTATGATGGACAAAACATCATTAGGACAATTCTGCGAGGAATTTGAGGGTTCTTGTGGATCAGTGATAGTGTCTATACATGTGAGCCAGGAGGCCTGGGTTCAAGTTTCATCTGATCCAGAAATGTGTAATAACATCTCTGAACAGGTTGATTTAAAAATATCTATCCAGGGAACTCCTGCAGTGATGTGACGAGACTGAGATGATTAACCTTCAACAATAACCACCTTCCTCTCTAGGTTTGTTCACTCACCATGCAGTCATACTTGGTCAAATGCTGTCTTAATGTCAATGGCAGTCACCCTCACCTCATCCCTGGAGTTCAGCTCCTTTGTCCGTTCTTGGGAAAAAAAACTGGCAGAACACAAGCTGAGCACTGGTTAACGAATGTGTCCAACCCATCTCCTGCACGTCAGCCCTTCCCTCCTTCTCTTCCCGTCCATAACACAAATAGGGTTGTCTGGTCCTCACTTACCACCCCACCAGAATCCTCTTGAAAGCAGAAAAACAACACAGCATCAATTTGGTCCACTGCACCAATAAAATAGCCCTCCAAGTTTTACTTCAAAACATTTGGCTGTCAGAATTAACATTCAACACAAGTCAAGTCACTACCTACATCATTAACTTAAAACATATACACAATTTTGGAAAACTGAGGCGTACAGACATGAACATTGAAACATAGTGTGTGTTAATGGTTTTGTCAATTCTTACGCAGACTTTTGTGGTGTGTGGGCATCACTTGCTGCGCCAGCATTTATTGCCCACCCCTCATTGCCCTTGAAATGAGCAGCTTCGTTGGCTACTGCAGAGAACATCTAAGAGTCAATCACATTGTCAAGCATCTGAAGTCACGTGTTGCAGAGACCAGACAAGGATGGCAGATTTTCCTTTCCGAAAGGAGATTACTGAATCAGATGGGTTTTTGCAATAATGAAAGATAGTTGCCATGGTCACCATTCTGAGACTAGCTTTTAAATCCTGACTTTATTAATGTAAATTTGAATTCCCTATCAGGATTTGAATACACGTTCTCAGAAAATTAGCCTCAACTGCTGGAATACAACTATGCCAGCATCTCATCTTAAATTTAACATGCCTTAGATCTAACATGGCTAACATAAAAACAACCTTTCAATTACTTAGAAGACACTCTGAATAAGCATCAAATATTACTAATTCAAATTAAACATCTCTCTTAATATTAAACAATACTTTTTCATTTAACTTTTATTCAACATTCATTTAATCAATACTTCATATAATTTGCCTCTCTTAACCTTGCTGCCTAACCTTACGGGAATTCAATATATTTTGACATGAACCCTTTTTTTTAGCTGAACAAGTAACAGTAGTTGTAGGCAGATTAGTAAGGTTAGGTCACATGGGATCCAGGAGGAGCTCGCCAAATGAATACCCAAAATTGGCTTGAAGGTAGGAGACAGAGGGTGGTGGTAGAAGGTTGCTTTTCGAACTGGAATCTTGGGACCTGTGATGTACCACAAGGATCGCTGCTGGGTCCACTGCTTTTCGTCACTTATATAACTGATTTGGTTGTGAACATAAGAGGAGAAAGTGAGGTCTGCAGATGCTGGAGATCAGAGCTGTAAATGTGTTGCTGGAAAAGCGCAGCAGGTCAGGCAGCATCCAGGGAACAGGAGAATCGACGTTTCGGGCATAAGCCCGAATATGAACCCTTTTTTTTAGCTGAACAAGTAACAGTAGTTGTAGGCAGATTAATAAGGTTAGGTCACATGGGATCCAGGAGGAGCATAAGAGGGATGGTTAGTAAGTTTGCAGATGACACCAAAATAGATGCTGTAGTGGATAGAGAGGATTGTCTCAGCACAACAGGGCATTGAGCAGATGGGCTAATGAGCCAAGGAGTTGCAGGTGGAATTTAATTTAGATAAATGTGAGGTGTTGCATTTTGGTACAGCAAAACTGGATAGGACTTGCAGTTAACGGTAGAGCCCTGGGAAGTATTAGGTGGAAGTGAAGACTGCGGATGCTGGAGATCAGAGTCAAGAGTGTGGTGCTAAAAAAGCACAGCAGGTCAGGCAGCATTGGAGGAGCAAGAGAATTGACATTTCGGGCAAAAGCTCTTCAGCAGGAAGGGCTTCATTCTGCTGAAGGACTTGTGCCTGAAAAGTCGATTCTCCTGCTCCTCGGATGCTGCCTGTCTTGCTATACTTTTCCAGCACCACACTCTCGAACCTGGGAGTGTTGCCAAACAAAGAGACCTCAGGTTACTTGCATAGTTCTTTGAAAGCAGAGTCACAGGTAGACAGGGTGGTGAAGAAGGCATTTGGCATGCTTATCTTAATTGGTCATAACAGTGAGTATAGGAGTTGGGATGTCATGTTGCAGCTGTACAGGACATTGGTGAGGCCACTTTTGGAATTCTGCATATAATTCTGATCGCCTTTCTATCAGAAGGATATTGGCAAACTCGAGTCAAGAGCGTGGTGCTGGAAAAGCAAATCCGGTTAGGCAGCAACCGAGGAGCAGGAGAATTGACATTTCGGGCATAAGCCCTTTATCAGGAATCTGATGAAGGAGAAAGTGAGGACTGCAGATACTGGAGATCAGAGTCGAGAGTATGGTGCTGGAAAAGCACAGTTGGTCAGGTTGCATCCAAGGAGCAGGAGAATAGACATTGCAGGCATAAGCCCTTCATCAGGAATTCCTGATGTCAATTCTCCTACTCTTTGGATGCTGCCTGACCAGCTGTGCTTTTCCAGCACCACACTCTCAACTCTGATCTCCAGTACCTGCAATCCTCATTTTCTCCTTCGAGATGATGCAGAAAAGACTTACAACGATGTTACCAGCATTGGAGGGTTTGAGTTACTGGGAGAGGCTGAACAGGCCGGAACTTTTCTCCCTGGAGCATCGAAGGCTGAGAGGTGACTTTACAGACATTTCTCAAATCATGAGGAGCATGGATAAAGTGAATAGCCAAGGTCATTTTTCCAGGGTAGGAGAGTCCAAAACCAGAGGGAGTCGTTTAAGGTGAGAGGAGAAAGATTGAAGTGCATGGAGTGACCTGACACAGGAAGTGGAGTTGGCATAATTACAAAACTTAATGGATCTGAATGAGTATATGAATAGGAAGGGTTTAGAGGGATATAGTCAAAATGCTGGCAAATAAGACAAGGTCAGATTGGGATGTCTGCTCAGCACAGACTGAAGGGTCTGTTTCCGTGCTGTATGACTGTGACATAGTGACTCAATGAGAGATTCTATTATCAGGAACATGACATTTCGAAAATCAATATGATTGAGCAGATTCAACAGAGACTTATGAAAAGAAAACAATAAGTTACAGTTTGGAGGAATGGGTGCATTATATCCAGATTTTCAAAAAGGATTTAATAAGATGCCACATAAGAGTTATTACACAACATTAGGACTTATGGGACCAAGGGTAGTATATCAGCAATAACTGAAGATAGTTTCTTTGCTTACTATTTATTAAACAATCATGCTGACAGATTGTAATGATAGATGTACCACAAAAATTAATAATTTGAATATCTATTTACAATTTGCATTAATGACTAGATGATGGTACCAAACGTAACAAATTTGTTTTCTGACTGTGCAAATTAAATGGGAAGTTAAGCAGTTAGGAGGATCCACAGAAGCTGTGCCAGACTATAAACAGTTTGGGTGAGCAGGCATGAATATGGCAGATAGAATACAATGTGGAGAAGGATGAAGTTACCCACTTTGGGAGGAAAAAATACAGATTATATTTTGAATGGTGAAGGATTAGGAAATGCTTGCAGATGAACTGGGGGGAGGGGTTATTGTAGAGGAGTGACAGGAAATTAACATGCAAGAAGGAAAATGGGATGCTCGCTTTTATCATGAAGGGATTGGGGTATAAGGGTAAGAAATCATAAATTATAATATGTTCTAAATGCACTGCCAAGGTCACACTAGAGTCTGTACAAAGGACTGTAGCAATCCAAACAGCTCATTGTTACCTTCTCTAGGGCAGTTAGGGTGGGACAATAAACACTGGCCTTGGTGACACTACATTCCATAAATGAATAAAACAGTAACTCATATCAGACGTTAAAATTGTGCAATGAAAGTTCACACTATATTGGCTCCTGGAATGAGGAAAATGTCCTACAAGAAGCAATTGCATAGACAAAGCCTAAATTCGCTGGAGTTTAGATGAATGAGAGACGACTCCTTAAAAATTCTTAAGGAGCTCGACATGGTAGAATCATGCTTTACAGGCAATGTCCCACGGTGGCTCGGTGGTTAGCACTGTTGCCTCACAGCACCAGTGATCCGGGTTCGATTCCAGTTTGCACATTCTCCCAGTGTCTGCGTGGATTTCCTTTGGATGCTCCCACAGTCCAATGTGCAGGTTAGGTGAATCAGCCATGCTAGATTGCCCATGGTGCTCACGGATGTGTCGGCTCAGTGCATTAGTCAGGGGAAATGTAGGGCAATAGGGTAGGGGAATGGGTCTGGGCGGGAAACTGTTCGGAGGGTCAGTGTGGACTTGTTGTGCCAAATGGCCTGTTTCTACACTTTAGGGATTCCGATTCTAGATCATCATCATCACCATCCCTGCGTATATTCTCTGTCTCATCAGTAGAACAGACAGATGAGAGGTGGAGGCACAGCTGTAGATAGCTGGAGAGGGGTTTGCCCTGAAAATACCCAACATTGACCCAGGACCCATGAAGTCGCATGGAATCAAGTCAAATATGGGAAACGTCCTGCTAATTGTCACCCACTTCTGCTACCTCCCACTGGCTCTCCCACCCCACCCCACATAGCTCCCATTCCGTCAGATGATGAATCAGCATTCTTCCATATTGAACACAATTTGGAAGATACACAGAGGGTGACAAGGGCGCAGAATGTACTCTGAATGGGGGTCTTCAATGGCTATCACCAATAGCAGCTCAGCAGGACCACAATTGCCCAAACTGGTCAAGTCTCAAAGGACCCAGGTACTAAACTGGGTCTGCAACGTGTGACAAGGAAACCAACGAGAGGAAAAATCATACTTAATTTCATGCTTACCAATTTGCCTGATGTATATACATCCAGCTGTAACTGAATTGGTAGGAGTGACAGCTGCACAGATCATGCGAAGGGGAGGTCCTGTCTTCACGTTAAGGATACCTTCCGTTATGTTGTGTGGCACTATCACTACACTAAATGTGATAGACTTGGAACAGATCCAGTAACTCAAGACTAGATATCCATGAGGCATTACAGGCAATCAGCAGCAACAAAAATTGCATTACAATCTGCAATGTCAAAGTCCAACATATCTCACGTTCTATATTACCATCATGCTAATAAATCAACCCTGGTTCAAAGAAGATGGTAGCAGACTCGCCAGGAGCAGCATCAGCATACCTACAAACGAAGCATCAACCTGTTAAGCAACAGAACAGGGCTACAAATCAGCATAAGCAGCAAGTAACTGACAGCATTAAACAATTCCACAATTAACGGATCAGCTCTAAGCTCTGCAATTCTTTCAAATCCAGTCATGAACAGTGATGGACAATTAAACAACTCACTGGAGAAGAAAGTTCTACAAATGTCGCTATCTTCAATGATGGATAAGACCAGCACATCAATACAAAAGATATGGTTGATATATTTTAAGTAATCTTCAGCCAGAGGCAGGAATGAGTGACCAAACTCAACTTCATCTGGATCTCCAAATCATAAATGCCAGTCTTCAGCCAATTAGATTTACTCCATGTTATGTCAAGAAACAGTTGGAGGAACTGGATACTGCAAAGGTGATGGCCCTGACAACAGTCTAGCAATAACGCTGATGACTTGTACTCCAGAACTTCTTGCATCCTTAACCAAGATGTCCTAGTACAACTACAACACTGGGATCTAACCAACTTTGTGGAAAATTGTTCAGGTATATCCTGCACATGAAAAGCAGGACAGATCCAACCCAGCTAATTACCACGCGATTTACATTTGTTCTTCAGTAAAGTATTGAAAGTGTCACTAATAGTGCTATCAAACAGCACATGCACAGCAATAACCTGACACTCAGTTTTGGGTGTCATCAAGGCCAATGGACTCCTTGGCCTCATTACAGCCCTGGTCCAAAAATACACAAAAGAGCTGAACTGTGAGATGAGGTGAGGTGAAAGGTGAGAGGTGAGGCATTTAACTAAGTATGGTATCAAGGAGCTCTTGCAAAACAGGAATCAATGAAAATCAAGGAAAATCTATCCACTGATTAGTCATACTTGGCATGAAGGAAGATGTCTGTGGCTGCTAAAGATCAATCATCTCAACTCCAGGACATCATTGAAGGCAGGACTTTCTCAGGGTTGTGTTTCTTCAGGTGCTTCATTAATGACTGCGCCTCCATCAGGTTAGGAGTGGGAATGTTCGCTGAAATTTGCATAATGTCCAGCACCAGTCAATACACCTCCGATACTGTTCATCTCCAAATACATCAAATACTGGAAGATATCCTGGCCTGAGCTGACAAGTCGCAAGTAAAATTCAAACCACATAAGTGACAGGCTACCTACAACAAAAATCTAACCATCACCCCTCATCATTCTATTGCATTATCATGGCTGATTCCACCACTGTCAACACCCTGTAACTGAACTGACTCCACCTTATAAGTACTATGGGAACAAATGAGGTCAGATGTTAGAAATCCGAGTGTGTGTATCACCAAAGCCGGTCTACCATCGACAAGGCACAAGTCAGGAGTGTGATTGAATACTCCCCACCTGCCTGGATGATGCAGCTCCAAAACTCAAAAAGCTTGACACCATCCAGGACAAAGCAACCTGCTCCAGTGGCACAACATCCAGAAACATTGACTCCCTCCACCATAAACACATAGCAGCAATAAGAAGAACCATTGCAAACTTACTCATCATTTCTCCTGCAATACATTCTCATTTACCTCATTTCTGAATATCAAAAACAATAAAGAGACCCAGCACTGATCCCGTTGCTACGCCACTGTACAGTGGGTTCTAGTCACACAAACAGCATTCTACCATCTACTCTGACTTCGATTACAAAGCGAATTTCAGATCCAATCTGCTTGGATCTCTTGCTTTTACCTTCTTTTCCCATGTTGGGCATTATCAAAAGTTTTGCTGAAATGCATAGAGACTACATCAACTACACTGTCCTCATCTTCAGACTTGGTAACCTCCTTGAAAAATTCCACTAGTTTTGTTCGGCATGACCTTCCTCTGACAAAGTCATGCAAACTGTCCCTGATCAAACCATTCCTCTCTAAATAGACAGTAATTTTCTCCAATCGTATCCCTACCATTGTTGCAAGACTCACTGGTCCACAGTTATTTGCTCTATTTCTACTAGCCTTCTTATAAAATGGAACCTCCAGTTCTCTGGAATTTCCCCTGTGGTCAAAGATCATTTAAAGATTTGGGTCAGAGTTCCTATTTTTTCTTAGCTCCCACAGCAGCCTTGGAATCAAATCACCTAGACCTGGAGAATCTTCCACTTTTAAACCTGTCAAAACCTCCAATAATTCCTCATTTCTTAAATCTTTTGGCTCAAGAACATCACAATCAGCCTTCTCAGATTCTGTACTTGCATCCTCCATCTCCCAAATAAAGACGGATGTGAAATACTTGTTACCAACAATGTTTTCTGTCTTCATGCACAGATTTTCCCTTTAGTCCCTAATGGGCCTTACTCTCTCCATCATTATTCTCTTCCCCTTGATATTCTTGTAGAATGTCTTAGGATTATCCCAAAACTTGCCTGCCATGTGCTTTATTGCCTCCTCTTTGCTCTCCTAATGCTTTAAGTACTGCCCTTGCACTTTCTATACTCCTTTAGGGTCTGGTGTTTTGCTCCATTGGTATCTGTTATATGTCTCTCTTTTCCTTTTTATCCAATCTTTTTCCTTTTTTAAGCCAGTTCTGAATATTCCTAGATGTCCACGGTACAAAAATTATTCTGTCATGCTTCCTGTATGTATTGGTTCATAGAAGATATTAAACTATGTTAATTTTAGACATCTTAAGTATAACCTAATCAGCGCAATGTTAAGTTAATTTCTAATTGCATCCTAAATGGAAAGTCATTCTATTTAATCACTGGATGCAACAATATTTTTTAACGAATCAACAAAATCTCTCAACGTAAAATGCCTTGATAGCATAAACCATTCGATTTACCTTTCCAAGAAAAATAATGAGAATCAAACTGGTCAGGAAACAAAGAAGGAAAAAATAACTCCTGTACCCAAGGACTCAGAGCTCCGGGAATATGCTACAATCAGAAACAAAGAGAGGATGAAGGAAATGGCAAGCGTGCACAAAAGCTAGACACGCAGTCTCCAAGCAAACAAGGAAACAGAACCGCAAATAAATTACAAGCTACAAATTAATCTTCCCACAATTTACGTTTCATTTTGTTTGTAAATTAAATTCAAGTTCGAAAAAATTGCAAAAATCCCAAAACTTGGAGACCAGATTCCAACTTCTCAAGTATCATCTTCAAAGCTAATACTACTCAAAGATTTCAAATTTGAATCTCATGCAAATCGTGGATAAATCCACAACACAGCAGATTAATTTGAACAGAAAAGCCGGTTCTACTTCACCAGTTTAAATTGCTAATCTCCTTGTGAATCAGAGTGGGCCATAAGTTATCTTTTTAAAATGTTACTTGTTTTGATATTTATGTGAGTATACAAGATCATTCTTTGTTCTTATGACTGTCAATTGTAACAAATTATAACAACATGATTTTCTATAATTGCCAGTCCCAAAACAAAGTAAGGGTGCACTGCAGCTCATTACAGTGCCCTAACTCAATCACTTAAACTAATGGAAACATTTATAATAGAGTCTGAATGAACATGAGTTATACAAACTGAAATCTAACAGAACAGCCTGCAAACAAGAACCACATTACGGCATAACTAACATGAGCCTCAAAAATATGGTTTGCAAATCATATGCACATTTCGCACAGAAAATAGTGAAACTGCAAAATGTGTTTTTAATTATTTATTCAGGAGAGGTAGACTTCATTGGATGGGCCAGCATTTATTTCTCAAGGGTAATAAACAATGAGCAGGTAATTTGGTAAACCACTATCTTAAAGAATTGGGCAGGAAGTTCACATGGTCAAATATGTCACAGGTTGCTGGTAAATAATAGTGAGAATAGAGAACATACGGGGCAGTCAAAAGGGATGTCATTCGTGAATAAAAAACACCTCCACACAGTTCACTATTCTTTAGCAATGTAGCCACTATTTGTTTCATGAAAAATTATTCTTCATTTGACAGAATGCGTTACAGGAAAAGACGATAGCATTTTCAGTGCAAAGGACTCATTTAATGTCTGACAAATTCCATCACCTTTACATAAATGATTTGGACTCGTGAATTGGAAATACCATTTCAAAATTTACAGAGGGTTCAGTTCAGTTGCTGCCAGTAATATAAAGAAAGATTGAGAGAAAATACAGGAAAGCATTAATATATCTTTGCAAAACAGGCATGTTTCAAAATGCAGCCTCACTCGTTTGCAAGTTAAATCCAAATACTTTCTAGTTATTAATCCATCTCTGCAAAAATACTTACATATGTATTAAGAAACCTCAATTTTACTGTGAGCATAGATACCAAAGTTTAATATTTTTACTTGCTTAAGTGATACATGACGAAGATGCTTTTGCATTCAATGCAGAGTATTTCTAGAGGCTACTAATTATGTGGGGAAACAGACTCAAGAAGCAACAGTAAAGAACAAACTTGGATTTATGAAGGGCCTGAAAATGTGTTGCTGGAAAAGCGCAGCAGGTCAGGCAGCATCCAAGGAACAGGAGAATCGTTTATGCCCAAAACGTCGATTCTCCTGTTCCTTGGATGCTGCCTGACCTGCTGCGCTTTTCCAGCGACACATTTTCAGCTCTGATCTCCAGCATCTGCAGCCCTCACTTTCTCCTTTATGTAGGGCCTTCCAAAATCTTCTCAATAACCCAAAGTGATTCACAGTCAAAACATTGTCTTTGCAGTAGAGTCATAGTTGTTTTGCAGCAAAATGCAGATTACAAGTGATCACAATAAAGTACAGTACCACAGACAGCAGGAAGGCATGTAACCTATCAATGGACTAATGTTGGCTAGAAGAAATTGCCTACTCTTCACAAGTGCCATGACGTCTAAAGTTCATTTAAACAAGTTGTTTGGGGTGAGTGGTCTGGAATGTCTTATGTCCTTCAAATCAAAGTATCCAAAAATGTCATCTCTGACAATGAAGTACAATAAACATGGTTCTTTACCTACATTCATAAATGCATGCTGAATAACTAATTTGAACATATGGTTTATAGTTGTAATTTCAATAATAATGACATGGCAACACTGTTACCCTCTACTGATGCATGAATTTCTTCCTGATCTGAGAAGAAAGTAACTACTTGAAGGCAAGGTTTCCATGGTCAGTCATGAAGTAAGCTGGAGATAATGGCTTCGGCCCATCAAGTCTGCAATGACCCTCCAAACAGCATCCCACCCTATCCCCGTAGCCCCACAGTTACAATGACTAATTGACCTAACCTGCACAGTGCAGGGCAATTTAGCATGGCTAATTCACCTAACCTGCACATCTTTGGACTGTGGAAGAAACTGGAGCAGCTGGAGGAAACCCACGCAGATACAGGGGGTGCAAACTCCACACAGTCACCCAAGGTTGGAATCAAACCCATTTCCCTGGCGGTATGATGCGGTAGTGCTAACCACTGTGCCACATTGCCAAATATGAGAGTCCATTGGAATAGCTGGGTCTATTTGTAGCAAAGGTATTCAGCAGCAGATGAGCTCAGGCAGGGAGAAAACCAAGTGAGGATGCTATCACACTGATGAAAAATTGACAATCGATAGGGATGTTCAGATCTGTATCGCAATGCAAATTTGGTGTAACAAAAAACATCATTACTTGATTTAAAATTTTAACATCAAAACACTTACAATGCAGAAATTTAAGAATACAAAATGTATTCATTGTATCTTTTTGTTTTCCAAATAGCCAATGTTAGCATATTAATAAAAAAGGGACATATTCCAAATAGCTGAAAATGTGTTGCTGGAACAGCGCAGCAGGTCAGGCAGCATCCAGGGAACAGGAGAATCGACGTTTCGGGAAGAAGGGCTTATGCCCGAAACGTCGATTCTCCTGTTCCCTGGATGCTGCCTGACCTGCTGCGCTGTTCCAGCAACACATTTTCAGTTCTGATCTCCAGCATCTGCAGACCTCACTTTCTCCACATATTCCAAATAACAAATAACAATATAAATGCAAAGCAAGTAACATATAATTGTTTAAACTAGAACTAAGTAAATAAATCAATATACATTTGATTTTTTTTAAATCTTAAAACGAGTATTTTCTGTTGGTATCACTTGGCAAGTTTCACTGAGCAAATGAGCTTTCTTTCTACTTTAAACAGAACAAGATAAAAAGGAGCTTTCCAAACCACTGTGACTGTTACACTGACACTCTCATATGGTATTTTCATACTTACTCTCAGAGAACAAAGATAAGAAAATGTAGCTGGATTGAAATCAGCATATAAACAACTAACCGAGCCAACTTCCATGAGTAAACATTGTCACTGCTGGAAGAGCCATATATGTCACCAACAAAAAGACAAAGCAATACAATCTCAAAGGGGTACTAAAACAGATACCTGAGCATATATTTGCACAAATCACTCAACTTGATTGGACTGGTTGAGATAGCTATTAAAAAAGATATACAGAATCTTTGGCTTCATAAATTGAGACAGAGTACAAAAGCAGACTGGAGACAGGTAACTAGTGGTGTTCCACAGGGATTAGTCCTAGGCCCTCTATTGAATGTAGTATATATAAATGATCTGGAGAAAAATGTGGATGGTCACGTTAGTGAGTTTGCAGGTGACACAAAGATTGGATAGTGTTGACAACTGTGAAAGGATACAACAGAATATAGATAAGTTGGCAACTTGGGCACAGAAATGGCACAATGACTTTAATTCAGACAAAGGTGAAGTGATGCATTTTGGAGGATCAAATTTAGGTGTGAATTATACTGTAAATGGCAAAATCCTAAGGAACATAAACATATAGACAGATCAGGGTGTGCAGGTCCACAGTTCCCTAAAAGTAGCAACACAGGTGGCCAAGGTGATGAAGAAGGCATATGACATGCTTGCCTTCATCAGCCAGGGCATGGAGTACAAGAGTTGGCAAACCACTATGCACCTATATAAAATCCTTTTACGGCTGCATTTGGAATAGTGTGTGCAGTTTTGGTCACCACCTACCAGAAGGATGTGCAGAGTGCAGAAAAGGTTCACCAGGATGTTACCTGGTCTCGAGGGCATTGGCTAGGACAAGAGGTTAAAAAGACTCGGACTGTTTTCATTAGAAAGATGGTGGCTGAGAGGAAACCTAATAGAAGTCTACAAGATTATGAGAGGCATCAATAGGATGGATAGTCAGAGGCTTTTTCCCATGGTTGAAATTTCAACTACAAGTGGGCAGTTTCGGCGGGGGGAGAGTTTAAGGGAGATGTGTGAGTGAAGTTTCTCACGCGGGAAGTGGTAGAAGCCTTAAATGCACTTCCAGTAGAGGTGATGGAAGCAGACACGCTGGGGACATTTAAGAGGCATCTGGATGGTGATATGAATAGGAAGGGAATAGAGGGATACAGACCAAATAAGGGCAGAAGGTTTTTTTTAAGTTTAGTTAGGGCATGATCATCGGCACAGGTTTGGAGGGCCAAAGGGCCTGTTCCAGTGCGATACTTCAGTTTTGTTCTTTTGCTCATTATGCATCAATACGTGCACTCAAGGACTGAACGACAGCAACATTAGCTTCGATCAGTCATCCTGACGAAAGGTGACCACAGAATTCACTAGCAAACGCCTTCTGATCCATAAAATGTGCTAACAAAAAGCTGTATTTGATGAGCTTTCCATTCATATCTTTCTGTTAACAAACTCACTATTTCCAATTTCAACTTCCACAATTTAGAAAAGGTGTTTATCTTCATTTTTTTAATTCTCTTATGGTGCTACTTGTGTTCTCTGTCAGAAAAATTGACAGTAGCAATAAAAAGACAAATTAAAAATTTCCTCCTGGACTGGGGTTGTGTGAACCAATTATGCATTGAATATAGTGTACAATGTCATAATAACAATAATAACAATCAATCTTACAAGATTTTCTTTTGCCGTTTTCTACACTCAAAATTCATTTGAAAAATATTTTGAACTTTATTTGAGCTCTCGATCTCATGGAGAAGGAACCCCCACCACAGTTTTCTGTGTTATCTTAAGTAACAGCTTTCCTTAAAAACAACTAAAAATAACTTTCAACGATTTGAATAAAAATAATGCAGCATAATGCAAGCGGAGGAACTGCTGGCAGTGGGCCACATCAATATACTGTGCATCAGTATGATCCAACTACGTATAACACTTCGGTGAGATCCACAAGAGTAGCATAAAGGTCCATGCCTTATTTACTACATTTCTGGATGTGTCATAGCAGAAAATTCATGTCTGTCATTCCCCAACTAGGTCTAAATCTGCACTTACTTTCAGGGCCCGAGACATTGCCCCTTCTTCCCAGAATGCGGTTATCCTGTCACGCAATATATCTCCACGATGTTTATCTATCTCAGCTGGCAACCCTTCCACTTGGGGAGTTTTGTGAGGTTTTTGTTGTGATGTCACTGTTTGGACCTCTCTTGATTCATGGCTCCATCAGTTGATGCTTCACTGCCATCTTTGCAATGGAAGTCTTCTGCACAATCTATTGGTCACTAAACAGGCTCTTACAACGTTCAGTTTATCAGTGCAAATGGACTCCATCTATGAGCAGTGTTATGCCATCTCAAGATTTTCATAGTGTCTGACATAAAAATATAAAGTGCTGGAGAAACTCAGCACACATGACAGAATCATTGGAAAAACAGAATTAACATTTCCAGTCGAGGATGACTCTTCTTCAGTTCTACCCTTCAGCATCATTCAGACTGTGACAGTCTCTTGCAAACTGGATCCGCTCAGGGCAGCAGATTTCCTTCTCTCGAGGACACTACTGGACCAGATGGGGTTTGTAACAATCAATGTCTTCACATTCACTGTTACCAAGACTCACTTCTAAATCTGGAATGGAATTGAAATTCTACCATCTTCCATGGTGCCCAGAGTACAAACTTGGGTGGCTGGATTACAAAACTGGTTACACGCCATCACAATGATTTACAGTGTGAAGTGATTTTGGAAAAATGAAAAGCAGTGCAAAATAAAGAGTTCAATTGTCAAGGGGATACAGGAGCAGAGAGAACAGAGGTAATTGCACACAAATCACTACAGATGGTCAAGCAGGTTGAGAAAGCAATTAATAAATCTACAAAATCTTGAGTTTTATAAATACAGGCATTGACCACACAAGCAAGGAAGCTGTGATGAACCTGTACAAAGCTCCAACACTGCAGCAGCTAAAATATTGTGTCAATTTCTGTGCAACACACTTTAGGAAGAATGTGAAGGTATTAGAGTGAGTGCAGAAAGGAATCATACCAATATTTTCCAAGATTTCTAGGAGGAATTTTACGGATACATTGGAGGGACTAATGCTGCTCCTGTCCGATATGAGAAGAAACTCGACAGAGGTGTTCAAAATTTTAACAGGTTTCAAGCGTGTAGAGATAATCTGTTCCCTTTAGTGGAAGGGTCAAGAACCAAAGAACATGGATTTGAAATGAATGACAAGAGAGGTAATGGTAACATGAGGAAAAACATTTTCATATGGCGAGTGTTTAGAATGTGGAATGCCTTGATGAGCAGTGAATCAAAACATCAAGCCAAAATTGCAAAAAAGAGAAGTGGGTAATGATTTTAAAAAATACTTTTATAGCCTATGGGGAAAAGTCAGGGGAGTGGAACCAGTTATGTTGTTCTTGCAAAGAAGGTGACACATGTGATAGGCTCAATGGTCACTTTCTGTGCTCAACTATTCTGTGATTATATGGTTCAAAAGAGTGAGAGGTCAGAAAATAAAAATCAAATCAAGATGCCCATGTATACTGATACAAGGATGCAATAAGAAACATCACGTGAAATAAGATCAGAGTTAAAAATAACATCCTCCACAGGGAAAAACCCTAACATCACAGAGTTTGTCATCTTAAACATTGCTCATATCAATTTGCAGAAATTGAAAGGTTGCTGCCATTCATAGAATTCATAAAATTGATATTCAAAACTATAAAAAACACTTTACTGAGATAATTTCTGTGCCTCAAGACAAAGATCTAGGATTCCTGAAAAGTTGCTCCCTCAGCAAATTTCCAGGCCACCCAACTGTAGCACTGATGAATACTGATGTACCTATGTGCAGTGCACTCAACTGAAGAAATCAATTTCCAGTTTTCTGCCTTATTCAGAGCAATCATCAAGTCCGTCTTCTTCCATCTGGCAACAAATTTCTTGTATAAAAAATGCAGCTTCTCAGTGGTAGCAACTGGCTCGGCATCAGCAATAGAGGTCTCTTGCATCCACTTTAGAATTTTCCCCTCTATTTTATGCTATTTTGGTATGGCCTTCTGAACAAGTCGATTTACATCCTACTTGTCATGGAATTTCATCTGCTGCTCATCCACCCAATACCCACATTTCCATGTGTCCTTCCAAAGTTCTGCATGATGCTTGAATGTTTTCTATTATTCACAAACTTTGAAACGGTGCCCTGTACATAAAAATCTAGGCTCTTCATAAACATCAGGAACAGTCAATTCATTGGAAACTATACTACAAACCTTTCTCCTGTTCGAGAAATATCCATTAACCTATTTTTGTTTCTTGTCACTAAGCCAATTTTGTATTCAAATTACTCTTATTCCTTTCAATCCTTAAACTTGATGGCTCCCCTGCAAAATTTAAACAAACCGACCTCTCGTTGCTGGATTCATCTTCACATTCTTTTTTGAACAATTTGTCATTCTCCAGTCCTCTGTCACCACTCCTGAATCGAAGAAAGACCGGCAAATTATGGCCCATGCCTCAACAACTTGCATTCTCATTTCCCTCTGTTTCCTTGAGAACTAAGGTATTTTCTCCTAAAATTGTTGTCTGTGGCTAAAATGGTGTTTGCCATCATTGCCAGACCTGTGGCTAGTCAACGATGTCTACTGGGTAACTTGTGTTCCAAAAATCAGGGAATAGTCAAAGGCTGATATCATCAGATCGAATATCCTGGGAGTAGGGAGGATAATAGTTGACAAAGAGGCTGAGGCAGCTCAGAGATGGCCTTAATCTTTCAGAAGACAAAACAAAAAAATTCCAGGATTTGGCAGATGTCAGAGTAAAAAGCAATTGGAGAAAACAGCTAATAGGAGATGATTAAAACTGAATTGTGGACAAACAAACCAGTCATTATATTAAGTATGTTTGAGTCTTAAGCAACAGTTGGAAATGGACAGCTTGCCAGCAGTAATTGAAGTCATGACCCATTTGGTGGGGACAAGGCGATCAAAGGCAGATCCAAGGAAACTGTACAACTATCAAAAGAAAGGAAGTCAGGTGTTACAAAAAGAATTTGAAGGAACAAAGGTGAGGGAGAGGGGCAGTTGTTGGACATGTGCACAGAAATGTAGAACTTGACAGAAATATAAAACTGACCAAAGATAACTTCAATTATCTAAACCTGATCCAGAGTGTGGGTATAGGCAATAAAATTAATTTTCAAGACGAAGTTCAATGAAGACACAAGAGTAGAGATGGAAGAGGAAGGGAGGCAAGGAAAGATTACTGTGAAATTTAAACCTGCTAAAGGAAGGAAAGATCCAAAGATTAAACATAAGAAAAGGGAAATGTCAATTAAGAACAGGCTACAAGGTTGAGGGAGGGGAGGATAGATTCTGTGGCATAGTGGGTAACGTTCCTGCCTCTGAGGGAAAAGCTCCGCGTTTTGAGTACCACTCCAGGATTTGATGGCCAAGAAAAGCAAGCTTGCAATGCAACCAAACATATTAATTATCAAATTGCAAACTCTTCCAACAGATACCAATAGTCGGCAGACAAAGCAGAAGAGAATCCTAGTCAGCTTGGGATAGAAAGAAAGTTGGAGCTCAACTATCATTGTCTATTGCTCCAAACTACAAAATGCACATAAAGGTGTATGTTGCCGCAGCAACCCAGATTCCCAGGGATCAGTAACACAAATATCTGAACTAGGAAAATGGCTGATTACAATGACTTTATGAGGAAAGGTACACAAATGTCAGTATTTCAACAGGAACAACCATCAAACGTTTGGTGGAATTCAAAAATTCATACCTGCGCTGATCAGATTTGCGATTCATCACATACATTAGTGTTCATCTCAAAAGACATCTGCATATAATTCTTATTCAGATATAAATTAAGCAGTGAAGTAGCCTTCACCAACTAATGAGATCATACAGTTGGTTAAAAAAAGACAACAGATATTCCATTTTAAATTATTCAACAAGATCACACCAATCAAGTTTACAACATTCTTAAGTACTTTGATGTATGATTATAGATGACGTTTTTTTTAACCTTTATATATCCATGATGTATGCTGCATTTCACAAGTACACAAGTATGATTTAATGATGCATCATTAATTTCCATGCTCCAAATAATAAAGGTGGACATAAAAGACTCCATGTTATTATTTAAAAAGAGAGTTCAGCCAGTGTTGTTGGCGATAGTTATTACACAATTACTCAAACATGTTACTTGCTCATGCTTCTTGTTTGTATGAAAATTTATAAGTTGCCTTTCTGAACTATAGAACATTCTAATATGCTTCACAGACAAGTTCACTCATACTCTGATGTCATGACTGATACAACACAATAAAACACAGCAGCCAATTTCTGCACAGCGTGGTTTCACATACAAGATGCAGTTAGACAAACTTCCCTTTTACATACTTGAATAGTGCCATGGAACACAGTCGTTTTTTAGACATGTAAATATCAAACATTATAAAATAGATTAGATTCCCTACAGTGTGGAAACAGGCCTTTTGGCCCCACAGGTCCGCACCAACCCTCTGAAGAGTAACCCACCCAGACGGTGGGTGGCACAGTGGCACAGTGATTAGTACTGCTGCCTCACAGCGCCAGAGACCCGGGTTCAATTCCCGCCTCAGGCGACTGTGTGGAGTTTGCACGTTCTCCCCGTGTCTGCGTGGGTTTCCTCCGGGTGCTCCAGTTTCCTGCCACAGTCCAAAAAATATGCAGGTTAGGTGAATTGGCCATTCTAAATTACCCGTAGTGTTAGGTGAAGGGGTAAATGTAGGGGAATGGGTCTGGGTGGGTTGTGCTTCGGCGGGTTGGTGTGGACTTGTTGGGCCGAAGGGCCTGATTCCACACCGTAGGGAATCTAATCTAAGTAATCTAATCTAATCTAATTTCCCTGCATTTCCCCCTGACTAATGCACCTAACACGACAGGCAATTTAGCATGGCCAATTCACCTAACCTGCACATCTTTTGGATTGTGGGAGGAAATTTGAGCACCCGAAGGAAACCCACACAGACATGGGGAGAATGTGCAGACAGTCACCTGAGGCGGGAATCGAACCCGGGTCCCTGGTGCTGTTAGGAAGCAGTGCTAACCACTGAGCCACCATGCACCAAGCAAACGTAAACTAAAGCAACTAATGTCCTTGAATAGCTTAATAAAAACCTTATAGTGTTTATATATACATGGAGCACAAAATAGAATCAGTCATAGAATGAAGACTGCAGAGCCATTCAGTTTTAACAAACCAAATAATATTTAAGAATGCAGTGTTCATTTCTTGTACTGTCTTTTTCTTTCACACTCACGCATGTTCTACCATGTACTTCAGGGTCAATAAAAATTATTATAAATTCTCCAAAAGATAAAGATTTTTAAAACCATAAGTGCCATGTTTGAATTTTGGAACAAAACCAGTCTTATTTACCTGTATCCTCGTTATAAATAATGTTTCGAAATATTTTGTATTTTTATATTTGGTTTTGTTCAGCACAACTAGCTGCACTAAAGACTGGTGCCATACTTGAGCTTCATAGTCCAGTATGCTTGATATAACTCCAATAATTAATGCAAGCTCAAAACCAAAACACAACAGCACTCATTAATCAAAATCTTTTAAAATTATGACAGATGGAAATGTTCGATTAAGCTGCATAAAATTAGCATTCACTAAGTGCAACCAACAAGAACCAAAAGACACACAATGGGAGGAAAAAAATCTCATGGCAATAATGATCTTTAATTACTTGATGTAACATTGCTGTAATAAAAGCTTCATGGATTCACTTCTGTTACAGCATGATTTATTTTATGGATTACTCCCCAAAGGGGTGTATGACAGGCATGGGCAACACATATGAATGTCAGTGATGGTCAATTTATACTTTCTGCAATTTGTCTTAATTACAGACTCATAAACATTTACTGAAGTAGTGTGACAATGTTTTCAAATGCTGCACTATTAATCCAGAAATTAGCTATTTCAAACAAATCTTTGTTGTGTTTCGGTCCTGGAGACCCAGGGCACACAAGTCAGCTCCTGCTAATATGGATTGTTTAAAAATCAACCTATGCAGAAAAATATGTTGTTTAAATTGACTTTGGCAGTACGATGGCTCAAATATTGTGCCACTTCTGACATCTTCAAGTGTGTCACTGATCTCCTGAAAAAAAATTCAACCACATAATTTTAATTCATTCATATTGTAATCCAACCATATCACGTTAATATAACTTCATTCACTGAGCAGTTCAGCGCTTAACCCACTGGCTGACCAGCTCAGCAGTTCACTCAGTGCCCAGCTCACTTCTTAACACACGGCCCAGTTCAGTGCTTCATTCAAGGAGTGGAAGAGTGAATAAGGCAGTAAGGGTTCAAAGATTGGAAGCAGGATGACAAAGGGATGACCAGTTGAGTGGTAAGTGTGGTAGTGAGGGGTTGGGAGTGAGGCAGTGATCAACTGTAACCAAAACATTCTTCTTCGATGCAGGCAGCTACCTGCAGTCAAGTCATAGGCACTGTGTTACATGCGTGCATCGAATGGTGCCCTGCAGTTACAGTCTGCATTTATTGCCAACACAACCATTGTGACAGTGTTGAAATTGGGCTCAACATTTCAAGTAAAAAGCACTACAATGTACAAAGGAAGACAGCGGTAATAGCATGCTTTGCTCAAGGACATAAGCAGTCATTTCAACTGCATGCATAAACTGACAATGCAATAGCTGAAGCACTCTTATCAATTTTTCACCATAGTAAGGGAAAATAGTCCTCCATCTGCGGAGATAATAAGCAGTATAGGCTTTACTCTACAAATCAAAAACAAACGAACAGGAAAAACAGGCTTCACAGATAAGCTGCCAACTACATGTTTAACCTCCTCACCATCTGTGTCACCCATTGAACTGCCCAAATCCCCAGTCACCACTACCATGGTGATAGAGATAGCGGTTTATTGAGGATTACAGCACTTTTAGAAAACAAGCAACCTGACATTCATTGTAAGTGTTGTTTGCATGGCTACCCAGTTAGGGAGTAGTTGAAATGCTGCTTGCCAATGAGCTGGAGCCAAAGGCTGTGTACAAATGGAGATTCAGCTAGCAACGAGTAGCTAATGGGTTTGTGGAATAATCACCAGTTATTAATGACAAAGGCCTTCTGCCTGTCAACAACCATGTGATTGGTTTTCAGTTGGCTGAACAGCTTGATGCTGTGATCAGGTCTTCACAAGCTCATAAGCTGCGTCTGCTTTCTGCAGTAAAAACCATGGTAAGCTTGAAGAAAATCATTTATTTTTCTTTCACAGTTGCTATATTTTGTGACTTTTAATTCATAAGAGACCTTTCCTGGAGGGAATCAATCACTCTGTGCCTCCTGCAATCAAATAAAAACATTTGGAAAAGGATGCAGCATTCTGATCAGCACAATCATCATCTCAGCAATTGTGAGCAGGAATCATCAAACTACCTTCCCTAGTCTTTTCACTCCACCCTTAAAACAATTTTTCTTCCCAGTCTGCATCTGTTGAGATGTGCACATAAAAGAGCAGCCTATGAGGAGGTTAGAGTTTAACCAGTAGAGTTGTATGACAATGATTCATCATTGTTTACCTCTAGCTACAGTCTATTTATTTGCAATAAGTAATAATTCTTGTTAAGTACAGAAACCTGGTCAGTGCTTGCTGTCAACCGGAGTTTAAAATAACAGGCAAACTGGAGAATTCTGCACACTTTTTAAAATCTCTGGGAATAATGGAGTTTGATCTTCAGCACATTATCCTGATGAAATGCAACAGTGAGTACAGGAAGCCTTTTTTTTAAAATCAGAAAGCATTGCAGCAAAGTCAAATCCTGCCCTCAGCTACTGACACACATTTTACAGCAGGAAGTCATTCAATAATTGTAGAGACAGAAACCTAAACAGATTTTTATTTTGTTTCCCTAGCCCAAGGCCTCATTGAGACCAACTGTAATGCCAGCTGTCATTGTATCCTCACTAGTAAAAGCACACTTGGGCTGTACAGCATGCTACTTATCAGCCATTAGTGTTCAAATTTGACATATGAAGATCATTAGTCCAGTACTAAGAAAGGAAAATTATTTTTCCTATCATTTATTGCATTCCAAATATGTAATAACAAAGATAAATATTTTTCTCCTGTCCAGAATAAAACATCACTAATGTTTTGATAAAATTGGAAGCAGGGACACTGTGCTCCAGAGCTTAGAAATGGGTCACTACTGCAATGCTCCATTTATCTGATCTCAGTTGATTCAAAGTGGAAGAGAAAAACAGACCATTTTAATTTTCAGAATTAGCAAATAACCTGGCCAGCTCTTGCACATCTCCTAGTGGCTTAGTGGAGAATTGCACAGACAAGATTGCATAGGATCCTGCCAGTATATTTCAGAAACAGTCATTGATTCAAAAGATAGACAGGGGTCAAAAGGAGTCTTTTTATATTTGTCCATTAAATTAGAGAATGGCTACTGACATCCATAAATACTCTCAGTACATATGTACAAGTCACAAATGCAGACTCCCCCTGCCAGTACTACCAGTGATATAATTCTGTCCCCTTTGCTCATATTTATTGTGCTTCGGTGGGGAGTGCTACGTCTTTTACTGGCAGATTTCTTCACAAAGCGTACATGCACACTTTCTGTGTACACAATGTGAACCATTTTGCTGTGTCAGGAGACACACAATGGATTATTGCAGAGCTTCCCAAATTTTTTCGTAATGTGTCTCCATACTGAAGCTTGAAAATTGTCCTGACTCCTCAATGAGAAGTGTAAAGTTGGAGGCTTGGAGAACGACAGTCTCTTAGAGCAGAAGCACCATTACTGCCTTCAAGCTCAGGAGTCCAGAGCATCATCTCACAACCGCACTTGAGGTCCAGACACCCTTTTGAGAAGACCTTCAAAGGTCAGGTTTCCATTTTAAAACAAACAGCCAGTCCTGTGGGCAATGAACAACTTAGCACACAGACCACACCAAAGTTCTTGAAACAAAAGTTGACATGTTGAGCAGTGATTATGATGCAATTGTGTGGGTGCAGCTATGCTCATGATGTTTTGCAAATGTCTGATGAACAAAGCCAAAATATATGATTTCTTATGCTGCACTGACAACTAGGAAGCAATTTTGTGGGATGCACCAAAATAGATATTCTGAAATAGTTCAAAACAGACATGTATAAATGGAAACGACTTCATCACAGTAAGAAAGCAGGGTGAAAAAACATATCCATGGATGGATCTGCTGCTGAAACCTGCCACATTGCTGATGCTGAATCAAGTCTTGCCTCAAAACGAAATCCAAATCCTGAATTTGGTGTACCCTGGCATCAGTGTTCATAAACGCTGAGGGAGTCCTGGGTAGCTGGTCAGTTGCCAAAGAGCAAGGGTGAGAAACAGTCCATCTGCCTGTCTTTGCATGTATGAAATAGACAAAGGAGAGACACACACAACTACAGGTCAAGACCCAATATTCAATAGTCAAGCACAAGAGAGGTATTTAGCTCAGGTCCTGGAGGTAATAATCACTAATCGCAGTAGACATTAAATCTTTCACAAAATGCAGTTGCCACAATTCATATATAATTGACAAACATAATTGGCCACTAAATTCTAGTACTGTCAATCATGTCCAATCCTACTATGACTTCATGTTTCACTGGATATGATCAAAATAAAACATGAAAAACTTTCACAGGGTTTCCAAGAGATGAACTCAACCTGAAGAAAAGGTAGTTGACAAACATGGTAACCCAGATGCACTCAAGCACTACACTTGCATAACTTAGCAATTCAGGCTTCGGAGCAACAGAATGAATCTGAAAAGAATACTGGAGGCAAAATAATGAAACAACACATTTCCCATATTTCTGCTCATACTTTTCATGCCTCTAGGATAGCAACAAAAATTGTTTTTCAGTTTGCTGGATCCAAAGCAACTACATAAATTGTGTCAAAAATTGCAACTTTCTTGTTTAAATTGAAGCATTTTATTTTCCATCCCCTTACTGTAGTGCCCACATGCCACCCACCTCTGCTGACATCTCTGCACAACAGCACAGCTAAAATTGCAGAAGTTTAAGCTGATATTTATGGCAAACTCCACAGTAATCACTTTTTAAAAATGTGTAAAATTCCCTGATCTCTAAAATGCATTACTTGTGTTCAGTCTTCTATGGAAATTCTAATATCTTGGGAATCAACAAATACTATTCAGATTAGCTGTGGAACGAACGCTGTCTGCAAACTGCAAGCTAAATCCACTAATTTCTGCAACCAACATTTTTCTAAAAGAATGAGCGGATAAAGTGTCAAAGACTGACAGATAGAAGTGGCAACAGGATGTCAGTTAGAGATGCAGAAAGCCCGAGAGAAAAACCTGCCACGGACCATGGGAGGAGTGAATGTGTGTGTGAGAGAGAGGTACAAGCTGTGGCAGTTCGTCAGTAGGAATCACAGAAAAAAAACACAAGGTTGCCATGGTGCTGGGACCCACAGATACAGGCAGTAGCAGAGAGACAGCAAATAAAAGGGTACACATGCCATGAAAACACATCACCCCCAAAAAAATTAAGGAATGTTAGTTGTTTGTGAGCCCAATGCTGAGAAGTCAGTAGCTGATGAAATTCATGGACAGAGTAGCATAGTGAGTGAGGCTTGGAAAGTTTTACAAGAAGTCTCTCCTTAACATTGGCTTGTTTAATATTGCTTCACTTTAAAGTCCTCAAGTGGAGCATTGTCAGTAATAGCCCATTAACATCGTCAGTTTCATTTCAATGTCATGTGAAAGCCTGCCTTCTCCTATGAACTGTGCTCCAGTGCTTCTGACCCCTTGCCCCAAATCCCTCTTCTCCACCGTCACCTTTGGCCAACCTCATCCTTTTCCTGGCCTCAACTACTGGTCTTCTGCCCTTGTTTCCCAACATAGTCTCCCACTGGCTTTGCCTTCCCAAAGTTGCTGTGTCCCGGTCTCACCGATCAATATGGCCCCCACCTGCCAACTCTTCTTTGCTACTGACTGTTCTTTGGCTCCATCCCATGGAAGGAGTGTGTCAGTACAAGTAATAATGGGTGTCCAGCTGTTGCCTGCTCTGACCAATTTCTGCCACAGGGTGGGGCCAAAACAAATTAACAGCACAACATAGTAAAGGTGAGTGTAGTACCTTTTTCTCTTATATATTTTGTGATATATTTCATTTTGCAATTAATTTCTACTAGAAATTAGTATTGCACAATTATGGCACTGTATTTCAACTTTTACATTGTTTTTCACTGGACGAGCAACATCTGAAGAAATTACTGAGAAACCACGAATCACTCAAACTTATAATTTTCAGTAAAGCAACCACAATTTTCAGTGAGGACTTCCTTTTGTAAAAGATGTTTTATAAATATGGCAACTTTCAGCAACCACACATGCACAATTGAACATGAATAACCAAACTTTCTGTCATAAATGCACCCCTTTAACACCAAACGATTCACAACTTAAATACATTAAGCAGTGTGAAGTCACAGGTACAACCATTTAACTTCAGTACGTGCTAATTTCAGTCTAAGCACCCCTTTCAAAGGTAAGTGACAAAGCCTTTCTGGAATTCAAAATAAACTTTCACATACAGAGAGTTTTATTTTTTCAGCTTCTACAGTAGTCATTATTGGAGATTTTTTTTTAAATTTCTTTAAAAAGTTTTTTAAAAACTTTCTCCTCTCAATCTTTGCATTTCTTCAGATAAATCAGTCAAAATTCGGGAACAAAATTCTATCAGCACAATGGATGTACCAACACTATGGACTGCAGCGGTTCAAGAATGTTGTTCACCACCACCTTCTCGAGGACAATTAGGGATAACAATAAATGCTGGCTTATCCAGCAACACCCACATTTCAAGAAAGAGTAAAACATGAGTCATCATTATTTCCCAAAGCAGTCAAACAGGAAACTAGAATGCATAAGAACTCTAACTTTTCAGAAAATCCCAAGTAAAAGAAACAGACTCCAATTTAAATAACCTCTCCCTAAAAACAGTTTTAACAAAAAGAATCCAACTGATCCCTCGAGAACAGAATGATTGAAACTCAGTAGTTCTTGCACTTTGGTGGCATTATGATACAAACACAGTAATCTGTTCCAGATCACATAACTGGAATAAGAATAATCGGTTTTCCTATGGTTTAATGTACATTTCTATACGATTCAATTAACATGAGGAATAAGTATGACAGATTCACTTTGTGAAGACAGAGCTGTTTTATTTCATTACAGCGGTTAGCTTGGTAACTCAATGTTATTAACAGGATTTTTTCTACAAGTTGAATCTTACTGAATTGTTCAGTAATTACTTCAATGGAGAAATGTATTTTATTTCAAAAATGTATGTTATTCACAAAAAAACTTTATATTCACATATAGTCACTACAGCAGTTTGAATCTGTACAGTTTTTACATATGGAAAAGAAATAAACCCAAGCCATTTCTTACTTATATGAGACGATATTTTCATACATTTGAGGCACGGGAAGGTCCAGTAACTGAACCGACCCCCGTTTAATTTCAACAGAAAGATCTTAAATGGTGGTCTTTCACCACTGGGGCTTTAGCAGCAGCTGCCCCAAGCGTTAGTGCGTCCCTCAGCACGTAATCCTGCACCGTGGAAAATGCCAATCTGCCACACTCAGTCGAGGTCAATTTTGGTTTCACAGGGGTGGCACAACATTGAGGGCCGAAGGGCCTGTTCTGCACTGTAATGTTCTATGTTCAACTCCTTGCTTTGGAAGACCAGAAAACATCTTACACCGAATTCATGATCCTCCTGGCATAGTCGACGTTCTACCTTCACTTCATACCTTGCTCACCCAACTATATAAGCTCTTGACTGATCATGAGAAGCTTAGAATCATCAGAGAACTTTGCAATTTTTGGCATCATAAGAGAGCGGTGGTCACTAATGAGCGGATGAAGAAGGTGGGGCCCAGGACTCTAAGCCTGCAAAATCCAGGGGCTGAGATGATTGAACTCCTTCATGCATCTCCTGTTGTGCTAGATATACTTCAACTGTAGGAGAACATTCCCCCAGTTCCAGTTTAGCTCAGGCTTATTGATGCTACAACTCAGTCAAATGTAACCTCAATGTCAAAACAAGACAGCCTTGATTCACTTTTTGAATTTGGCAGTTTTCTCCGTGTTTGAACCCAAGACTGAAAAGAGGTCCAAAGCCAAGTGGTCATGGATAATCATTGCGCAGATACATCTCAAGAGCACTGTCATAACCATTACTTTGCTGATTATAGAGAGGAAGGTTCAGGCCAATTTGGATTGGTCCTGCATTTTGTGCTCAGGCCACTGATGAGAATTATTCTATATTGTTGGTTAGATGTCAGCGTTGAAGCTGGAAAAAGGTGGCTGGAGATGTGACGAGTTATAGAGTCATTGAGATATGCAGCACGGAAACAGACCCGTCGGTACAACTCATGCATGCTGACCAGATATCATATATAAATCTAGTCCCATTTGCCAGCATTTGGCTGATATTCCTCCAAACTCTTCATGTACCCATCCAGATACCTTTTAAAAGTTGTAATTGTACTCGTCTCCATCACCTCCTCTGGCAGCTCATTCCATACATGCACCAACCTCTACTTGAAAAAAACCTATGCCCTCTAGTTTTGGAATCTCCCACCCTGAGGAAGAGACCTTGTTTGTTTACCTTATTCATGCCCCTCATGATTTTATAAACCTCTATAAGGCCCCTCAGTCTTTGATGCTCCAAGGAAAACAGCCCCAGACTATTCAGCCTCTCCCTGTAGCTCAAATCCTCCAAACCTGGCAACATCCTTGTAAATCTTTTCTGAACTCTTTCAAGTTTCACAACATCCTTCTTATAGGAGAGAGACCAGAATTGCACACAGTATTCCAATAGTGGCCGAATCAATGTTCTGTAGAGCCACAACACGATCTTGTAGCTTAGATATTCAACGCTCTGACCAATAAAGGCAAGCATACCAAACGCCTTCTCCACAATCCTATCTACCTGTAAGTACACTTTCAAGGATATATGAACCTGCACTCCAAGGTCCCTTTGTTCAGTTCTTATGCTTATATCTTCAGTACAACAATTAGGATTTTTAAAAATTCATTCATACAATGTGGATGTCACTGGCTAAGCCAGCGCTGATTTCCTAACTCTTGATGAGATGGTGGTGAACTGCAAGCAGATTAGATTAGATTAGATTAGATTAGATTAGATTAGATTAGATTAATTAGATTCCCTACAGTGTGGACAGCTTTTGGCCCAAACAGTCCACACTGACCTTCCGAAGAGTAACCCACCCAGACCCATTTCCCTCTGACTTCCCACTTAACACAATGGGCAATTTAGCAAGGCCAATTCACCTGACTGGCACAACTTTGGACTGTGGGAGGAAACCAGAGTACCCGGAGGAAACCCACGCAGACATTGGGAGAATTTGCAAACTCCACACAGACAGTCATCCGAGGCTGGAATCGAACCTGGGACCCTGGTACTATGAGGCATCAGTGCTAACCACTGAGCCACCGTGCCACCCCAAATCACATACCACTGAAGGAGTTTTGGTGGTAGGGTCACCCACAGTGCTGTGAGGGAGAGAGTTCCAAGATTTTAATCCAGCCATAGTGAAGGATTGGCAATATAGTTCGAAGTTAGGATGGTGTGAGACTTCGAGGGGAACTCGCAGGTGGTGATGTTTCCATGCAGCTGCTGCCCTTGTCCTTCTAGTTGTTTGAGGTCACGGGTTTCGAAATGTTGTTGGAAGAATCTTGGTGAGTACAGCAGTGCAACTTGTTGATAGTACACACTGCTACCACTGTGCATCAGTGGTGAAGGGACGAAAGGATGAAGGTGACGAGTGGATGAAGGTGACGAGTGGATGAAGGTGACGAGTGGATGAAGGTGACGACTGGATGAAGGTGACGACTGGATGAAGGTGACGACTGGATGAAGGTGACGAGTGGAGTGCCAATCAAATGGACTGCTTTGTTCTAGGTGGTGTCAAGCTTTTTTTGAGTCTAGTCTTCATTGACCGAGACAAGTGTGCCATCACACTCCTGATTTGCACTTTATAAATGGTGGACAGACATTGTGGAGCAACAAAAAGTAAATTACTTGCAGGATTCCTAGCCTCTGACCTTCTCTTGTAGCCACAGTATTTGTATGGTGAGACCAGTTCAGTTTCTTGTCTATGGTAACCACTATAATGTTGATTTTAGGGAATTCAACGATGGTAAGGTCATTAAATGTCAAGCAGCCATAGTTAGATTTACTCTTGTTGGAGATGTTCAGTGCCTGGCACATGCGAAGGGAGAATATTATTTGACATTTATCGGCCCAAGTCTAGATGTTATCAAGATCTTGCTACATTTCAACACCAACTGTTTTAGTCTCTGAGGAGTATAAGAATCATTTTTCTTTTCACGTTTGTTCTTTTTTTTAAAAAACTGTGGACTGAAATGTTTTAAACCGGGGATTTAAAAGGATGTCTGGTGCTTAGAAAGTACTCCTTGTGATTTGTTTTTGTGTAGCTGTGGGTCTGAACAATGTGTAGATGAACAGGAGCAAAAGCATTGTTTACACGTGGAGCTGATTGATAACTGACCCCGGTCCATAACCCAATAAGAAAAGTCCTCTGCCTGCTAACAACAAGGTGATTCGTTGTCAGGTAGCTGAACAGCTTGGGTTGCGAATAAGACACGCAGAAGGTAGTCAGACCAGAAGAGAAACCAACAGATCTGCAGCAAAAAAAAAACAAACAAACATTCTCTCACTTGTCTGCAGTAAACCAGCTTGGGTTGCGAATAAGACAGGCAGAAGGTAGTCAGACCAGAAGAGAAACCAACAGATCTGCAGCAAAAAAAACAAACAAACATTCTCTCACTTGTCTGCAGTAAACCAGCTTATATTTTCTTCATCAGATACTGCACGCTGTACATAATTTGAACTGGTTACATCAGAGACCTTTCATATATGAAACAGATCTGCAGAGTTTCTCCAGGACTTTGTTTAAGGCTTACACAGGTGTTTTCTACGGTCCTCAGTGAGAAAAGAAAATTTGCAAAGAACTTCTCAATGTCCTACTCCTTCAGCAAATGGTCTACTTGTTAAGTTATTGTGAATCACTGGACAATAGCATTTCACCACCAGGAATATATTTCCCTCCCCACCCCTTTCTGCCTTCTGCAAAGACCGTTCCCTCCGTGACTACCTGGTCAGGTCCACGCCCCCCCCTACAACCCAGCCTCCCATCCTGGCACCTTCCCCTGCCACCGCAGGAATTGCAAAAC